>NC_142762.1:45191275-45502525 GCF_054948205.1 Urtica dioica subsp. dioica
GTCCACACGTTCGCCGATGATGCTCAAATCAGTATTTGCTCGCCAACGAAATCGGGAATTTCGGCTGCGATGTTCAACATACTAGAGAAACACAAATTGGAAGTGATTTCTGCCCACATTTCTTCCGATCACTCTCGTACCATGTTAATGATATATGCCCGTGTAAGTGATGATTTCTCTATTTATAATCTTACGATGTTCTAAGACAACAGGTATTAAATATCATAACATCAATATGAATAGTAATTCGTAACTTTTTTTTTGTCTTATTAAGTTCATTTTTCTTTCTCTCTTGAGATTTTGAATATGAAATGTTAAGATGGTGGCTCTTTCAACGCGTTGCTCTGGTCTGATTTCATAATTTTGGGATCGAATCTAGTTTGAGCTTTGTGAGCTCTGATACATATTAAGTATCATGAAATTTTAGTTAAAAAATAAATGACAATCAGAACAGTAACGCATAACCTTTTAAATTATTTTATTTTTCTGACATGAGATCTTCAGGGATTAGTATGTGATATTTTTAAATTAGATAAGGGGATTGACTGATTATGCTTTGTATGTTAACATATTGAGTACATTTCTTTTTAAATGCATTTTTTCTAGACTGGTGATACAAGCTAGCTAGTAATTGTGTCTTTAAACGTGATTGTAACCAATTTTTAGACATAGACAGCTAAATCTTTTCCTCGGATATTCGGATGTGATCATTGTATTTTTAATATTAGTTTTAATTTTTGTAATTAGGTAAGTGGAATTTCGGAAGAGATTGCAGAGGCACTATCGGCGAAATCGGATGATATATTCAGATTAGCAGCAGTGGAAATGAACATGTGGATATTATCTGCTCAGTGACGTGTGTTGAAGATCTTCATTTTGGTGATTTAATATATGCTTAAGAGAAGTAAGAGCTATTCTTGATATCGAATGTTAAAAACTCCGTAATAGTAATGGAAATGTATTGAGAAATGTACATACAAAGTTACAACATTAGCTTAAGCCTACATATTTAAGCTTTATTTTCGATTTTTCTTTTCCAACTATAAGGGTATTTATATGTATGTCTCCATTTTAAAAATGTAATCAACTAAAAATATGTATAATCCTTTTTTTAAGGGGTATCCTGAAATTCCTTTTAAGTTTTTGTTTATTTTCAGGGGACGAGTATGATTTAAAATTCTTATGTAGAACGGAAATCAAAATTACACAGCCAGGTATACCATCTAATACATTATGTATATTATCTACAACCATGTATAAAATATAGACTAGGACAATCTACGTGTTTATAATTCAGTGCCTTTTATTGTTGGGTTTGAAATAGAACTCATGTACTAAATAGAACCTCTATTTCCCCAACAAATTGTTTGCTATATTTAGTTTGTCATGTGAATTTGCTTGATAGTCAGCATGGGTTTTTTCGGAGTTGTACGTGTTTTTCATGAGGCATTTCGTATGTCTAATGCGTAAAATCTTTGGCTCAGAATGTTTAGGTTGTTTATCGACCTCAAGTTCTTGGGCTTTTGTCTCTTTGGAAGTTTATACCCAATTGTTGGTTGGTTATTGTTTCATTGATAGTTTCGTTTGTTATCCTTGAATTTGTAGGAAGAATTTTGATCCGCTCTCATGATAGAGACATGCCTCGGAAAATCCTGAGTAGGTTAAATCTTGCACTAGTGTTCGGTGATTCTTTGGCAACACGCTTTCCCGGTTGATATAATCGGTTAAGTTTGTGGTCAATGTTTGATGAAATTCTCTTTTAGTTGAATGTTGGTCATTGGTAGCTTTACTTCTTGATTAAAATAACGGATTATTCTTAAATTATGATCTCCTCAATACTTTAGGACAAAAATGCAAAAAAGTCAAAATTAATCTAAGAGTATGACTTTCTTATATGTGTTTATAAAAAAATACCAACACTGAAATATCCTTTTATTTTTCTTTTGTATTTACTTTTGTTATTTACTTAATGATAACAAAAGTAAGGTTAGAGATCATTATCATTTGGTTGTGAAGTTTAAAAAATGATTTTTTTTTTTGGAAAAAAAAATAGAAAAATCTAAAAATCGTTTGAAGTTTTATTGACATTTTATCTTTTTATTGACATGAATGGTAATAAATATTCAAACGATTTTAGGAAAATTTTTGAAGATTTATTGATATCGTTGCCAATAAATTTTTTTGATGTCAATAAACCTTCAACACACCAAATTAGTTGAAGATTTATTGACGTCTAAAAAATTTATTGACAAGCTTGTCAATAAATTTTCAAATAATTTATAAGAACTGTTTGAAGATTTATTAACATTCATGTCAGTAAATACAAAAGAAAAATAAAAGCATATTTCATTAAAGGTATTTTTGTACAGACACATATAAAAAAGAGAAATTGCCCTATCTGCCACTCTTTTGATAATTTTTTCCCACATTCCACTAAAACCTTAATTTGTCCCAAAATGCCACCATGACAAGAGTAAAAAGTCAAGTTTGCCCTTCACTATCTATTTTCTTTACAAATTGGCAGACATCTTTACTCACCCATTTTCTCCCGAAATGAAGACCGATTAATAGGTGAGTCTCAGTCAATCTCTCTCCTTCGTCAATCTCTTCTCTCTTTCTCGTCCAGTACATCTAGGTCTCAGTCTATCTCTCTTCCAGTCCATCTCTCTGTCTGTCGTCCAGATCTTCTCTCTCTCTCTCCCTCATCTCGTCCAAGCTCTCTCGTCCAGATCTCATCTTTCTCTCCCTCACTCTCCCGCATCTCGTCCAAGCTGAGAAAACTCGTGACCACGGCTCAAAAAATTCATCGGAGGAGCTCAGTTATTGTCGGAGGAGCATTCCGACCAAAAAAAAAAAGAAGTTGCAATCCACGAAATAAAACCCTAGGTTCGTTTTTTTTTCTTCATTTTCTGGGTATAAAAAAGCTTTTCGTCTTGAAATAATGAAGATGACGAAATAAAACCCTAGGTTCGTTCGTTTTTGTTGTTTAAAAGCATGGGTTTGTTATGGGTATGTTATGTGATTTTTGAAGATGACGTTCTTATTTGTTGATATATATGTCAACAATGTTGACATCAGATGTCAACAATATTGACATCTATGTGAAGGGATTGTTGACATCTAAAGTCAACATTGTTGACATTTGAATGCTTTTTTTGTGGCCTGAAGTTTTCTAGTTATTCATTTGCTTGCATTACATGATGGTGAGTTTTTGTTCTACAACTAATGAACGTTGTTGACTCTAATATTGTAAAAAATATGCAGAAATGTCAGAAAAACACTCCATTGAATCTCCGGTGACAAACTATGATGACTTCGAGCCCCGAAAGAGAAAATGTTCTAAAAATGAGGTACATTTTGATGCCAAGCAAAGCTGATTTTTTGTTATTATTTTTTATGATTGTAGACATTCATACCTATAATTGTAGACAATTACTAAAATTGTAGTCAATTGATGTTAATAAGGCAAGCGGATCGGAACTCGGTGATGCACAACTCACGGAGTTTCAAATGAGCCAGGCTGAGTACATATGGTACTTGGATACTTTTTGTAGTGAAACTGAATCGGGTCCGATCATGTGTCTCGAAAGTGTTATGAAAGAAATCATCGGAGACGACTGGGAGACTCGGTTGAAGAAAAAAAGAGATTTTATGGAAGTCGTGTCCAAGGGGACACAACTGTTTATGCTGAAAACACAGAGAGAAGAACTTCTCTATTATAGGAGGATGAGGATCAACAAGAAATGACTCTGACGATGAATTTCTCACATCATTGGTCTAAACTTCGTAATATTTATATTTTTGTATGGGTTTTTGTATGACTTGAATGCTTGAAACTGCTTAATATGTCTATTTACACTATGTTTTATATATGTGTAATGATGTGAATTGCATGCCTAAGTGAAGAACTAAATTTAAATTCATCTCGCCGGTAATTTGAAGACTGCTTTTAAGGGGATTTCGAAGGATGTGAAGTGGAAATTTTACGGTGCCGCAAAGGCATACACGATGAGTGAATGGGAAAGTTACATACCATAATCATTAAAGTACCATAATTTTTACAAAAAACTAAGATTAAGTTAAAGTTTTACATACCATAATCATTAAAGTACCATAATTTCAACAAAAACTGATATTAAATAAATAAGAGTTTATGAATCAATTTAGCTCATTCATCCTTGTCGACCAACCCTGAAAAACTGAAATTATGGTCTACAATGTTCTCTTCGGGAACAAATCTCGACCAACCCTGAAAATAAAGATTATCAGATAAGGAAATGATATGAGAATCAAGAAATAAAAACAATAAATTGTTGACATCTATGTGAACATTGTTGACATCTATGTCCACATTGTAGACATCTGATGTCAACATTGTAGACATAGATGTCAACATTGTAGACATCTGATGTCTACATTGTAGACATAGATGTCTACATTGTAGACATCATTGTCCACTGTTGATATAGATTTCTACAATGTCTACAATGTTGACATATATGTCTACAATGTTGACATCGTCGATGTCAACATTGTTGATATCTATTCAGAGACAAATACAAGACCGATTCCCATGTTCAGAGACAAATATTCCAACAAGTATTCAGAGACAAAATCACCAAAAAATATTCAGAGACGAACCGATTCTCATGTTCAGAGACTAATATTCCGAAATATCAAGAAAATTTCATCAACAACACTAACCCATAATTTCATCAACAACACTAACCCAAAATAAATCAATAAAATCAAAATAAATCAAGAGAATAACTGTTAGGGATTTTGGATCAAAGACTAACCTTTAAAGTTCCCATTTTTGTACGGGGTTTTTTGGGAACCAGTTCTTCCTCTTCCGTGTCGGACGAACTCGCCGTACTCCGACGCGGGGGTGTCGGACGCGGGGGTGATGAGTTTGAGTCCGCCATTTTTCTTCTCGATGTTAGGGGTTCGGGTGAGAAGTGATGGGTTTGAGTGGGTTGAGAAATGAGAGTTACTGTAGAGACGAAATGGGTGAAGGGCAAACTTGACTTTTTACTCTTGTCATGGTGGCATTTTGGGACAAATTAAGGTTTTAGTGGAATGTGGGAAAAAAGTTATCAAAAGAGTGGCAGATAGGGCAATTTCTCTATAAAAAAAGTCATAATTTTGTATTTTGACTTATTGGATTTTGATCTTAAATTATTGAAGAGATCATAGTTATAGCTTACAAATAATCTCTTAAAACAAACATGGAGTTCAATGTAAAATTTTCTTAAGAACAATCTGATCCAACAAAGAAATAATTTGTCCGAAAAAAGGCCAGTATTTTTTCCAACTTTCTTGTTTTAGCTGGCCCATTTTACACATCCCTTTTTTCATGTTGACTTGAAATAAGGGAAATTGCCCTAAATAGGAGTAAAAAAAAGTGTTTTGACTTTTTTGGACTTTTTTTTCAAAAGGTCACAAATAAGACTGATGAATTTAAAATGAATTATGTAATTACAATTTTACCCTTACTTTTACTTTTTAATTACAATTCATTATATTTCATTTAATATATTTTTTTTCCTTTTATTCTGATTATCTTGCGTCAGAAGTACTACTTTGCACAATTACAAAGGCTCTTATAAAAACAAACTACCATGACACGACGACCACAGAATAGGTTCAGCAAAATTATGCGTAGGAAAAAAAAAATTCTACAGCAAAAGAAGACTAGCTAGTTCTTAGTACAGAGTTTTTATTTGAAGATTATAGATTTGATTCAAAATCGTATATATTAATATGCAGCCTATTACGTGTGTCAAGGGTTGTGGCCTCTTCGGATCTGCGGAGACCCGAAACATGTGTTCCAAGCACGGATCTAAATGCCGGCGAAATTCTCCGATTATCGGCGGCGGCGTCGTTTTCGTCACCCAGACGGCCGGCGAGAGTGTTATTTGTCGTTTCGGTGTAAGTTGTCGTTCGAATATCGACGATACGACATGCCGTTTTCCCTTAAAATGATCGGATAATTTCGGTCTCATAAAATTAGCACTGTTACGATTTCCCGGCCATGGAGTTTGAAGAGTGGGTTTGTGAAGTCTGATGAAGTGAGAGAAAGAAAAGAAAAGAAAAGATGAGAAATGAGGGAGGAGAGGAAAAAACTGACTTTGCGTAAGAAAAGGAAAAATGAGCTGACATTTTCTTTTATTTTTTCTATTTCATTTTATACTTGAGACATATAATAGTACATACGTTGTCAGATTACTCACATGAGTCCCATCTGTGAATTGTGTTCGTACATATATATATATATATATAATTGATCTATTATCTTATATCGTTTATATACATGCCTGTATATATATAAGAAAATTATAATTTTAAATTTATATTATTTATATATCAGTTGCGCTAGTTTAATTATTTTAGTTTGAATAAAATATTGGACTATATATATAAGAAAATATATTTTTTCAAATTATATTTACAATATTTTTGTTGTAATTTTCATCGATCATATTAATTTTTCGTCACTTAATGCAATTTTTCGATCATTAGCGAATTTTTTTTTAGTTCTAACTTTTACTTTTAGCTCAGACTCAATATGTTTTTCTTTTAGCTCACTTTGGCCAATTTCGTGATTGAAATGTCATGAAAACGTACTGTTTCGTGACTTGAAGAGTTTGTTTCGTGATGAATACGTCACGAAATCTCAATTTTTCGTGACAGGATAGTCACGAAATCCCCATATTTTGTGACAGGAAAGTCACGAAATCCCCATTTTTCGTGACAGGAAAGTCACGCAATCCCCATTTTTCGTGACAGATAAGTCACGAAATCCCCATTTTTCGTGACATAAAAGTCACGAAATTCTAATTTTTCGTGGCATAAATGTTACGAATTCCCATTTTTCGTGACAAATACGTCACGAATTCTAAGAAATTTCGTGGAAGAGAAGTCACGAAATCCGAGTCAATTACGTGAAACATGCTCTCTTTTGATCCTTTGATCTCATTTGGTCCTCATAAACTTGTTTCTAAACTGTTAAATGAATGGATTTGGGAGGACTAACAATCCTAATACATGCGTTATCAATAAAATCCACACATTAAAGAGAAGTTAGACAGAAAATCGACATAACGGACAACATGACGATTCAACGTGTTTGGAAATCCTTGCTTAGCAATTTCATTAGGTGAGCATTAATTATCCTTCCTTTTTTTTTCTGGATTCAGATTTTGGTATGTTACGAAAACGTACTGTTTCGTGACGTGAAGAGTTTTGTTTCGTGACAGATAAGTCACGAAATCCCAATTTTTCGTGACATAAAAGTCACGAATTTCCATTTTTTAGTGACAAATACGTCACGAAATCACAAAATTTCGTGACAGAGAAATCACGAAATCCGAGCCAATTACGTGAAACATGCTCTCTTTCGATCCTTTGATCTCGTTCGGTCCTCATAAACTTGCTTCTAAACTGTTAAATGAGTGGATTTGGGAGGACTAACAATCATAATACATGTGTTATCAATAAATCCCCACATTAACAATCATTCACCTATGTTCATTTGTTTTAGATTACTTGACACTTTGTCCCATTAGTTTGAAATGATGAAATGAGACAAATGAATGTATGTATTTATAACAACCATTGGCCACCTAAGACGTATTTAATAATACAAGACACATTAGTTCACAATACAAGACACATTAGTTCTTCAATATCTTCTAGGTAAGTAGGGCTTGACTTACCATGTATTTTTCCAAAAAAAAAAATTTGTTTATATATAATAACCATACCCCTTACGACGTATTTAATGAAATAAACAAGAGATTTATAATTAAATTCTATCAAAGTATCTCATTCGTAACTGGTATGTCACGAAAACGTACTCTTTCGTGACTTGAAGAGTTTTATTTCGTGACAGGAAAGTCACGAAATCCCCATTTTTCGTGACAAATAAGTCATAAAATCCCCATTTTTTGTGACAAATAAGTCACGAAATTTCAATTTTTCGTGACATAGAAGTCACGTGTTCCCATTTTTTCGTGACAAAGATGTCACGAATTCCTGAAATTTCGTGACAAAGAAGTCACAAAGTCCGAGTCAATTACGTGAAACATGCTCTCTTTCGCTCATTTGATCTCGTTTGGTCCTCCTAAACTTGCTTCTAGACTGTTAAATGAGTTGATTTGGAGGACTAACAACGCTAATACACGAGTTATCAATAAATTCTCACATTAAGGATAAGGTAGTTGGGAAAACGGCATGACGTTAAACCTCATTAATCTATGTTCATATGTTTAGACTACTTGACATTCTTTTCCCATTTGAAATGATGAAATTGTACAAATTAATGTATGTCAACAACACTTCACAATACAAGACACATTAGTTCTTCAATATCTTCTAGGTAAGTAGGGCTTGACTTACCATGTATTTTTCCAAAAAAAAAAAAAAAAATTGTTTATATATAATAACCATACCCCCTACGACGTATTTAATGAAATAAACCAGAGATTTATAATTAAATTCTATCAAAGTATCTCATTCGTAACGGGTATGTCACGAAAACGTACTGTTTCGTGACTTGAAGAGTTTTGTTTCGTGACAGGAAAGTCACGAAATCCCTATTTTTTGTGACAAATAAGTCATGAAATCCCCATTTTTTGTGACAAATAAGTCACGAAATTTCAATTTTTCGTGACATAGAAGTCACGAGTTCCCATTTTTTCGTGACAAAGATGTCACGAATTCCCATTTTTTCGTGACAAAGATGTCACGAATTCCCGAAATTTCGTGACAAAGAAGTCACAAAGTCCGAGTCAATTATGTGAAACATGTTCTCTTTCGCTCATTTGATCTCGTTTGGTCCTCCTAAACTTGCTTCTAGACTGTTAAATGAGTTGATTTGGAGGACTAACAACGCTAATACACGAGTTATCAATAAATTCCCACATTAAGGATAAGGTAGTTGGGAAAACGGCATGACGGTAAACCTCATTAACCTATGTTCATATGTTTAGACTACTTGACATTCTTTTCCCATTTGAAATGATGAAATTGTACAAATTAGTGTATGTCAACAACACTTCACAATACAAGACACATTAGTTCTTCAATATCTTCGAGGTAAGTAGGGCTTGACTTACCATGTATTTTTCCAAAAAAAAAAATTGTTTATATATAATAACCATACCCCCTACGACGTATATAATGAAATAAACAAGAGATTTATCATTAAATTCTATCAAAGTATCTCATTCGTAACTGGTATGTCACGAAAACGTACTGTTTCGTGATTTGAAGAGTTTTGTTTCGTGACAGGAAAGTCACGAAATCCTCATTTTTCGTGACAAATAAGTCATGAAATCCCCATTTTTTGTGACAAATAAGTCACGAAATTTCAATTTTTCGTGACATAGAAGTCACGAGTTCCCATTTTTTCGTGACAAAGATGTCACGAATTCCCGAAATTTCGTGACAAAGAAGTCACAAAGTCCGAGTCAATTACGTGAAACATGCTCTCTTTGCTCCTTTGATCTCGTTTGGTCCTCATAAACTTGCTTCTAGACTGTTAAATGAGTTGATTTGGAGGACTAACAACGCTAATACACGAGTAATCAATAAATTCCCACATTAAGGATAAGGTAGTTGGGAAAACGGCATGACGTTAAACATCATTAACCTATGTTCATATGTTTAGACTACTTGACATTCTTTTCCCATTTGAAATGATGAAATTGTACAAATTAATGTATGTCAACAACACTTCACAATACAAGACACATTAGTTCTTCAATATCTTCTAGGTAAGTAGAGCTTGACTAACTATGTATTTTTTCAAATTTTTATTTTTATAACAAATATTGGTCACCTAAGACGTATTTAATGAAATAAAAAAGAGATTTCTCATTAAATTCCATCAAAGTATCCCATTTCGTGACTGAAATGTCACGAAAACGTACTGTTTTGTGACTTGAATAGTTTTTTTCGTGACATCTACGTCACGAAATCTCAATGTTTCATGAGAGGAAAGTCACGAAATCACAATTTTTCGTGATAGAAAAGTCACGAAATCCGCATTTTTCGTGACAGAAACGTCACGAAAACATGCATTTCGTTACATGAAAGTCACGAAATCTTATTGTTTCTTGTTATTATTTCATATAAATAAATAAAAAATTTGTTTGTATTATTAATCATTTATTTGTGCACTTTATTATTTTCATGGAAATTAAATCGAACTAATTTCATAAAAATAAAAAAATTTGTCTGTTTTATTAATCAGTTATTTGTGTACTTTATTATTTTCATGGAAATTAAATCGAACTAATTTCATAAAAATAAAAAAATTTGTCTGTTTTATTAATCATTTATTTGTGCACTTTATTATTTTCATGGAAATTAAATCGAACTAATTCATAAAAATAAAAAATGTGTCTATTTTATTAATTATTTATGTGTGTACTTTATTATTTTGATAAAAATTAATACAAAATTATTTTAAAAAATAAAAAATGTGTCTATTTTATTAATTATTTATTAAAAACTAATTTTATAAAAATAAAAATAAATGTATCTATTTTATTAATTATTTATGTGTGTACTTTATTATTTTCAAATTTTTATTTTTATATTTATAATAACCATTGGTCCTCTACGCCGTATTTAATGAAATAAACAAGAGTTTTATCATTAAATTCCATCAAAGTGTCACGAAATTCTAATTTTTTCGTGACATAAAGGTCACGAATTCCCATTTTTCATGATAGATACGTCACGAATTCTCAGAATTCTCAGAATTTCGTGATAAAAAATGTGTCTATTTTATTAATTATTTATGTGTGCTTTATTATAACATATAAAGACAAATAATAGAGAGAGAGAGAGGGGTAGGAGAGAGTGGGGTCAATGAGACATTGACATTTACAAAAAGTAAATAAATAAGGATATAATGGTAATTACATAAATGGAAAAAATGTCAGAGGTCCTATTTGTGACATTTTGAAAAAAAAGTCCAAAAAAATCATTTTCATTTTTTTTACCCCTAGTTTTGGAAAACTCCCTTGAAATAATGCAACATGTCTTCTTCACAATATAAAGCTAGGATACTTCTACTGAAAAAATAAAAAAAAATTACAAAAATGTTATTTTTACGGTGCAAGATTTTTTAAAATAATAGTTATTTTAAATTGTTATAAAAGTAACAATTTTTCAAAGGGTTCATAAATGCAATTGTAAACAATAAATATGCTAAGTTAAATAGAGGAAAAAGTAGTAAACTTAATAAAAAAAAATTTAAACATCAAGAAAAATGAATGTGTATAACTTAAAACACATTATTTTTACAGTAAAAACTTTAATCACGTTACTCTTGCGATAAAATACAAAAAAGGGCTACAAATTACAACTTCAGAAAGAAAAAAAAAAAAAAAAAAAAAAAAAAAAAAAAAAAAAGAGAGATCCCACATACTATGTATATATTAATTGAAAATCTAGAGTTGGAAGAAATGCTACATATTGCTCTCATATAAAACCAAGGTTCTAAATACCGTTTTTGATGGCGTTTCGAACTTTTTGGTATACGGAAAATTGATATGCCGACGAAAAATCGAACGGTAAAAATGTGAAAAAGTGCAACTGATAAGCTGTTTTCAAATGTTGTTTTACATGAAAAATTGAAATGTCGATGAAAAACCGAACGAAAATAATGTTACATAATATGCTAAATATATTATATGTGTATGTGGTGTGTCTGTATCTTTCAATTTTTAAACTTGAGACTCATACCAACCTTATTTTATAATCTTCAATACTTAATTATTTTTACACCAATATAATATCAAATACCAACAACTCGGTAATTTCAATCTATTTATACCCGATACATGTCTATATATAGTTGTATAAATGTGTATATACATATGTATATATATATATATATATATATATATATCTATATAATTTACATGTGACACATTTTTTATAACTTAAATCATAATATTTTATCAATTTATTATAACTATTTTTTATATTGATTTTTATATTAAAATTCCTGATTTACATATCTTATATTAAAACTAATTACAACTATATCGATTATATAAGTTCGCAACTTGATCTAGTGGTTCGCACTTATGCGCTCAAGGCATAGTGCCTGAGTTTGAATCTCAGCTACGCAAAATTCTCTCTAAATGTTAACAAAAAAACGATGGAATTCGGAAAAAACGACAATAGATCGGAAAGCAACAGAATTTGGAAAAAAAACAATAATAAATCGAAAAACGGAAATTCGGCGAAAAACAACAACTAAACAAAAAATAAAACCAAAATATAGACCATACAAATTTTGTGGGCATCTGAAATCTTGTATATAACCAAAATACATGTTACTACGAATTTATTCATTTAATTTTGAGAGCATTGTGAACACATTTATATAGACTTTTAAAACATGAATTTGTATTTCAAAAAAATATATTATGTGCAAACAAAATATAATAATGATATAATTATATTTAATTATATTATAAGTTGGTATTTAAACTTTTATTTAATAATCATTATTTTTTAATTTTTATATTAACGATTTTTTTTTATCAATTGCTAAGACCCCAAAAAGTCAAACCGGCTCTAGATGATCTCAATTCAGAAAGATGAAAAAAAAAAACTTAACTAACATTTAAAAATGGCATCTATTATTCTTCTCAATTAATTAAATGATAAAAATATATTTATATACTTATAATTGTGATAGAAAAATATTTAATCACAAGGTAGAGACATATTCTCAATCTCTCTCTCTCTCTCTCTCTCTCTCTCTTAACAGAGAGAACAAAAAAAAACTCTAATTTTTCTAGCAGTAGTCGTTGTCGCCCCTCTAGGATCCGGATGCAGCCTCTGAGGTGTGCTTCGACCTGGGGGAGCACTTTCTTTTGATTGATTGATTTTTTTTCTTCTTATTTTCATATTCAAATAAAAATACATTTCATTGTGGGTCTTAATCCATTCCAAAGCTTTCTCTGACGGTTTCTCATCCTATTCATGCTTGTGAAACTTCGTCGATTTTCTGGTCGAGGGGACATTTCACAATACCGCAGCCTTAGATCTACCGCTTGTCTCGGGTTGAGGGCTTCAAGTTGATCTGATCGATTACGTGGAGTTCTCGGTAGTGGCCTTATTCGCCACTGGAGAGTGTCGACGTGAAGAGTCTCTTTTTTCTGCGCCTATTGATGTCGAGAATGGTTCATTGTCTTAATTTGGTCTTTGTAACTTTCTTTGCCATGGAATTTGTGTTTGTGTGTCTTTTATTTTGTTATATCGTGTTGGATTTTTTGTTTGGATTAGAGATGGATTAGTCATCGTCCACCATCTCATGTAAGGAATTTTATTAGGTTTTTTCCTATACAGCCAGATGATTTATCCTCTTCATGGTCATCGGACCGTAGTTGAATGAATATTTTCATCAACCATTATGGGTACTTTAAAAGAGTCTTATATGTGTTGAATTTTTTGTGTCTTTAACTCTTCCCGTTGTCGAAAGCAAGCAAAAGATGAACTATTATCGGTACTTAGTGTTAGATTCACTCCAACTTAAATTTGTGGTGTATCTTATACTAAGATATTTTTCTTTAGTATCAATGGGTGTATTACCCGATTATTAATAGAAATTCTATTTTTGTTAAAAAAAATATTTAATCACAAGATGACATTAAGTTCAAAACTAGCTTTCACAAAGTATTCCCAAGTGATAATCGCAACTCTTTAAAAAAAAAAAAAAAAAAAAAAAAAAAACCTTTTTCCAAGTCCTGGATATCAGCTCATTTTTACCCCAAGGCTATCCCAGTTTAAGCATTGGACTAGTTTTTTTTTTTTATCTTAACTTTGAACTTGTGTTTTGTCCGCCACAAAGACTACTCGTATAGGTAGAGATTGAACTCAACTTCTGTTTAAGAAATAGTATGAAAGTACCGCTAACTAGCTGCACTACTCTATTACTGTCTCAAGAGATAATATAGACTCCGTTGCGATCCCGCTTCAGACACTGACGTCAGAATAAAACGAATAATTTGATTATTTTATGGGTCGTTTGGTTTAGTATTCTAAATTTATTTTTGGTTTTTAAATTTTGTATTATAATTCCAATTTTAAATTTAAAAAACAGATTTAGAATTACGTTTCAGAATATTTTAAAATGTTATTTGAACATGTTTTACATTAAATTATTTTAGAGTTTAATTTAAAATATAAGAGAGATAAAATAGAAAACATTTTTTCATTGTTTTTTGTTTTCTAAATAAATTTCAAAAAAAAAACACGATTCTAAATTTGTTTTCTAAATACTATAAATAAACATGTTTTCTAAAAGTGTTTTCTAAAATTTAGAATTAGAAAACAGAAAATAAATTTAGAATTTTAAACCAAACAATCGCAATTCAATGCATTGCTGCAAAATAACCCCGGACTTAGGCAGCCACTATTTTATTTATTTATTATATATAGAACTTTACTATGTCACATCTATCACATTCATTGAATAATGCGTATCTCGCGAACAACATATACTTTGTTTATAACCATGTGTCGATGAAAAATGTATCACATGTGGATGAATGAAAATAGCATATGTACGCCATGCATTTACTTTCAGAACCTACATAAAAATTATGATGTTGACGACCACATAGCGGTGTTGAGCTTGAAATTAATAACGACAAAATAAAAATGTGAAGCATGAATTTGAAATTTGAGCACGACAATGAACCAACACCATTATTTACTATCTGTCTTTCTCTATCATCATTTGCAATAAAATTGCTCTTTCCCTACTACAATTATGACGTGTCATGCATGCGTGGACTAATCACTCGCGTCCATATTTATCAACGTTATTGTAAACGAAATTCATCAAAGTAATTACGTACCTTTGCTATTTACAATACATGTCAAATATTCTATGCTCGCGCTTTTTGCATCTTCGGAATTGGGTTTTGTTTTTTCTTTGTTACAAAAAGAGATGTTATTAAGCTTGAAGTGTATTTGTACTTCTTTGTTTCAATGAATGTGAATATAATAGATATTGCAAACTAATCAATTATGATTTATTTGATAAAATGATGAAGATATAATATCATCACTCTTCCACGTCACATGTCACGTAAACGTGGAAATTGAAGAGAAGCAGATTGAAAGTAGAGTGACACGTCACCAGAAAGAACGTACGAACACAAACCATTAATATGAAAAACGACACATCACAAATGTTAGGCTTTTGTTCCACCGACACTTGAGTTGAAACACCGACCAGCCAGTTTGATTTTGATCTTATATTATATGAAATGTTTATTTAATTATAAGATCTACTAACAAGTACGTTGCTCCAATTAATGTACTTTCGTCCATGGGTGTGTGTACTTTCTACATTTGTAGCTAAATTTAAACTTACATTGAACTTTATAAAATAATTTGAATTATATTTTCCGCTTAATTTGGACGCTAATGAATTAGTAGTTCGGAGACAACAGTAGTAATTAGAATACTAGGTAAGTATAATTTTAAAATATTCAACAATAATTGTCAGTGATCACAAGAGATTAATGTGTAAATTTTATTTATCGAAAACACGACTATTTTCAGGTTGTAAATATTCATGACGTTTCTAATATATTTCAAATTTTATTTACTGTTTTGATATTTATTTAAATTTGTTTGCTTATATGATTTTATTTATAAAAAAATAATCATTAACGCTTTGAATTTTTTTGACAAACTACTAATCTTGAAATAATTTTAAACATGTATAATTTTAGGAAGGTTTGTAACTCCTGTAATGTATTTGTATTGCAAGTAATTTATAGAAATGGGATGTCAAATGTCGTACGGGCCTTTAAAGCTTGTAGGACCACTGCAGTAAGAATAGGCCCAATTACCGAGCCCAAATTTGACGTCTTATATGACTGTCGTTTAACTACAAACAAGATATGTATATTATGTATAAGATCATAATTAAAGAATCTAAAGAAATCCGTGCGAAATTCTTAAATCTAAGTATTCTCTTAATCAAAGACAGACACGGAAAGAGCAACCACTGACACAGTCAAACCGCAATCTCCAAGAACAAAATAATAATAATAATAATAAAGAATCTTACTTTTTAAATATTTAATAGCGCAAAAATCCAAAATGTAGAGCTATTTTACATTGTCGACTCAACATCACTATTTTATCTCTTTTTAAAAAAAAAAATACAGCGCTATTAAATCAATTCTATAATTCCAAGGCATCTTCTTATGATATCATAGCTTATTCTCCATAAACATTGTTAATAAGTTAAAGCTCATTTGGATGGGGAAACAAAATTTAAATAATTGGCAAGTGTTACACAAAGTGAACCACCATTACTAACTAAAGAAAGTCTTGTAAATTGAAAGTAATCATTAATATCCTAAAGTCTAAAGATCCACCGAATTCCTTTCCCATTCTTCTTCCCAACAATATGCCAACACCTCTGATAAAAGCCAGAATCCAGATTTTGGGCGTGAGTGACCATAGTACTAATCCCTTCCAACATCTGCTCCGTCGGTAAATAAATTGGAAAAGCAATCCAACATTTTTACCTCTGATAGCCCCTGATTTCGGTCTCGCCATTGTTATCCTTCAGCCGGCTAACAATGTAAAAGTCTACTTAATGGCGTTACTGCGTCTACTTAGAAAACTTTTTAATTCGGAGTGAATAGTAAAAGTCCCTACATTTGTCCTTTCTCTTTGGATTCTTCAATAACAGTAAATAATTTTTTAGTCGCTATTATGCATGAAAGACATTATTAGTTAGTTCAACTTTATTATATAGCTCGAGCGTAAGATAAATTATCCAACTCTAATCTATAATATAGAATCATATTTAGCCATCATATATTTCGTCACAAAAAAAAAAAAAAAAATCAAACTACATTATAAAGTATAAGCAGCCAAAAGATGCGACAAAGAACATAAAATCATAGAATTAAATCACGGGTTAACTGATATAGACTCACCCACACGGAATCGATGGCCCAAATAAAGTACAGAAGAGAAATAAAAGTCAAACAGTGAGAAAGTTGTAGATACGGTGGTGGTATTAATTAACTAAGTCATAATTAAAGCGTAAATATGAAGAAAGCAAGACAATATGCACAAACATTGAAGCACTACTTAACTCAAGAGCGAGTGAGTGCTGAAAATGCTAATTTCTCTGCACACGTCACGTCATGCCAGGCCACTGAATCGATATTGAGTCTCAAACAACTCCATTTTCTTCTTCCTCGATAATTACCAAACTATAACAACCCATTAACCAATTCTAGATACTCGAGTTGGTACAACAATGTCAAACTACTCGTTCCTGAACAACCAGCTCTCGAAGCCGACCTCGATATTCGGGCTCAGGCTATGGGTGGTCCTCGGAATCTGCGTCGGAGCCGCCATAGTGATAGTCCTCTTCCTAATCTCCCTCTGGTTCACCTCTCGCCGGAACAGCAACAAATCCAAAACCCTCCGACTCAGCGCCGCCGTCCACAAGCCCTCCCACATCAACAACAGTCTCACCATCCCCAACGTCTCCAAGGAGATCCAGGAAATCCCTCAGCCCGACCCGAAGCTCCACAAGCCCGACCCGGCGGCGGAGACGGAGAGCCAGTCCGGCGAGGGGAACAGAATCCACATCGAAATCGGGAAGGACCACCGGATTTCGTACCCGGAGCGGGCGTCTTCCGAGGCTCGCTCCGGCGACCAGGGAGGCGGCGCCGCCGCCGTGCCGGAAGTCTCGCACCTGGGCTGGGGACACTGGTACACGCTCAGAGAGCTCGAGGTTGCCACGAACGGCTTCGCCGACGAGAATGTGATCGGCGAGGGTGGCTATGGGATCGTCTACAGCGGGATTTTCGAGGACAATACTCAGGTCGCCGTGAAAAACTTGCTCAACAACAGGTTCGCTTTCAATTCCGGGAAAAAAAATCATTTTTTCTTATTTAATTTTCAATTTTGTTTAATTTAGGGTTTCTCGTTTTTGTTTGTTAGAGGCCAAGCTGAGAAGGAATTCAAAGTGGAGGTTGAGGCAATTGGGCGTGTACGGCACAAGAATCTGGTGAGGCTGCTTGGTTACTGCGCTGAAGGAGCTCACAGGTAATTATTTTGATTTTGATTTTGATTTATTTATTTATTATCATTGTTAATATTTGGTTTTGTGTAATTAATTTAGGATGCTTGTGTATGAGTATGTTGATAATGGGAACTTGGAACAATGGCTTCATGGGGATGTTGGGCCTTGCAGTCCTCTCACATGGGAGATTCGGATGAATATACTTCTTGGCACTGCAAAAGGGTAAATTTTTATTTTTTTTGTTGGTTTTGTTAAATAAATAATGGAATTCAAAACAACTAAATGCTTATGTGAAATAGGTTGACATACTTGCACGAGGGTCTGGAGCCGAAGGTGGTCCACCGTGACATCAAGTCGAGCAACATCTTGCTTGACAAGCATTGGAACCCTAAAGTCTCCGACTTTGGCCTCGCCAAGCTTTTGGGCTCCGACAGTAGTTACGTAACCACTCGCGTCATGGGCACTTTCGGGTCGGTTTTTGTTTTCTAGAGATTTTCGACGATTATTTTTTTAATTTTTTTTTCGGGTTTTAAATGGGTTTATTTTTTTCTTGGATGCAGATATGTAGCTCCGGAGTACGCGAGCACGGGCATGTTGAACGAGAGAAGCGATGTTTACAGTTTCGGGATTCTTCTTATGGAGATTATCACGGGTCGAAACCCAGTTGATTATAGCCGGCCACCCGGTGAGGTACTATTTTATCAAAACTCGCCACATTCCTTTCGTTAATACTTGTTAGAAATCAACCACGAAGAAAAAACTATGTGCAGACTAGAGGAATTCACTATGTTGGAAAATTCGGAATTATCTCACCGCAGACAATAATTTAATGTCTCTTATAATATGAACAATGATTTTATTTTTTTTTATTTTTTTTTTACAGGTGAACCTTGTTGAGTGGCTTAAGACGATGGTCACGAACCGAAACGCGGACGGAGTTGTGGACCCGAAGTTGGCGGAGAAGCCGTCGTCTAGGGCTCTGAAGCGGGCCCTACTCGTGGCTTTGCGCTGCGTGGACCCCAACTCTCAGAAGAGGCCCAAGATGGGACACGTCATACACATGCTCGAAGCCGACGAATTCCCTTTCAGAGATGTGAGCTTCGCTTTTCACTCTTTAATTTTCTAATTAAAAAAAATGCCCTGATTGAAAGACGTAACATATCTATCGCTGTACCTTTCTTTCTTACCCTTTCGAGCCGAACCCTTCACACATGATGTATCACCATAGTAGCTGTCTCATGACTTCACAATACTTAGTTTGAGCACTCGGTCCGAATATGGCTAAAGCCCAAAAGAGTGCTCGAGTTTTATTCAAGAGAATCTAATAATCCTTGTTTGAGTCCTCATTATTTTAGCGATGTAAGATTCTTGGCGAAGCGCCGTGATTAAAAGCGGATTATGAGTTGGCATTAACGATTACTAGATCTCGAAATGATGTCTCAGGATCGAAGGCCGGGGCGGGAACAGCGGAGCAGCGTGGCGGCCAAGAAGCATGTCAACGAATCGGGGGATAGCAGTGGCTACGAAAGCAGTGTCCAAACAAGGTCGACGATGTGGAGAAAGAAACAAGACGAAGAAGAATCACTAGCCTAGCATGAACAAAGGTGAATCAAAATGCCCTGTTTTTCTCTACTTTCTGTATATTTGCTGTCATTTTTCACAGTGAGGTTTTTTTTTTTTTTTTTTTTTTGGATTTGTTTCGTGTCATTTATTCCACTGGCTGTATGTAATATATAAGTACATGGTGTATTTTTTTTTTAATTAATTTTTTTTTGTTTACTCCTTCATGGACGAATTAGATTTTGTAGATGTTATAGAATTACTATGATTTCATCGTTGTGAGATTGTCGATTACGCTTTAAAACAGAGCTTGTGAAACAAAGTCATCCATTTACTCGTATGAAAAACTTTTTGACACTAATGCCATATTTACCAACTAAAGAGTATCCACTCTGTGAAGAGTCTTCTTTCATTTGTTTCCCTTCTTACCAATAGACTCATAAGCTTTGAAATATCAAACATTGTGGTTGTGGTGTTGAATTTTCCCATATTATTTATTTGCTAGAGAAGGCTGATCAGTTGACATTGCGGTAAAAAGATTGTATAGTCTCTTTCTAATTGGACCAAATTCTTCTTCTTTCCCCTATCAGCTAGTAGAATTAGATATATTTTATTTTATGTATATAATTTATCATGGCTGATTCGTTTTTATTTAATACTAATCTATTTCACCGACAGAGAACCAAATACATCCACCGATAAGATATTGTCACAATTTGAGGAGAAAAAAAAAGGGTCAATATCTAATGTTCCGCGAGCTTAACGGAAAGAGGAAGAAGAAAAAATAAGGGAGAAAAAAGAAAATAAAAAAAAAACATAATGTTACATCATGTAGGTCTAGAAATAAAAACATGTATTTATTTAAGAGAGATGATAATGTTTAGCTTCATTAAAGAAGATTGCGAAGAGAGACACACAACTTTTTGTGCAGAGAGAGTTTGGTGGGAGATGATTTGGAACAAGAACAAATTTTTGTGGGTCCCAACTATTCCATGGTAAACACTAATTATTAAATTAAAAAGGCTCCACCAAGTCTGTGTTGTGACCGTCATCGAAGAAGATTCTCTTACGGCAAGGATCGGATTGTATGAATGAACGGCTTTCATATTTGGATTTTGGACCCCTTCAATTATGGCATTTACTGCTTTTGGCTTTCCACACAAAAGTTTCTCCTCCACTATGGTCGTATCGTATTTGCACTGTTAAAATCATAACAAATAAGTCTTGATTTCAATGTTGCGGGCTCTGCCTATTTCTTCTACCCAACTATCTGTTATGATCCTTTTTGTTTTCTTTTTAACTTTTTAATAGAGATTGGAGTTGATACAGCATTTTGGGTTAGAATACAACATAAAGAGATGAATTTGTTCCTTGCGAACTGACAATCAGAACGAAGTGTTTTGTTCCGAGAATGGTCGGAATTCTAGCCAAATCGGAGCGAAGCTTTCTATTCACGGGACATTTACAAAAAAAAAATGATACTATTGATATGTCTCTAGTTCAAATACTACTGCGATAACATCATAATAGGATAATATGAAAAGCAAGAAAACATAGACATGTAAGAAATCCACGCTCGAAAAAAGCACGAATCGATGAGATTAGTACCATATGTCGAAAAATTAGTTATAGTTAGAGAGTGTTCAAAAACTTAGAGAACCCGTATAGAAAAAATAACAAATCCATATCGTTAATTGAAAATTTATAAAATTTTGTTATCGGTATCGGGACTGCTCTTGTCATGGATGGATTCTTGGAATTTAAAATCTTATTGCATCTTAAGTTTTTGTGTTCGGTCAAATCCATTCATATAAACAAATTTTGAAAATTTGTGTATGGCTATTTTAGAGTAGGATGCTACTTCAACTAGATAATTTAGTTCCAATAATGGCATTATTGACACAAAGTGAGGTCCTTCACCCCAAGCTACAACAGCGCATATGTTTTGATTGCCTAGAAGAACCAGGACCAGCCATCTCACAAATCATAATATTCCGATCATTGGTATTTTGGGATTCTTTAAAAATAAAAATAAAAATTCTAGACCTCAGAATTATGAAAAATCAATGCTTAGGTTTGATAGTTACCAACTTATGAAAATAGATTTTTTCACCTAACATAATAAACCATTTCAAACATAATTCTCATATCATTCCATCACTTCTCGCTCCCAATCTCACTTACTCTCTCTCAATCTCTCCCAATCCTCACAAATCTTGACCTTTGATATGTTTTGGAGGAAAATAAAATAAATTAAAAGAACCATTTTTTTCGTTTTATTGAAGAAAATATTTCATTTCAATGGATTTTATTCGATTCAATTGGAATTCATTAGATCTCATCCGATGAAACCTAAGGACATCAACAACTCATTCGAGAGTCGTTGTTGCCCCTGAAATTTTAATTTTTGAAAATCGAATCCGATGAAATATTTATTGTTACAAAATAAATATAATGGTATTTTCCTTTCAAAGCCTATTGACTTCTCAAGTTTAAAAAAATAAATAAATAAACTATATCAGATACTCCAACACTATTTTTTGTGTGAACTTCAAAGATTTAATGGCCCATTATCATCATGTCTCTCTCACCTTTGGGCCTCACCAATACGACAAGTGGTGTGTGGAATGTGGTCACGTTGAAACCCATAAATATGAATATTGGATGCAATGCATATAAACTAGGTAGGGTTTTAATAAAGTATAAACACACACACACACATATATACAGTATTTTATCCTTTTAAGATAATTTTATTTATATTCTTCAAAAAAAAAAAAAAAAGATAATTTTATTTATACGGAAATCACTGTATGTTTTAGTAAATATACGTGAACGTGACATCAGTAGCCTCTTCATAATTTTTGTATGAGGGTGAGAGAGAGAGAGCAATCAATCTGCATCATTTATTATTTCAAGGAAAACGTTAAACGATTATATGCTGTCGCTAAGAGTCGATTATCATGTTAATATCATGTGACACTTACTTGTTTTGATGTATGACAAAGACAAATAACCATTCTCGTGACTCTGATCTATCAATTATATGTAAAATCAGAGGGCTAAATATGTGAAACTCTTACCGCAGTATAACATGTGAATTTAACCTTAATTATACCTCTTTTTATTTAGCCTGGAGTATATATGTCTACCATATGGGTTTGGGTGGTTTTAAGCAAGTTGACGAAGTTTTAAAAGAGACCGTTAACTAACATAATAACACTATGGTATTAAGTTTATATACCGCCATAACCGTCCGTCACATAATTTTACTATTTTAGTTAATGTATTTTGGCCACATATGATATTATTTGCATACTCTTGAGTCTTGACTAACAACATCAAAGATATCGGATTGGAATAGACACCAATGCAAGTGCTATATTATACGTGTTACCAGGCCAATTTTCACTTAATTTGCACGAAAAAAGATGAAGAAGATAAATGAAAACAACTTGTATAAAATAGAACACAAACCCTCGGGAAAAATATGGTTATACTAAACGTTGAAATAAAGTATAACCCCTTGATGTTATATATGATCTTGCCAAAGCTTCTGTAACAGCACTTATAATCATGTACCATCGTCTTTTAAAAAACTTTAGGCGATGAAAATAATAGGTATAGTTGATTTTTTTAGTGTATAGTTGATTTTTATCAACCAATGTTAATTGAAAATATACCAGGTATATCAGAATAATCACGTCGTCGAAATATTTATATTGGCACCAAATTTATTAAAAATAGAGATTTAGATCATGAGTTATGTAAAATAGAGAGGATATTTAATTTATAAAAATGATTGTTAACTTTATTATATTTGAGAATTGGACTTGTATCTAAATTCACATGTATAGTGATTAGAAAATAGAACACTATAGTTAACTAGCCAAACTATCTAAAGACATACTTTGGGTGGAACTACCTCCCATCATTCATATAAGGTCTCTTTTTGTTTGAATTGAGTTCAACCCAACCCTCGAAGTTAAATATTTAATGTAATCGGATTATACATTATATGTGTAAATGTATGAATAAAAATTGTTAAAAATAAATAAAAATTGTTAAAAATAAATAAAAATTTACTAGCCAAATTAAAATCCAAGTACGTATATTTTGTAAAATAGTCATTAACTAAAATAAATAGAATAAATTTGACATAATCAATCTAATTAAATTCCAATTAAAATTTAAAAAGAAAAAAATAATAACGGAAACAAATTTATTGCAAAAAGAAAAGAAAATAATCATAATGCAATTTACAAGTTAATTGTCACAACATTAAAATTGCTATTTATTTTACGATATCTACTTTGCAAGGTTGTCAATAGACGATCAGTCTATCTAATTTATGTAGAAAAAGCTTAAATCATAAACATATGGGCATTTTAGAAATATGGTTAAAAGCAAACTTTTTTTTTTTTAACTCATGTTTGTCAAACTATATAAATATAGTCAAACTGACTGATAAGCAAAAAAAAAAAAAGTTTGATTTGCCTTTATCTATTAACAAATTCATCACTTTCTCTCTCCTACTTTTTTCCTACATTTTTTTTTCCATAAAACTTCAAAAAACTATATCTATCTCATATGAACTCGAAATTGAGTGATTCCAAATCCTACGGATTCGTGGTACCGAGATCTTCAAAAATAGATATATTGTGTTTGATGAAAAATCATGTTTAATGCAATAGATGTAAAAAAAATCACGTTACAGTCTTAGACATGGAAATAACTGAAAATTTTCGGAAATCATCTGGAAATAAATGGAAACGTAAACATGATGCATTTAAAATGATTTTTCATCAAATATAATGAGTTTATTTTTGAAGATCTCGGCGCCACGAATCTGTAGGATAATTTGGAATCATTCAATTTCGAGTTCGTATGAGATAGATATGGATTTTTGAAGTTTTGATGCAAAAATAAATGTTTGAAAAAAATAGGAGAAATAAAGTGACGAATTAAAAAACAAGATAGAGAAAGTGACGAATCTAGAAAAAAAAACGTTATATTTATTTAAAGACAAATATGGAATTTTAATCTATTACCTCTAGTGTCAATTAATAGAATTGACTATTTTTCTAAAACTCTTTAAACGTGGGCTAAATCCCAAACTTTGAGTTTAAGATAACCTAGTTAATTACAAAATTCTAAACATATCCATATAGGGATACTACAAAAATGACGTTTTAATCTGTAAAATAACAGCAAAAAAGATAAAAGCAATTAGTGTTAAACCGTTGTAGAATTTATAGACATAAATAGAAGTTTAAGAATTTATGATTGTGATTACTACTGTGATTCATATTTAAAAATATGAAGTAAAAAATACTTTTTTTTAAGGTTTTTCATAAACATTATCTGTTATTCTCTAAAGGTTGAAATATATTTTCTTTTTTTATTCTTCTGCGTCATAATATTTGACACAGCATCAAGGAATATATATATACTTTTTACAAACTTCAAATGAAGACAAGAAAACAAAACAAATTCCTTCTTTTTTTCCTCGAAAAACAAATTCCTTCTTTTGAACTAGTTATTAATGATAAAGACACGTGTTTGTTAAAGCCACCGTAGATTATATCGACAAGCACGTCTTCTTGCCATTTTTTTTTTTTTTTTTTCTAGCCCCTTCTTCTTCTTCTTCTTTTTTGATCGAATTCTAGCCCTTCTTTTAACTAGCGTGTTTTTAGTATTCCATGTGTGCGTGTTACTTTGCGGTCCATGAAATTGAAAAGAAGAATGCCATTGCCCACTATTGATATGAAAATCCACCTCCACCGATCAACGACCAAAATATTAAGCATGAGCTAGGTTTGTCGCTTTATCAGCAAGGGACGATTCTGATTAAGTCAACGAAAGATAAAGCACATATAGTTATAAGTCACTCTTGATCAACACCATTAAAATTAAATTCAGAAAACTTAAGAATGCACGGATATTTCAATTAAGATGAGGAAAAAAAAAATCATAAAATCCCGGGCTCATCTAAAAAAAAAAAAAAATCCCGTGCCAAGCAATCCCTAACAACAACTTGCATGGTGTTATTAATCATGGTGGGTCGCACTCCCAATAGTAGCGAGTTATGCCCAAAATGAAAAGTAAACTAAAAATTCCAAAAAAAAAAGAAAAAAAGAAAAGTAAACTAAAAATTCCAAAAAAAAAAAAAAAAAAAAGAAAAGTAAACTAAAGGCGAAAGGAAGAATCTCTCTTCTTTGAGATCCCATACTTTTGGGATAACATTTACTAATTAACCATTACAAATACTTATATAAGTGAGTTAGTACAATAACTTCACACAACACAAAGCCTTGTCCCATTTCCATTCCATGGCTTTGCATTATCTCTATCGCAGTCTCTACTTATTATTCCTTTCGTTCTTAGCCATTTCATCGGCAAATGAGCTCCAAAACTACATAATCCACATGGACTCGTCAGCCATGCCAAAAGCCTTCGCGGACCACCATTCCTGGTTCGTCTCCACACTCTCGTCCCTCTCCGAACCCAATTCAGATGAGACCAACCACGCTAAGCTGATCTACACCTACACTCACGCAATGCACGGCTTCAGCGCCACGCTGTCCAGCTCCGACCTCGACGCCGTCAAAGCCTCTCCGGGCTATCTACACTCCACCAGAGACGCCCGGATTAAACCCGACACGACTCACTCCTCGAAGTTCCTCGGCCTCGACGGCTCTGGCTCTAACTCCGGCCCCGGCGCAGCGTGGGCCGAGTCGGATTATGGCGAGGGCGTCATCATCGGGATCCTCGACACCGGAGTGTGGCCGGAGAGCCGGAGCTTCTCCGACGAGGGAATGCCGGAGATACCTCGCCGGTGGAGAGGCAAGTGCGAGCTATCACCGTCGTCGGCGTCGTGCAACAAGAAGCTCATCGGCGCGAGGTTCTTCAACCGGGGACTCCTCGCCGCGAGCCCTAACCTGACGCTCTCGACGAACTCGACTCGCGACACGGAGGGCCACGGGACCCACACGTCGTCCACGGCGGCGGGGAGCCACGTGGCGGGCGCGTCGTTATTCGGGTACGCGGCGGGGACTGCGAGGGGCGTGGCGCCACGCGCCCACGTGGCGATGTACAAGGCTTTGTGGGCCGAGGGCGGGGTTTCGTCGGACATCATCGCCGGGATCGACGCGGCCATCGGCGACGGCGTCGACGTCCTCTCTCTCTCCTTGGGGCTCGACGGAGTCGCTCTCTACGACGACCCCATCGCCGTCTCGACTTTCTCCGCCGCCGAGAAAGGGATCTTCGTCGCCACGTCGGCCGGGAACGAGGGACCTTTCTACGCCTCTCTCCACAACGGCATTCCGTGGGTCATGACCGTCGCCGCCGGGACCATAGACCGGAGATTCGAGGGCACGCTGAGCCTCTCCGGCGGCGCCTCCGTCTCCGGACCGGCTCTCTTCCTGGGGAGCACCACCAAGACACGTGTCCCCATCGTGTTCGCCGGCTCGTGCGGCGACCGGAACCAGCTCAAGAAGCTCGGGAGGAAGATCGCGGTTTGCGATAGTACTAACAAGAATAATAAGAACGGCACGTCGCTGGGCGAGCAGTTCAAGAACGTCGAGTCGGCGAAGCTCCATGGCGGCGTCTTCATCACCGACGACGTCGACGATCTCGAGCTTTCCGTCCAGAGCTCGTTCCCGGTGATATTGCTCGGGACGAAACACGGCGAGACGGTGAGAAGCTACATAAAGAGCGGGGCTCACAACGGGAAGCCCAAGGCCAGCATGGAATTCGGGAAAACCGTGCTCGGGACAAAGCGTGCTCCGATGGCCACGAGCTACACTTCTCGAGGCCCGTCCCCGAGCGTCCCGGCGATCCTGAAGCCCGACGTGATGGCTCCGGGGTCGCTCATCCTCGCCGCGTGGCCGCCGAACATCCCCGTCGCCACCGTCGGCCGCCGGAATCTCTACTCCGAGTTCAACCTCCTCTCCGGGACGTCCATGGCGTGTCCCCACGCCGCCGGAGTCGCGGCGCTGCTCCGGCGAGCCCGGCCGGAATGGAGCCCCGCCGCGATCCGGTCGGCCATCATGACGACGTCTGACGTCACCGACAACGCGGGGGACCCGATAAAGGACATCGGAAAAGGAGACGGTCCGGCGAGTCCGCTGGCGATGGGTTCGGGTCACATCAACCCGAACAAAGCCCTGAACCCGGGTCTGGTCTACGACGCCGAGAGCGAAGACTACGTGAGTCTCCTCTGCGCGCTGAACTACACGAAAGAGCAGATCAAGACGATCGTAACGAGGTCGTCTTATCGTCGCGATCATCTCTCGGACTGTTCCGAGAGGAAGAGACCCTCGTCGCTTGACCTGAACTACCCTTCTTTCATAGCCTTCTTCAACAACGCGAACGAGTCTCGGACGGTGGTGGCGAGGGAGTTCACGAGGACGGTGACGAGCGTGGACGATGGGCGGTCCAGCTACGTGGCTCGCGTGACGGCCATGGAAGGGTTCGAAGTGAGCGTGGTTCCGGAGAAACTGTCGTTCGGGAAGAAGGGAGAGAAGAAGAGGTTCAAGCTGAGGATAGAAGGTCCGAGGACGATGAAAGAGACCGTCGTTTTCGGTTACCTCACTTGGGTCGGAAATGAGCGCGTCGTTAGAAGCCCCATTGTGGCCACGAGGCTCGATTCCAAGCCGCTGATTAATCACTCTAATCATATTTAAACAAAACCACAAAAATGTGTTAAATATTTAATTACCTTCTTAAGTACATGATTATCATCATTATCTCTGCTACGTATTGACAAATGACAACCAAGTAGCCAGAATATTTTATATAACTGGATAAGTTTTTATTTTTCAATTCTTTTGTGCGCGTTGAATTTAATGTAGCATGTTAAATCATGGCATTATAATTGAAAAATGATTGGAGACAACTATTAAAAATAAAAGCAGGAGGAAATAAAGGTTCTGGAATAATTGTACATATTGAGGTTGTTTTGAGGACAAAAGGCGAGGATAACGTTCCTTTGTGTGGTCTCTGACTCTCTGGAATATATAATTTTACTCTTTTGGTTGAGTATTTCATAGATCTATGTATAGTCAGTCACTACTAACTAACTAAGTTAGTGAGATAAAGTTCTCTGCACCGCTGCTATATACAATATGTGAGTCTGTGACTATTACTTGGCGTAACATATAGACAGATAGTCGTAGGAGTACTCATGTGCATAATGCGGATTTCTTCCTAATTTTCAGCTGTCGCTATAATTCCATCGCCTTTGTTTTGCCTATGAAATTAAATACTTGCACGGTTTAATATGCATGAGTAATTATAATAGGATCTGATGGCAACTATTTATTCCTACTCATTTATGCACCGTAATCTCCGGTCGAGAATGATTGCCGTGTATATAGACTAGTTATTATGTAGTGATGTTTGGATTTAGACTAAGAATCAATTGAATTGTATGAGTTAGTATGTTTTTAAAATTTACCTTAATAAAATATTGTGTTTAAAGTTTTTATCACGAATATAATATATTTGTTTGAAGTTATAAACAATCATATTTTATATATACATTACACCTAAAAAATATTATTTCTGTAATCTTCCAAATAAAAATGATAATGAAGTGTATATATAGATTTCAATCGACATGCTAATACAGTGTTTAAACTTTAAAGAAATAATTCAATCAATCCAGTTCGGCGAGACAAATGGATTTTGTCGGGCCTATTCGGGCTCCGCCCTTGGTGCAATCCTACTTTCAAATATTATTATTTTTGCCTCATTTTAACTATAAGTAAGAAAAAATAAGATCTCGTAAAAATAAACGAAAATAAAATAAGACCAATATCATAATATCATTAACTTTCATATTGAGTTGGCTAGCCTTCAAGCAAAAATCATAGATCTAGCTAGCTTTATATATTATCAAGCATAAAATTAAAAACATCACTCGTTGTAAAAAAAAGGTATTTCAATTCCTTAACTACGCACTCCTAAAACGATAATTTTTTTATGCGTTAGAAAGTGATTTAACGTCATGATTGCCATCTTACCATGCACACTCACATGGACAAAATACCTTCCTTCCTTTTTTCTATATTTGGCTCTACATACTGTTGATCATATTTAATTTGCAAATGACTTCCCTGCAGTATAAGTTATATAACGATCATCGTTTTTCGTCGATGGTAACCAATCGTAATGATATTAAAAAATGATGACGATATATATAGTTCTCAATCACTAATAAAACAATTATATATGGTCCAATTTCCAATCATGAAATATTTCAGAAATGAAGATATGTGAAATGAACTCATGCCACCACGATCACGCTCTATATATGTGGTTGAGAAAATATTAAAATTAGATGCAACAAAAACGCCTGTCATATTATAATAATAATAATGCAAGCTAAAGGCCTACAGCTCTGAGCAATGAACACGGCCGGGCCTGATCTAAGGCGGGTAAGGTTTGTGTCTTTGGTTCCCAATTAGTTTGGTTTGGGCTCCAAAAAAAAATTATTTTACATTTTTTGCTTATTTTTAAAAAAATTTACATTTTTTTACCCTAAAAATTTACAATTTTGATTTATTTTTATAAAACTCCAAAATATTGAATCTAGTTAGTTTGGCCGACCCTGGCAATGAATTACTAGTCTTATATGTCTTGGCTGTATAAGAAGATGAGATCAGCGCTAAAATTTCCTCCACGGTCCGCGTAACTATATTAATATTTAAATTACATGAATTGTCGGAGACTATGTATAAAAAACATATGTTCGAAAGAAATTTCTACCACTGAAACTTCAGTCATTTGTTTTTTTAATAAAGACAACGGTATTGTTTTTAAAAAGTCAATTTGTTGCAGATATGTACTGTATTCACGCAGAGCTGAAATGTGGCGATCATAAATGTTTGTCGTTATTATTCAAATAACAAGATGGGTGTCCTCTTCCCAGCTATTTGATTATGATTTGAGAAAAATGGTAGAAATATGACATTTGAATTTGAAGATGGTGGATAATTTGAAGGGATTATTCTAAAGTAGATAGCAAAACTGAAATCAATATATTTCAAACACAGCCATTTTAACTCAACATTAATCAACATAATTATTTTAACCACTAACCTATGTCACAATGTGTCAACATAATCCGAATATTTCAATCTAACTAAAATTCTCACTCAAATTCATTCTAACACAAATTCATTCATAATATGTCAAACAAAATCCTAATTTCGTGTTCTAAACAAAGAAAATCAAACAAAACCCTAAATTTGTGAATTAAGAAAATCAAACAACATGCAATTCGGGTAAACAACATGAAATTAAAGTAATAACCACTTTAAAAAAACTTAGAAAATCATAGCTTAAAATACTGAAAAGAGAGAGAGGCGGCGAGAGTGAGAGAGACGGCGAGAGAAAGGGGCGGCGAGCACGTGGCGAGAGAGAGATGACGGCGAGAACAAGGCGACGGCGAGATTTTGGGGCGGCGAGGACGTGACCACTGTTTTTGGAATCGGCCAAAAATGGTTGTCTCGCGTGTGGGTTATGAAAAAAATGAGAAAAAAACTGAAAACGGAATTTTATAGTGAAATCTTAAAACGAGTCGCCGCGGCGAGAATCCTTCTTTGCCGCGGTGAGATGCTCCTACAACGGACTTTATAATCGTTGTAGGATAATCTCGCCGCGGCGTGAATCCTTCATCGCCGCGGCAAGGCAGTATTTTGAAAAACTGCTTGACCACGGTATCCATCTCGCCGCGGCGGAGAATATTTCTAGCCGCGGCGAGATTATCTCGCCGCAGCGACAATTGAACTTCTCCGCAACAAAGGTCTTCTACAACGCTTATTTTAAGCGTTGTAGAAGGTCTCTCCACGCCGAGGTCCATCATTCTACAACGCTTTGACAATGCGTTATAGAAATTTCTCGCTGCGGCGAGGATTCTACAGCGGGTAGTCAAAGCGTTGTGGGAAATCTGAAATATATTAAATTCTACAACGCTCAACCACAAGCGTTGTAAAAACATCAAGTTTCTATAACGCTTAGCGATCAGCGTTGTAGAAACACTCAGATTCTACAACCCTTAGCCATAAGCGTTGTAAAAAGAAACACCCAGATTCTACAACGCTTAGCCATAAGCGTTGTATAAACACCCAGTTTCTACAACGCTTATGTTAAGCGTTGTAGAATCTCTAGTTTCTACAACACTTATTTTAAGCGTTGTAGAAAGTGGGTTGTGTAATCCAACATTTGTAGTAGTGATATTAGAACATTAAGCATCACATTGGATGATTTTCTTGAACGATAAAATGATCAATAATTCTTGAATGCTTGTGCCTGACTATATAGGGAATCGATGATGGCAGGACTAATGTGTATCGTAAAGAGATGCAATTTTAAGTTTGGTTGGTCGGCGTCGTATTTTGTTTGTATGTGTCGTCAATGATGGAGCCAGAAAAGCTCAACAAGAGGGACAACTTTGAAAAAAAAAAATTCAAGAGAGAGAAATTTGAAAAACCAATCTCAGGTGAGGTTAATTTGTAAACTTTTAGGGTAATTTTTTTTTTTTAAAAAGGCCAAAAATGTTTTAAAAAGTGATAATAATTTGAGGGGTCACGTGACGGCCTCATGTAAATCCGTGCATGTGCATCATGGACATGATGCCACTACATACTATAGTCTCCCTCGACCTCATTGTCAATTGAAAGGCTAGTCACGAGTAACAAGTTTAATTTATGATGCGTCTTAGTTTATAGTTTATGACAAGTTGGTGTTGTAAGTAAATAAAATTTCAAAAGAAAAAAATGACAAAAACAATCTATTTTAGAGTAAATGTTGCCACTACAAGGAAAAAGTATATATACAAAACTCATACAAGACTTTAAAATTGTTTTTAAAAAGTTCAAAATCTGAGTTCAAACTTGAAAAAAGCATACTAAAGCTTTGAAAATATCGAAGTCTTAACTAAACATAAAAACATAAATGCAAAATTTTGAAAAAGGAGTTCAAAACTTCAAAATACATACTAAAACTTTGAACAAAAAAATATATTGTAAAACTTTGGAATGTGAGTTCAAAACTTCAAAATTCATTTCAAAACTTTAAAAATTGGGTATTCTTTTGATGAAGCCAACCATTTCTTCCCCGAAAATATAACTACAAATTGTTAAAAAAAATGCGAAAAATCAAAAAAATTGTTAAACATGTGCTCGAAACTTACCCATATCGAAGAAAACTTGAAGATTTTCAACGCCATAACCTTAGAATGAGTGTGGGTTATGTATGGGGTTGATGTAGTGCGGTGTCTCAAGAATATTGCTTTATCAAGTTTCATAAATAACATTTCTTTTGTTTCACATTTAATGTTCACATTTTTATATAAAAACAAGGTTAAAATTATCTGTCGAGAAATTTAAAATTTGCTATAATCATAAAATTATAAGATTCCGAAAATTGCTTTTAGTAGCCAGCTCATGTTTTACTTATTACCTGAGAAAATAACGTTTTAAGTTGTAAACTAAAATTTTTCTTGAATTTTCTATATGATTTTTGAAATGCTCTAAAATAGTAAATATTTTAAAAATATTATACCTTAAAAACGATATTCTAGTAAGTTTCCCAATTATATAAGCGTAACTCTCCCAAAAAATAACAAATACAAAGAACCCTGGGCCGGCCCACTAGTTACTGGGCTCAATTCAGAAACAGGCCCACTCGGCTCTCCCCCAATATAATCAAAATTCGCCACACGAGATCGGGTCTCTTCTTTAACCCTAACCCTCCGAATATCCTGCGAGCCTCCGCGTCATTCACAAGAATCTCTCAGGTAATTTCGTCTTCTTGTTCGTCTTTTCCGATTCACGCTGTTTTTTGGTCTTATTCCGGTTAGTGATTTCAACTCGGATGCTTTTTTTTTTCCTGATTTTGTGAGAGAATTTAGTGCTATGTTGGAATATTAGATTCAAAAGCTGATTGATTTGGTTTTGGTAGAATGGAAACGGGAGTGAAGTACGCGGTGGTGGTGAAAGTGATGGGACGAACTGGATCGCGAGGTCAGGTAACTCAGGTGAGAGTGAAGTTTCTGGACGATCAGAACCGGTTCATCATGAGGAACGTCAAGGGACCGGTCAGAGAGGGCGATATTCTCACCCTCCTCGAGTCTGAGAGGGAAGCCAGAAGGTTGCGTTGATTCCTTTTTCTTCTGTGTTTTTTTTTTAGCTTCTTGAGATTCTGAATTCTCTGTGACTTTAGATTGTTGATGCTTCAACAAGGCTTGAATTTTGGGTTTAATTATGCCTGTATTTCGTTTTTACTCCGATCCAACATATAAGTGTGCATGCAAACTTTTCGTCCCTGATTTCCGATGTTATTAAGAATGATATCTAGAGTTATGAAAAATTAAATTTACAATTTTTCCCCGAGAAAGACATAGAGTTGAGAGTATTTTTTTTTTCTTTTTAATAATGATACTTCAACAAATACCATCAAGAAATTTACATGAATTAGAGGATGGTAACTCTTGAACATTCGACTTTAAATTCAATTTTTCCTCTTTGAGAACAGCCAATAGCTTGTATATTAATCTCCCTCCCAGATGAACCATCAGAGTGAAAAGTTATATGAAAAAAAAACTGAGCAAAAATAAAACTTTAAAGTTGAAATACCTGAAAAAAGTTGTTAAAATTAGGAGCTCGGGTAATTTCCACAAAGTTTTATGAAATTGTACTTTGAACATTTGATAGACTTTGTATGAAAACCATTGTGATTGTAGTTTCGTCTTCATCGACTGTTCATTGAACAAGTTTATTGTACTCTCTGTGTGGGCCTCAATAAATATTATAGCCATTTGTTCGATAGATCTCGGTAAAGTTTATTGCCTCAATTGTTTGTTTGATTTGAACTTTGAATATGTTTGCTATGTTATTTAGGGTTAGTTTTAATTCTTTCAGTACACGCAATCACAACAAGTTACATGATAATTTTACTATTTATAAGTCCACTTGTATATGAATGTCGACGATAATTCTACAATAACAAAAAACAATTGCAAATATTATATATAAAAAAGGCGGTTGATTATAAAAACGAAACATAAGTGGAATACGGTGAAATACGATGGAATATGATGAAGAATGAAATGAAAAACTTAGTTTAAATGCATTTAATGATATTTTTGTCTAAAATTTGATTAAAAGTTCATATTTAGATAATTTTTTTAAGAGAAATTTTATTTTCTAGATCTAAAAATTAGCAAATATCTTGGATAGATCTCTTATGTTCAAAATATCTCAAATTCGACTTTCGGACAAAACTTGATCTCTACACAATTTTCTAAAAAAAAATCACACTTCTCTATCTCTCAAACTCTCTATTTAAACACTTTTGAAAAAAATGATGAATTTCATCGCCATCCCAAATCATAGGTTCCATTGCAAAACATCACTAACAATCGCCAACTACCGCAAAAAAAAAAACTAGAAATGAGCAACAACGATTATAAAAAGAGTCGTTGTTGCTCTTTTCTAGTTTTATAAAAGAGTTGTTGCTCTTTTTAAGTTTATTTGCGATAGTTTGCAACGGTTAGCAATGTTTTACGATGGATAGCAACGATTTGCGATGAAATTCATCATTTTCTTTAATAATATAATCAAAAAGAAAAAAATGATTTATTTTAATTAAGTTATGCGCATGTTCATAAAAAGTATAACCAAGATATTTTATGGTAAACTAGCAACGTAGCCATTTTGAAACATGGTTTTTGAAATCTAGCCAACGTTTGGTAAGTTTTGCAATCTAGCCATTTACTGAAATTTACGGATATAAAATACCTAATTTACCCTTTTTCTTATACTTACTTGATCAAAACACTAGCCCACGTTTGATCGGTTTGAATTGTATACAGCCAATTAATTTCAGATTTTTTCGCAATTTAATTGGATATTTAGCTAATTTAATAGGAGATTTGGTGATGTAATTAAAAGAGAAAATTTAATGCAAAATAAATGCACAAAAAATTTACCATAATTAACAGAAATTAACAAATCAGCGGAGATTAACAAAAATTTACAAACATTTACACTGTATTTGCTTACACAGCTATTATTTCAGCAATTAAATTTCAACTTTTTGAATTCATAATATGAGATTCGGTGATGTAATTAAAAGGGAAAGGAATATTTATTTGATTGAATAAGTCAAACAAGATAACGAATACGCGTAATTATGATAAAATCCCGTTCAAAATTAGAAAATAAATTTGGAAAACAAAAATACCGTATTAAATGCGTATTAAAGGAAAGGAAAGAAATCGGCTCTACCTGCACATATGTAAATTTACCATAATTAACATAAATTAACAAAGCAACAGAGATTAACAAAAATTTACGAACATTTACACTATATTTGCTTACACTATAATGTTCATTAAAGAAAAAAAACTCAATAACCAACTTTGCCAAGTACATAATTTTTTTTAAAATTCGAAATATAAACTGAATATAACAAATTCGGCTACAAAACCAAGTTTCAAAACGTTGGCTAGTATTTTTTTAAACCAAACCAAGGCTAATATAGTAAATATCATCTTACATAAATATGACACGTCATCAAATTTGGCTAGATTCGAAAATTAAACGAAACGTTGGCTAGATTACAATTGCAACGTTTGATGTGGCTTAGATCGACTAATTTTTCGATATTTTACTAGTTTTTAGGTCTAGAAAGTGAAATTTCTCATTTTTAAATAAGAGGTGTATTCTTGATATTTCTCTACTTATTGAGTCTAAAGCTTGTCATATGGAATCCGGAAAATAAAATCCCCTGGTCTTGTCCCATATTTTGCGGGAAATGAGACTTCCGGAACCGTAAAATATGGTATCGAAATATCCCAAGACCATTTTCCACGATACCGGGAATTTCCGGCACCATATTTCGCAGTTCTGTGATTCTCATATTTCACATATTTATTTTATTTTATTTTAATCATGAACGCATTAGAAAAAATTCTTATATTTTTAATTAAAAAATACAACTTTAAAAATATGATACTAAACAGTGCTAAATGGAGATCTCAGTTCCGTCTCATTTTCCGGATGATTCTGGGACAAAAATCCCGATACCACATTTTATAATACGATTTTTTCTCATTTTGTATACAGTACCAATAATACGAGAAATGAGGTCCCGCGAGATCACATATGATCGGCTTTAATTGAGTCTATTTTAAAAAATTTCTCTATATATATCACATTGATTCACATGTGTCCGTCCGTGGAGCCCACTTTATGATCTTATTCTACAATCCCTCTTTGGACTGTAATGTTGATTATTTGTACCAAATAATACATACCAACCATAATTAATTGTCGTCGGTCGAACCTAACCTTGACAAAATAGTATAAATGCGAATATTAAAGAAAGAACGATGTTATACACCAACAGCAGCGATGAAAACTGCTACATTATCACATTTATTATCTTCAGTACTAATGAATTGTATTAAAGCTAGTTTATTAAAATGCTAATTTGACATGTAATTTGCGCTTTTCCACAATAAACTGCTTTACCTCGTCGGCTTCATATAAACTTTTAGATCGACATTGTAGATTAGTTTCCTAAATTTAATTATGATTTAGATTTGTGGAAATTGTATGTGGTAATACTTTTATAAGATCAATTGCACGTATTTAATATTTTTATAGCGAAATAATACATGTTTTTAAATCGTTTACAATTATTATTATTATTATTATTTGTTTAATGTTTTGGGTTTCGTTTAGTTATATTTACTGCATACTGTTTGAACAATTATTAACGTAAAAGTTAATTTAAAGTAATTTTTGTAATTAATCATATTATTTTTAAATTTATCCTTTAGATTTTTAGGAATATATGATAAAGATTCGGGTTTATCTCAGGGAAACAAAATAATATATAATAATTTGAAATAATGCTTAGCAATAACTTTTTTTTAAAATGGATATCCAAGACATAGTTGCAATTTTTCCTCTCAATGAAATTAGTTTCAACTAATGCTTTCACTTTTGTTCGATGAATAACGAAGGCGAGAAGAGGTTAGCAATTTTTTTTTTCTATTCAAAATCTGGTATCATACTAGGGAGTTTCATTCTACCTCATTTCCCGAATGACATCGTTTGAAGCGCATAAAAGAACAAGCCCCGCCCACCGCATATCCATCCTAATAATATAGTAAATTTCGTCAAATTATGGGACACAACATTGTAGTATTTTTGCAATAAATATAAACTTCATGACAATAACAAAAGGGGATAAATTATACTACTAATGATCGTTAATGTCTTTGTTGACGTCGTTAGTTTATAAACTAGCTCATGTTCATCTAGGTTATGTATTAAAAAAAATGATGCAAAATATAAAATATTAAAAAAAAAAGTAAAGGGAACCAAAGTATTTGCTTGGCCAAGTGATTGCTAAGTAAGAAAAAATTTAATAGCAGCCTTTGAGCTAAAATATACATAACGCGCTATGACAAAATATTAAAGATGATTAAATTTGGGAAAACCGGAATGGAATAACGTCGGAAATTTATTCTATTTCAGCATTGTTCACTGTACAATAATTATGTTTAACACTATTCTGAGAACCGAAAATTTTGATACCATAACTTATTGATCATGCATAGTTCGAAAAAAAAGAAGATAAACATGACTAAAGGTGGACAAACACACGGGCCTCTTCACCATAACATATAAGATTACATGTACATATTATGTGTTTTGAATTGATGTGTAATACAAAATATAAGGTTGCCTTTTTTATTTTATGCAATTTTATTTGTATTTTTTACGGTGTTGGTTGCTAACGCTTGATGTTTCGGCCACGTTATTATTTTTAAGAAAAATTAGTCGGATTAAACCACTTGAAACGTTAATATTGCAATTTAGCCAATGTTTCGTCCAAATTTCTATTATAGCAAAAAATGATGACGTGGCTTAATAATGTACGAAGTTAATTACTATATTATCCTCTACTAGAATTTTGCTAACAAACCTTGTAGCCAACAAAATTAACGAAAATTTACCGACGATTCACGAGTTATTTATTTTAATCAATATTGAATTTGTTTCCTATATTATATTCATTAATGATTTAATTCCTTTAAAATATTCAAATTTGAATCCAAGCGTATACTGAGCCTGATGACATTGTTGACTTTCCCAAAATCGCATATTTATTTTGATTTATTTTCGTTTATTTATTAAACGCTATATGAATTTATTCCATCATATTTTCATTTCATGTTTTGTTGGTCAATTAGGTTCTCTGATTTGATGGATTTGATTTTCATTGACTTTCTCTTTCAATGCACACGAATATATCTCCTTAATTATGAAGTACTTATGTTTTTATTTTTATTTTGAACGTATGAAAAATGTTTATAATAGGCATAAAAAAAATTATAATTGTTACAACCCTAAAATTTGAAAAATTGATAATTTATAAATAAAAATTAACGAAAATTTACTGAAGATTCACAAGTTACTTATTTTAATCAATATTTAATTTATTTCCTATATTATATTCATTAATGATTTTCCTTTTAAATATTCAAATTTGAGTCCTAGCGTGTACTAAGCTTGATGACGTTGTTGACTTTCTTATTAGAATAACTCAAACGTTAGCTACTGTTTTATGTTCGCTAATTTAAATCACAAAAAAATATATTCGATATTTAATGGTCGTAAATTTCAATAAATAGTTAGATTACAAAATTTACTAAATGTGTGCTAGATCTTAAAAACCACGTTTCAAAATAGCTACGTTGGTGGTTTGCCCTATTTTTAATTGAAGAGTATTGTTGTCTAAAAGTGAAAATACACAATTCTTTTCATCCAATTTTAACAAGAAGAATGGACGAATATATTAATCTTTGATAATCTATTTCTCATTCTCAACCAAAATGTTAATTTAAACAATTCTATTAGTAGATCTAGTGTAAAAATACGTTTTTACCTTTTTTTTTCTTCTTAAGATTTAGTTATATTTTTTATGAGTCTCGTATGTGTCAACATATTTGGCTTTGTTTGACCATTTGTTGACATATATATGTCAACAAATTATACAATTTATTGACATGTCAACAAATGACATAATTTGTTGATATATAATATCTCTAGGTGAATGCTTAACTTTGCATTATAGTACTTCAAAAAAATAATTTACATTAATCTAGAGTAGTACCGACTCCTCCCCTGTACTTGTCCATTGATACAACTTTAAATTTTTTTTCCTCAATGATACAAGAGAATGTTTCTAGGTGAGTAAATTCAATAAATACATGGAAGGCAAAAAAAATAAAAAATAAAAAGATAAAACAAAATTCTTACCCGAACCTGAACGTCTTTTTCACTTTGGTCTCGTTGGTCATGAACTCTCTCTACACAGCGCTTACCGCCAAGCTCGCATCCCAGGTGGCAAGCTCCTGAACATGATGTCTGTCCTCGTCCACCGCGATCTGGTGTCCGGCGGACATCATCAGAAGCTTCCTGATGTAGTTTACACAGTCGATCTCGAGCTCGTCCGCGAGAATCGGCCCTCTTCTTCGAGGAGGTCTTCATCTGTGGCGTCGGTGAAACCAATCTAGATCTTGCAATCGGAGTTGCGGTAGGTCTAGTGTTGCGATTTTTACGCGCTCAAGTGCACGTGTCGCTCAAGTAATATAGTGAATTAAGTACGAGTGTCGATCCCACGAGGAACAAGCTTAATTAACAAACAAATCAACTAGCACGAATTGAACTAAAGATGAGATGGAAAGATGTCACAAATTATTGACAAGTTCTAACGCAAATAAATAACAAAATACTCAAATAAAAGTTGTAAGCAGAAGAAGAGGCTAAGGACCAAGGCTTCACGGGTTTATTCAACAGTTTGGATACACGAATTTCACGCACATTCAATAATCAACACACTACTCTTTGCTAACCATACTCACAGAATAATATTGCTAAATCTCTCTTGAGCATCTAGCAACCTATGTCAAAATTAGGAAAATCTTCTCTCAATCTCAATCCCTAACAACAACATGCATTAATATCAAGAGCATTCACGTGATTCTATGACAACCTAACTATCTCTAGCCTAGACATGCATCATAGTAATTCAAACCAAAACACTAACAACCTAATCTTTCTCAAGCAACAAGTTGTAGTACAAAATCATGAACAAGGTAGCTACTCTCGATCAAGCATTAAAACGGATTTGAATTAAACAAAGTAGTAGAGAATGGAAATTGAACTTCAATATATTAAATCATATCCATAACCGAATCCTAAACCCGCTACGTCATAGTCCTTAATGGAATTAGTTCATAGCGTAGCGAGAAAACAAAAAGAGAACGAGAAAATAAGAATGAGAAACCATAATTAAAAACTAAATTGAAAATTAAATTACGGGAGTTCAAGAGTAAAGGAGAAGAATAAAACTGTAATTGGCGTGAATTGATAAAGAACGGCTCTCCTCCTTTTCTCCATCTCTCCCAAACACTAAGTGAAAACAATAAAAAAGTGCTAAGATCCCTAAACAAGAGATTGAGAGGTGTATTTATAGGCCTAGGTAAAAATCCTTGGGTTTCTCTTAATTTTCGGAGCAGACTGGGTAATTAAAAGTGATCCAACGGCTCAGATCGACTCCAAATCCGCGTTTCCTCTTTTTTTGTCTTTGCGGACCTCGCGGCGCGTGGTTTGAGGGTCGCGCCGCGAGGTTGACATCCCGGCGGACCTCGCGTTCCGCGCCTCATGCTCGGAGATGATTTCGGCGATTTTTGGAACCTCGCGGCGCGAGGTCCTTGGGTCGCGCCGCGCACTTTTTTTTTTCCTGCGCGCACCGTTTTTGTAACGGCCATAACTCCTAGCTCCGATGTCCGATTCTTGCAAATAAATATGCGTTGGAAAGCTAAGAGAGAGCTCTATCTAATCATGGACTTGGATCATCCAAAATATTTACTTCAAACTCTCAGAATTGTTCACAAGAGGACGCTGTATTTTTTCTTTGCTCTAATTTGACGAAAAGTCTCCGAATCTTCTTAAAATTGCTCTGTTACTTCACGTGATGCTCTACTAACCTCCTTAATACCTCATTGGCCTCTAAAACCTACAAGTCTCTCAAAAACACACAAAAACATCACAAATACTCTAGAACAAGCTTGATTTTAGTCGGGAAAATAGGAGTTTTCTGCGTGATTAACGCACCTATCATCTAGTAAACGAGGGGGTGGTGCTCGCGATGGAGACTTCCGACGACGTCGAGGTGGAGAATGCGGTCCAACTCAGGGGGAAACCTTTTCGAGAGTTTCTTGTTCAGAAGCGAGGTCGAAAATGGTGACGATACGGTTGTGGATGCTAGGGTTTGCAATGACAGCCTGATTTTGAAGGAGAAGAAGAAGAATTGCCAGATGATTGTCGTTTATTGAGAATGAGATGGATAGAGTGAGAGTTTCGATTGTTCTAATTCTATATTTTGGGAGAGTAGTTTTTCCACAGAGAGAACGGTGAAGTATTTGTATTGGCAGCGAGGAACATAGTTAGAGAGAAAAAAAAAATGAAATAAAGAATAAAATGAAGGCAAAAAAGTATTTGCACACTAGGCTCGCTAATAGAATTATCCAAATTAGCATTTTGGTTGGGAAAGATAAATGGGTTATTAGTCTAAATTCCTCTATTTCCCTTTTTTCAATAGTAAAATTAAAATGTCAATTTAGAGTATTTTCAAATATATTTATAAAATTTATCGACGGCAGTTTGGTCAATATCTAATGTAAGCACATAACAAATTATTAATTTTAAATCAAGTGTCCAAAGTTTTAGAAATTATAATAAAATACAAAGAGAGAAGACCAATAATATATATAAGTTAATAGCTTTTGCTTAAGCGGTGACAACTGTACTCGTTCTTAACTTCCTAGCTTCTTCTTCTTCTTCCTTTCCCTTTCCTTTTTAATTTCCACACTTCATCACCCAAAACCCTCACACCGAATTTCTTCATCTCGCTCTCAATCACAAGCAGCGACAATGCACGCGAAGACGGACTCGGAGGTGACGAGCCTGGCGGCATCGTCGCCGCCGCGCTCGCCGCGGCGACAGGTGTACTACGTGCAGAGCCCCTCGCGCGACTCACACGACGGCGAGAAAACGGCGACGTCGTTCCACTCGACGCCGGTGCTGAGTCCGATGGGATCGCCGCCGCACTCGCACTCCCAGTCCTCCATGGGGCGTCACTCCCGCGAGTCCTCCTCCACCAGATTCTCCGGCTCTCTCAAGCCCGGATCCCGCAAGATCTCCCCCAACGACGCCTCTCGCCGCGCCGGAGCCGGAAAGAACGGCGACAAGAACTGGAAAGAGTGTGACGTGATCGAGGAAGAGGGACTCCTCGAGGCCGACGATCGGAGGAACGGCATTCCTCGCCGCTGCTACGTCTTGGCTTTCATCGTCGGGTTCTTTCTTCTCTTCACTCTCTTCTCGCTTATTCTTTGGGGTGCTAGTAAGCCTATGAAGCCCAGGATCACTCTTAGGGTTAGTTTTTGGTACTCTTTCCCTCTTTTTTTTTTTGCTTGATTTGTTTGAAAACCTAAATTGATTGTTCTGAACATCTGATTCAGAGCATAAAAGTCGACGAGTTCAAGATCCAAGCTGGTTCCGACAGTACCGGCGTCGCTACGGATATGATAACTCTGAATTCGACGCTGAGACTGACTTTTCGAAACACTGGCACGTTTTTCGGTGTACACGTAACGTCAACGCCTATAGATCTGTCTTATTCCGAAATCGTAGTTGCGTCTGGATCTGTAAGTCAATTTCTCTTCTGTTTTTGTTTTGTTTGTTTCAAAATTCGATGAATCGATTACGAATTGAACATTTCCTTTTCCAGATTAAAGAGTTTTATCAATCGAGAAAGGGCCAGAGATCTCTGGTAATCCCGGTGATGGGAAGCAAAATCCCGATGTACGGAAGCGGAGCGGGACTGAGCAGCTCGACCGGAACGACGACTTTGCCGGTGAATCTGAGGCTGAGCTTCGTGGTTCGCTCGAAAGCCAACGTTCTGGGGAAATTAGTGAGGACTAAGTTTAACAGGCGAGTTGAGTGTCTATTCACTTACGATCCAAAGAAGCTCGGTAAAGCGATCACGCTGAAGAATTCTTGCAAAGTCGATTCATGATCGTTAAAGAGAAGAGGAAAGTAAAGAAATAGAAATCGTGAAGAGTTTTGTTGGGAATATCATATTTTTATTTATTGTTGTGATTATTTCGTTTGCAATCGGCGGTGAGTGACAGCTCAGCGGGCAGGTTAGGGTGGGTTGGTCGGGCAGGGAACGAGAGACGCGGTTTCGAAATTCTTCGGTTGCCCGAACTGCCCGGTTTACAGGTTGGATCCACCCCGGCGGTGATGACTTTCCTCATGTGGTTAAATTAAAACTATATTTGTTTATTTATATTCCTTACCCTTTTTTTCTTTCTCTTGTTTATTATTATTCTCAATGATGAGATTGCAATTAATCTTGTAGTTTTCTCATTGATCAGACTTTCATACACACAATACTATAATCTATATTCCATAATACAGTTTATATCAATTTGGGTTAATGGTGTAAAACTTTCTAGTTTGTATTGCCTTTTATCATTGTGTCCCAGAGAAGCGTGGAAATGATCAACCTGTTGAGTCAAAGGGAAAGAGTATCATGATTCATGACAAAGATGAGTATTATAACCACGAGGGTGAAAATAATCCACTTCACTGCACTCAATTTTGAAAATAATTTTTTTTTTTTTTTTTTTTTTTTTTGGGTGAAAAGCTACAAGTTTGTCACAATCATTTCCATTTACAAAAAAAAGAAAGAAGATGGTTTCGCATAGTACTTATATTTCTTATACCAAACACAACATGTGACACGAGTCTGGAAATTTAGCCTTCAGGCCATAACTTGATGGGGAAACATCGATACAAAGTGCAAACACAATGTGTTATTATTCCTTGTCCATCAAGTATCAAAAGCAATGTCGTATTCGCACGTTCGATCATAGAGAAAATGACCATAGATTGAATAACATATTTTTATATAAAGATTACGGGCAACCGATATGATTTTTGCTGTCGGATTTGCAAAATAAAGTTGGCCGAAAATTAAGGGAGTTTTATCTGCTTGCACGGATTAAAATACGAAGAGAGGAAGTAATTGAAGTGGATAAATTGTGAACTACGAGTAAATTATCCTAAAATTTTCCCGTGTTTAAGTGGATGTCGGTTCCAACTTTTAAATACATAATGATTATCAAATTAGGCCATGTGAAAGTTTCCGTTTCATGACTTCGTTCCCTTGTTTTCCATGTTCTCTCTCTCTCTCTCTCTTTTTTTTTTTTTTTTTTTTTTACCAGCACAACACACGACAACACGACTATAGTATATGTGCTGAAAATTTAATATAAATAATGGGTTTCTACATGATGGAGAGAGAAAATATAACCCAGCTAATGTGATTGCAAAATATCACACATTTAAATGCAGACAATAATGGGTATCGCGTTTCAATATTTTTGTTTGTTTGTGGTAATCAAAATTCTATTGTCTGCATTGAAATGTGTCTTATTTTTCTATATTACTTAAATGATTGTTAGGTCTGCCAAGCTAATCATATAACTTTTGGAAAGCATAAACGTCATTACAAAATTAAGTAGACAGCGAATAAAACACCTTAATTCAACTCAACACCATACTCAACCCGGCTATTGGAAGGTAATGGAAATTCTATTTCCAATAAGTCACATTCCATTGTTTATTGGAAATGACATTTCCATTAGGCAAATCGATGCCTTCCATTGGTTATTGGAAATGGAATTTCCGTTAAGTTTAATGAAAATATGGATTTCCGTTAACTTCCATCAAGTAATTAAAAAAAAAAAAAAAAAATCAAAGTTAAATGGTAAATAAAATGGACTAAACTGTTAAATTTTTTAAAAAAGGTACTAATATGTAAAATAAAAAAGTTAAAAATTGTAAAAAAATAAGGAGAATATAAAAATGGCGGGTAAAAAATAGTTAAATATTAAACAAATTAATAAAAAAAAAGTCTACAAATATTAACACTATTTTTGTCTTATTATAAGCTATACGTACATGAATTATTATATATTGAAAAATATTGGCAGATGCATAAAAACATCTCTCTCCACTACACATCACTGCCAAAACCAAACAATTGTATTTAATGAGCTAAGTGACCCTCAGTCCAAACTCTCTCTCTCTGCATAACCCATCAACGCAAACAGTCCACAACCTCTCATGGCTACTATCGGTATACCCATTTCCGCACACCCACTGCCATTTCCAACACATATCGGAACTGTGGCTGCCATTTCCGTGTTATCGGAACTCGGAAATTTTCGATGAGCATAAAGATGACCCGGAAGTCATTCCTTCCGTTTGCTTCCGAACCGATAAGCCAGCAACGCACCAGACTAGTATTATATAACTCCAAGAAAATAACGCACACAAGTATATGAACTAGAGCTAAGATTTAACTAATCGAAAAATAAAACTAACACAGGTGTTAAAATATCATGAGATTTCATTTCAAAATTAATGACAACGACGAATGAGAATAGTAACTCATAACTTTTACAAGAAGCCCAAAAGATATGTCTAACTCGTAACTTTTACAAGAAGCACAAAAAATACGTCTTTAGTCGATGTAAAACTTCCTGATGCGCTTTTTCGCGCCAAGATTGAATAACTAGAGCGTGAAATTTGTAGAATCAAGTGACTTAACAACAAGAATGAGTTTCGCTCTAATACCATGTTAAAGTGTCATAAGGTTCCATCTCAAAGTCAAATGACAATGAGATGCGAACTTATAACCCTAGTTGATGTTGAACATCTTGATAACACGTATATTGTTCAAAATTTGATCAAACTAACACTACTACAGATATAGGCATCGGGAGACCAAATTTGTAGTAGTGTAATGAGATGGGTCGACACTATTCGAGAGACGGGATATACTTTGTGAAAAGTATTCGAACAACATTGTCACACAAACATGGTGGAAGTCTATGATGTGCGTCTGTGCATTCTAAGGTTAAATCTTTCATTTAAAATTATGTAACAATTGGAACCCGGTGAAATCTTATCTTGCGAGGAGACATATGACCTCGTGATTGGAGTTGACCGATGCTGCCATAAGGATGTGTGGTTGTGTTAGTGATGTTAGTTCGGGCTTCGATCAAGGCGGAGTCGAAGCTCGTACGGTGGTGGAACAACAATAACCAAATTCTTTCCTCTATCATTGACCCATCTACTAGGACTTCTGAAGCAAGTGAGATTTTTGTGGGTCTTCAACATGTGACGTAGCGAGGCATCAAAGGGTTTTCATTATTTCACATATTTAATGTTGTTCTTTGCCTTTTGTTATGCGATTGTGTATTTTACCGACACATGGTTTAGCCAATATGGCTTTAAGGTTTGATGTGCATGTATTTTGGGTGAGGTTAGTTCCACCATGCAGAAATGATATTTGAATGATTTGACATAGTTATGTTATCTACTAATTGCTTGACACAACTATTAAAATTTCCAAGTAATTTCATTTATGATAAGTATGTTTCGTTCTCATTTATCTATAAGAATACATATTTTTATGGTATTAATGAAGAAATATTTTCTTCATTATTATGATCCACATATATTAAGTTTACTAACTAATCAATGGTCAAAATCGCGCTCAAATAAATGACCAAAATTAAGCAATTACCTACAATAGTAAGATTGTGATCTTTCTCATTGATGACGATGAGGTTATAAATACAAACGTTTTGGGGTCCTTAAACTCACTCACACATTCAGATTACTGAAAAAGATGTAGATCGCAACAATAAAATTATTGATTCTAATAAAAAAAAAAAGTATTGTCAATGGTATTATTAAAAAAAAACCATATTATCAATGTTTTTAAAAAAAATATAGGGAGCCATTTATTTACTAGCAGTCACATCATGAAGATGATGATCCAATTTCTATTTCGACTAGGTTGAATCGTCTTTGATTATAACAAATAATTTAAGGAACAGAAAAGAAAACACACCCAATCTAGAGATGGACTCAAAGAGCAGAAGAACACTCGATTAGAGCATGTTTTCGCTTGCAGTTAAAGCCTATCAAATTGAGCATGTTTTTGCTTGCAGTTGGAATCCAATTAGTGAAATGCAAGATTCACTGTGAGAATAGATCAACTCTCAAACTCGAATGGGTAACACAAAATTTAAAGTGAATATTGAAAACCATCTATTTTTAATTTTGTCAAGCCAAACTCAATGCCTTGATAGAATGTTGAATAGCATATAAATGACGTTAGGAATAGGAAAAATATAGAAGGGACATGAAAATATATGGGTATATAATTAATATTATTTGGAAAAATTTAACAAAATAGCCCTTTGAAACTTATTGATTAGCAAAATAGCCAAATTTCAATTTTTCAGCAAAATAGCCAAATTTGCGTTTGACAGTCAGGATTAAATTTTTTGACGATTATTATAAGTAATTTATCACTTTCAAACAAATTAATCTTGGATTCAAAGTTTTTTTAGAAACCAACTTGCTTCACATTACAAACTTTTGCTATTTTGCAAATTCATAAGTTTAAATTGGCTATTTAGTACATTTACAATGAAAAAGGAACCCTTTAAGTGAATGGGTGCTTAATATAATGGGCCTAAAAAGGTTATGAAAGCCCATAAAAGTTTGGTAGAATTAGAGAATAGCCCCAAAAGTTAATAAAAATAAAAAAATAGTTGTCCCGGTCATCTTCTTTCTTCGCGTTCACAACCTGACACGAGAAGTACAAAGAAATAAGCTACGACGAGTTTGGCTCTCACAGACATGGCTTTTCACGAACACCGTTTCCAGCAACAATACCAGCCTCAGCAACAACAGCAGCCAAAATCTTTCAGGTAATCTCAACTGAACCCCCCAAAAATTGAAACTTAGAAAGTGAAATCAAGTGATTAATCTCTGCTGACTAGCCCTTGCAATGCGTCTTGTTTTTTTTTTTTTTTTAATATGATTTTATTCCAGAAATTTTTACTCGATCGACGGTCAGGTATCACCGCCAGTCAATTACTATGAACCGACGAACGTACTAGATCAGTCCCAGCATCCTCCTTATGTGCCGCCCTGTAATTTTCTTTCATTTTCTTCTGAATTTTAGTTTCGCTGGTTCGATGAGCAATCGCTCGTAGAAAAACGCGGTAAAGAATCGATTTTTTTTCGTATGATTAGTTTAGCTACCATGTCTCAACGAAAAAGGGGGAAAACGAAAATCTAGGGTTTTGCAGATTAATTTTAGGGCTAAATTGAGCTGACTTGTGATTACATACGAATTCAGTCGATCCAAAGCAGTAGTCTTTTTTTCTGTTTCTTCAATTCGTATCTGCTCAAACAAGCTGTGATTTTTCTTCATCTTCTTTCTAGTTCATGTAGTTGGATTTGCTCCGGGCCCGGCCGCGGCAACAGATTGCAGCGACACTGGAGCTGAGTTGCAGTGGAATTACGAGCTGGGGAGTAAGAAGAAAAGACTAAAGGAGCAAGATTTCATGGAGAACAACTCGCAGATATCGTCCATTGATTTCTTGCGGCCGCGGTCGGTCTCGACTGGGTTGGGACTCTCGCTTGACAATACACGGATCGCCTCGACTGGAGACTCGTCGTTGCTGTCGCTCATCGCCGACGAAGTCGACCGCGAGTTGCAGCAACAAGAGGCTGAGATGGATAGATTCCTCAAGATTCAGGTTTGCTCACTCTTATCCTCAAACACAGATCTCATTTGTCAAGTTCCCGAACTTAAGTCTTTGTGTCATGGTTACTTGTCATCAAGCTGGATTCTTAGACAAAGAAAACGGGATGGTTTGATCGATTCTTCCGATTAATCAGTTTATGAGATATTTCACCAATTTAAATAGAAATATCCGAACAAGATATTCGATTATAACGGAATTAGTGTCATTAGAACTGGTGTTTCGAAGTTGAAGTAGACTTACTTTTATTAGTTTTGAATTGGGAAATTTAGCCTTCTATGATTTTTATATAAGATTTCGAACAAAACCCAGCTAGTTGGTCTAGTGGTAAGGACAGAGACCCAAGTAGACTCAAAACTCGGGGATAAGAATAGATTTACCAACCCCAAGGGTTTGGTCTAGTGGTAAGGGCGATTCTTGTGGTTCACTGGGGTAGTCTCCGGTTGATAATGTCAGGGGCTCGTGGATTTTAATCGGCTCTAAACCGGACACTGTGGTTATAAAAAAACAAATAATTAGCAAACTAGCCATATTTACACTTTTAGATTGCTATTTAGCCAACCTTTGGTAAATATTTGTTAAATAGCCAACTTTTAGTACGGTTACAATTATTTATACTATTATTTTCAACTATTTACAATTGATTACACAAAGATTGACTATTTACCAAATTTTTATTAAAAGTTGGTTAAATAGCAAACCTTACATGTAAATATGGTTATATATCCACTGGACCCATAAAAAAGGGACCTAACAGGGTAGTCTCCAGGCTGATAACGTCAGGGCCTCGTGGATTTTAATCGGGTCTAACCTGGACACTGTGGTTATAAAAAAACAATTAATTAACAAACTATCCATATTTACACTATTAGACTGCTATTTAGTTAACCTTTGATAAATATCTGGTAAATAGCCAACCTTTATTACGGTTACAACTATTTAAACTATTATTTACAACTGATTATATAAAGATTGGCTATTTACCGAATATTTATTAAAGGTTGGCTAAATATCTACTGGACCCATAAAAAAAGGCCCAAACAGGGTAGTCTCCAGGTTGATAACGTCAGGGACTCGTGGCCCGGACACTGTGGTTATAATAATAATAAAAAAAAGGGACTTTGATGATGCATATCTTTTGTTCAATCTTATATTACAGGGCGAGAGAATGCGGCAAAACATATTGGAAAAAGTGGAGGCGAGCGAGGTGGAAATGATGTCGGCAATGGAGGAGAGAGTGATGGAGAAGCTGCGGGAGAAGGAAGAGGAGGTGGAGAGGATGAACAAGAGGAACACGGAGCTGGAGGAGCGGATGAGGCAGGTGAGCGCGGAGGCGGCGGCGTGGCAGCAGAGAGCCAAGTACAACGAGACCATGATCTCGGCCCTCAACTCCAACCTCCACCACGTCTACGCCGCCGCCAGCAACAGAGAAGGCTGCGGCGACAGCAGCGAGGTCGACGACACCGCCTCTTGCTTCGACTTCCTCGGCCCCGCCACCAACGACACCATGACCTGTAAAGCCTGCGGGCTCAACCAGGTCACCATGCTTCTCTTGCCCTGTAAGCACTTGTGCCTCTGCAAACGCTGCGAGGCCAAGCTCAGCTTTTGTCCCATGTGCCATTCCTCCAAGTTCATTGGCTTGGAGGTCTATATGTGATTTTTTAGTACTATTAAAAACCAAACTACTAACTTTTAATTATGAACCTTTCTTACTGAACGTCTTGTCTCTCTGTATAGCTTCTTCTTCTTCTTCTTCTGTGTGAACTTGTCTTGTCCTTTGCTAATTCTATTCCAAGGTCTACTTTGTGCTCTTATCGAAAGTCATGGCTTTGCATATATTTCGAAGTCGATGCAATGAACAAATTGTCCGGTGACAGATCCAATTGCATCTGCATATAAACAAGTTCTGATACGTTTGGTTACGTTTTTGGAGTTTTAAGATTGGTGGGTTCCTAGTCAAATCTGGTCTTACATTACTTTTCTGTACAAATCATAGTTAGGATTATAGAATCTGGTCACAAATATTGTTTTGTTGACTTTCTCTTCGTTGACTCTGATAAATTTTCAAAATCTCAATTCTACCTACAACTATTTAACATTTTAATTAAATAAATAAAAAACCCCTCTCACCCACACATAATCACATATACACACAATTATTTTCCAAAAAAAAAAACTTAAATATAAATTTCAACTATGGACCCTTGGTATCTTGCCGAATATCCCTTTAGATGATGGATATGAGATCTTGGCGGTTTCCCAGTTGGAGTTCTAGCCCAACAGAAGTTGGATTAGAAAGGGGAAATTTCATCTTGATTTATAATTCTCTAAATTTCTCTCTTTGAAATAAATGCTCATAAGAATATACTTAATATTATTAAAAAAAAAAAGAATATACTTAATACCTACTACATAAAATCTAAACTCCGTTTTAATTTCGCGAATGTATATATTTCCTCTGCTGTCTAGCGAGTCAAAAAAATTTAAGGCAAAAATGAAGAATTATAGTAAGAATATAATCTGCATAAAATTGGTTACTCTCAAAATTAAGAATGGCATATATGGTACTATTATAAATTGTTTTTAAGAATGAGGCAACCTAGGAAATTTGCACGTTTAAAAATGGGTAAGTGAGTTGCCATTTTTGTGAGATTTTTTTTTTTTTTTTCCTTTTTTCTTCCGTGGGTGTAAAATTCTATGTAAATGCGTAATATTTTATCAACTGATTATTTGTTATGCGTAAAATTGCATCTTTCGCATGTACTTCCTAACTAGGAAAAAAGATTTGGAAAAGTCATTGAACAAAATATACAGTCTTGTTTTTTGTCATTAAAATACTCATGTTCATGTCCAGTCCAGGTGCAATTATTTAGATCATCTCCAATCCATAACAACAAACTGGTGTAGCTTTTACACCAAATTTGGTGTAACTACAGTGTTTTTACAAAATTAATATTAAAAAAAAAATCACCCTAAAAAACACACACGTGATAGTTTTGTTCAAATAATTTGTGTTTTTATTTGAATATGCACATGTTTTTTTTGTTTTTTTTTTCTATTATGCCGCGCGTGTAGCAAGTTTTTTTTTAAAATTTATTTATTGAGATTGTGTTTGTAATATTATTAGTATAATTGGTGGGTATTTTATTTGGTATGTATTGTGCTTAATTAATGTAATGTATTTTATTAATGTTATCTTATTTACTCTCTTTTTTTGATTGATGATGTGTATTTTTTATATATGAACTATTTAAATTAGGGTCAAAATAATAAATTAATTTTTGAGGGGCTGAATTTGCAAATAAAAATTGTGGTACACCAAATTTGATGTAGATCTATAGTCCCACACCAAATTATGTGTGTAACTATTTATCTACATTAAATTTAAGTAGAATTTGGTGTACATTGGAGCAAATTTAAACCAAATATGTTCTATCCCATGCCAAATTTGATTTTGGCGTGGATTAGAGTTGCTCTTATAAACCATCACATCTGGCTTTACTGCATGGATTTCTCATTCTTGGTGTAAGGATTAGAACTCTCTTACGAATCCTTTTCCCTAGACTCTAGAGTATAGGAAATTGCACCTGTGTATGAGAGTTTTAGGGTAAAAGATACAAATGTATAAATTTTTCAAATATATATTTTAAGAGAATTTTTTTTTTATGTGAATATGCGTGATAATTATATAAAAAAAGGGGCCGAAAATGCATTTTGTTTATCAAATACATATTTTTTTATTTTTGTAAAGACTCGTTCTGAGATTCAATTCTATAATTATTGGGCCTATTTAGACTTCTTTCCGATGAATATTGAGGTGGAAATGTAAATTATAATTAATATAAAAAAAGTTATTTCATATATTTTAAATTTTCTTTAAAAAAAATCACTTTTTTGTTATTATTTTTCATTAAAGGTACATTTTTTTCTTTGAAATATTTACATGCCAGATGTTTATAAATTTGATGGGCATAGATATTTACGCGCATACCGACATTAAGGTGTTTCAGTAATTAGTCAGTGAAGGTTTTTTTAAAAAAAAAATTATTGTATCTAGTAAAAAGTGATAATATAAAGATAATTTATCGTATTTAAGTAATAACTATATCCAGTTCTACAGTGGGTAGGCTCTTAAAGTATTATGAGCATACATAAATAATCATAGCACCTAGATCTCATGGAAGAGAGGTCACAAAGATACGCTCTAACATAATTGCAATGTAATAATGCTATAGCCATTTTCTGAAAAGACAATATTATTATAATGAACTTTATATTTTTTATCTATATAATTTTTTTTTTCCGGTAAATAGATCACTACCCTTCATCTCCACCGAGCCATTCAACTATAGCCACAACATTTACATAGGAAAAGAGAGCTACGGACATGATCTCAAAGATATCAAGCAAGCAAAACGTAGCCCTCGAAGGAAAAAATAAATAGCAAAATTAATTATAATTCATCATCTCCAACTTTTCCATATCAAATTACCATTATGAGCTATCTTACTTTCTTGAACTTAGAAAGCCTTGGGAAGCAAGTTATGATAAGTATTTAGAGGTGTGTTGGACACAAAAGTAGAGGGAATTATATGAGGTTATGAGAGAATAACGTTTTTTGTTTATCTTGATTTGAGGCCCAATGCATGGAGAAGATTGAAGAACTTTTCTAACCTAATCATGCCTTGGAAAGTGATGACAAAGAAGCAAATGAATATGCTTGGTCCATGATTGTTGAAACCATTACAATATCTATATTTGAATTCCAATTAGATATTATCATTGCCATTATCTCCACCTCCACTTCCACCATCCCAAAATACAGATCCAGCTTATAGGTCCTATCATACTCATACCTCTCCATTTTTTTTTTCTCAAATGAATAATATCGTTGAAAGGAATTTTATGAAACATCTAGGTAATACCAATTTTTTTAAGGGGTGTACCGGCGTCCAATTCGTCCCTAAAGTGTTTCCGAATTGTATTATATCGAAATAATATGAAGAAATTAAGATCGGAATAGACTATATAAGAAAATAAGTTAAACTAGCTAGACCGTATTATTTTTTGACCGTCCCTGTCATATTAGGTTGAAATTGTATGTGATACTGTGTTTTTGAAACTTATTTTGGCTTAAACATAATAGAACCTGGATTTTATATTTGAAATCGGATTGGAGTGTCTAAGATCGGTTTAAACATAAGATACCAGACCAGATTACCAAAAAAAACCATTCTAGACCAAATTAGTCCGTCTACGGTTTACCCCCTTTTTTACACCCTTTAATTTTTTTTTTTTTTTTTTCGAGTAGCAAGTCTTAATATACATGTCATTTACATGCACATGCACGTACTACTAGTCTATTAGTATATACTCGGTTGATTTTAGGATAATGTTTGAGTTTAAGACATAGTTATACAATATAGTATCATATGAAATTAATTGAAAGGGAAAATGACTGAAGAAGAGAGAGAAGCTTTACTTGAGTTCAATCACCCAACTTCTCCTCCTTATTCCCTATAAAGCTGTATTTTTTTTTTCTACTTTATATTTGTTTTCCTTCTTCTTTCCATTGTGGGGTCTCTGGCCCAGCTCTTCTATGGTTCCTTCCACTTTGTATCTCTCTACTTCTTTTTTTTTCCCTGAAAGAACCTTTAATTTAGCCAGAGCTTTTACAGTAGTGAAAGTATATGTGTGCCTCCAACTAATTTTTCTTTTCTCTAACACTGAGCCAATTTTGATCACATTTTTGTGGTAGGTCAATAAGTGCTGTCTGTCTGTAATAACGAGCTCCATATTGTTTAAAGCTTTTTACTTGCCTCACTGATAGACAATGATCTGATTTTGATTTTTTTTATTCTTTAGGACACTTTAATTATAATTTTATGGCGTAAATATATTTTGAAATGTATTAGCATACCCTTGGAACTAAAGCAAATAGAGGAAAAACATACGTGGTAATAATAAGCGAGTAAATTACTCATAATCTTGGAAATCGCATGAATTTAATTAGTTTTGAATTAATCGTAAGAATAAAGTGTCTAACTTTTTATTGGGAAAATAGTGTTTTTCAAGTTCCAATAATTTTTGTTGATGTTTACATTTGAAAAATAAAAATTGTTTACTATTTTCTGCTCTATTTAGTTTTTTTCATGATCATTACGTACATTTTTACTTATATGAAAAATTATCTCAAATAATTGTACGCTTAAAAAAATATTATTTTAAAAAGGAATCAAAATAAAGATTATTTTAGAAATATTGCTAGTAAAAAACTCTATTTTGATAATGTTCAACATAATCATATGTAGCTTATGCTTATGTTAGTTAGGCGATTAAAACGCATTCGGTTGTGAAATAAACATTTGAAACAAAAAATGTGTACTTTCCGTTTGCTAGGCAATGTCATACACAAGGAAAGGACTATACCTCACACACACAGAGGGTAATTAGAGGTGGGTGAAAAAAATCATACTTGTTCTTCATCATTAATATTTTAGTACTACTTTGAAGCATTTATTCCGTGACGCTTCATTTATTATTTCTCTTATTCATCTTTAGAATAAGCAATCCATTCATTTAAAGGTAAAATAAATTAATTTACAACTCGCTCAAGTAATATATTAATTTTTCAACTTGCTTCCTTCAATGCAGCAAAATTTACCGGCCTGATTTATTGACTCCGTATATATATTTTCTTCTTCTTCAAATCCGTCCTTTTTTGTTTTATTATTTTTTGTCTCCGGACAGGACCTGAAAAGAAAAGATAAACCAATATCAAATAAAAACCTTACAAATGATGTACCACACAGATGATAGACTGGAAGACAGTTGTCTCACAGATTTGTACGTATACATATTAGTCTTATTGGAAGGACGCAAGAAGAGGCTCTGTATATGTGTAGTCGGACATAGACATATATACATATATATACATATAGACATATATATATATATATATATATATGTGATCCATAATATAAAGAAGCACAAAGAAATGAAAATTATGCGTCCTATAAAATGTTGGTTGGTTCCACTTTTAGCAACAGTGTTTGGCTTGTGGTGGTCCAGGCTCTTGTATAGAAATCAGACAGACAATACTCATGTTTTAAATTTAATTATCTACTACATGTCCTTGTCTATTATTTGTTGAATTTATTTGCTGTATTTGAATCCACGGTTCTTGAAAACTTTATGAACGGTGACCTAATTTATTTTTCTTTGCAACCAACAGTCCATAAATTTTGAAAATTTGGCATACCTTTACATTTTTTTTCTAACTTCTTCATGTTCTTGTCTAGTGTAGAATTCTACCTTTTTGCTGGTTGAATCTAATTCGTCGACAACTTATTTTTGTTAATATGATATACATAATTTGTATAAAATTTTGTTTTCATGCATAGTAGTTGTTATTTACTAAAACTAACAAGTATTTGTGATGAGCTACAAAATAACCATCATGGTCTATTTTTATGTCAATGAAGTATTCATGATTTACCCAGTCTAACCACTATAAACCTTCCGAAACATATTAAAAATGCTACAAAAATCTAATTATTTTTGTTAGTAGGATGATTTGAAGAACAATATGAGAGAGAGAGATTAAAAAACTGATTAATTTTGAAAAATGTGGGATATGAATTGGTTTTTTATTTTATTTATTGTTATTGATAAAATTTAATCATTGTGTTTTTTGTTCAGTTACTTTGACAACGTGGCAACCATAAAAATATGATAGTCTGTGTTAACTTGTTTATTTTCGTAAATGACTAGATTGCAAAATTAATCAAATGTAGACTTGCTTCTCCACATGGTATATGTTATATTAATAGTGGTTGATAAGAATTCAACTGCATACAAAATTTTAAAAGAAAAAGAAATTAGACATTTTTTTAATTTCTAAAATTCTTATCTATTTTCTTTATTAAAAAACTCTATAATGCATTTTACCCCTAAAAGATTACACACGTTCTCCCTCTTCCCCAGTCAATATTATCTTTTTGAAAAAAATTATACGATATATAACCATTTTGATTAGCAAAATATGCCGTGTTTTAAGTTTCTAACAAAATATATAGTCAATGTTATGTCCAAATATTTTTTACACTGTCCATAAGATTAATGAATGATTTGTACATAATTATAATTATTATGTAAATATAATTATATGTACAGATATAATTATTCAATATTATGATTGCCCTGAAATTATATAAATGATTAAAATTATCATGACTATATTTTTAGCTTGTTTAATGAGCTACACACTTACCAATTACATTTGTTCGAAAATCATTAACAAACCAAGTAATGTATCCATGCAAAATCAATGGAAATTAAACAGATTTTATTTCTAACTTAAGTGAGCGTTAAAATCGAAACGTAGCACAGATTGGGAAAGATTGAAGTATGCTCAAAGCTAGTTTGGTGGACCAGAAGTATACATCGTTTTTAAGCGCTGCTTGAATCATATGCATCGGAACCGATTGATCACTTATACGAACTTTATGCTTGACATGATTGAGAAGCCAAAAAGATGGTTTTTCCTAGTAGTGGATAATTGGGTGGCAATAATATTTCTATGATTATAGAGAGTGGAAATATGAAGGAAAAAAAAAAGCATCAAATATACCAACGAATATTGTTTTTAGGTCCGAGTCCGAATCAACGGAGCAAGGCAAATGATTTTCTGATAAACACATAATAATGAAGCGAAGCACTATCTCGGATATTTGGAGGGCAAAGCATATAGATTTTTCTCCCGGAATTTCGATGAAGCCAATGAATACGGATTTACGGCAGAGAGAGACGAATTATTGGCTGTCATCAGAAATAAAGAAGAAGAAAATTTCCACTTTTAAGCACACTTTAATTGCTTTGGTAAGTAATGGACGTGAGAGGTGGGTCTTGGTAATACATGCAGGAAATGATGGCGAGGATAAGAGGTGGGTCCCACTACGAGCTTGATCATCACCACTGAATCCCTTGGATTGAGGAAGTTAAATACCAAGCAACTAATCTCACCTTGGAATGTGGGACCCTTTGAGCTTCTTTGATCACTTTCATTTCTTGCTTTCTTTCTTTCTTTCTCTTTTTTTTTTCATAAAAAAATATTCTCTTTTTTATATATGTCAAAATATTCTAAAACGCCTTTTCTTTTAACGTTCATGAGCCACAGTATAAAAAGAAGAGAAGAGAAGAAGAAAAGGAATGTGATGTGCATGTGATCCAACAGCCTTTATGTTCCCCTATATATCTTCTCTTAATCTAACCAAATATACCAAACTACCATTCCTTCTTCTTTGGCCTTCTTTTTGACATTTGGTGGGTAGTGCTTTTTTTGGTTAATCATGTTTAGGTCATACATAGGGTGTTCATGTTTTGTACTATAAACTTAATTTCGGACCCATCTTCTTCTTTATTTTAATTTTTTTTGTCATCAAGAAAAGACATGTAATGTTGGCCATGGACTGATCATTACATTGATCAAAAGTATGTTATTAGTGGAGTTGTTAGGCCCAGCATCACATCAATTGGCTAGATCATATTTGAAACCCCCTTAATTTGATTTTTTATTATTACAAAAATATATGGCTAGAAAATAGAAGGGTTTAGACGTTTTCGAATATACTATCAATTCTAAGTGTATATACTTTTACGTATATTCGATAAAGTTATCAATCTTACGTTCTCATGGAAGCATCTTTATAACGTATAGATTGATTTGATGTCTTTAGCAAAGAAAGAAAAAGGGAATTAGAAAAGAAAAAAAAAGAGAGAGAGAGAAAGGAAGAGGGTAAAGACATTAGTGGAGGGAAAGACATCTCTTGTTGTTCTCTCCTTTTAATGTAATTCTAAAGTGACCCAAAATATACTTTTAATTTGTTGATAATTACGAAACAACACGCCATGCAAGTCTACAATTACCTTTATTATAATTAAGGAGAAAAGACTTTCGGGCTTAGATTGGAGAAAGATTATTCTCACATATTGCTTTTTAAGCGTCTTTTTTTTCACGGAAAATTTGACTTTTGCATGGATACAAAATCCCCGTTTTTCAATGTATATTTCCTTAATGGATTCTTCATTATGTAATTATAGTCATATGCTAGAAGAGCATATCTTTCTCCACTCTCTTTTTCTCCCCCACGTATGGGTCCATGAGTTACTTTTATTTTTAAAACAAATATTTGTAATTATTCATCCCTTTACAATTTAATAATATAATTATCAAAGACCAGAAAAATTGAAATTTGAAATTAAACTAGAAAAAGGACCCTTTACACCTAAGTTTCATATTTATCAAAATAAGATATCTCTTAATGGTCATATTTTTTCGGGAATATAACACATTATATAAATATATATAAATAGGGAAAATAACACATTATATAAATATATATATTTAATATATATGCTGGTTTTACTTTCCAATGTAAACGTCCTCAGTTATAATAATTTATTTTTTATATTTTTTTTACTTCAGGACACTCAGGTTATATTGGTAGCTATATCTGGGAAGGAGAACGAATTAAATATGGTTAAAATACAAAAAAAACTGTCCAAAATTTATAACATATACGGATTGATTACTAATCTAATTAATTGCATGACGTGTGACAGAATATAATAAGGTATTCCACGTAAAGTAGTAACATGCTTTTAGAAAAACTTGACAGAAATTGAAATAAAAATAAGCATTCTTCGTTAGTTGTTTTATTATCTATATCCATCATCGTTAAATTTATATATTAAACTATGAAGAAGAAGAAGAGTTTAGACGAAGACATAAGCTTATATCTTCATCACTTTTTAGTGACATTTGATTCTGTGTCAAATTTGCCTTGCAACGTAGTGTTTGTCTTCTTTCTACGATCTTCTAAAATAATTAGAATTTATGATCTTTTTAATTCCGACTTTTTAGATAATATATATTGCAAAAAACCGCAATTTGATAAACCTTCGAAATTTTGGTTAACACGCACGGACTTCATAGCGTCCATCAAATTTTATAGAACATAAAGTTAAAGTTCACACACACCCATATTGTATTTACTCAGAAAGAAGGTTATATATATGCATATATAGTCAATTATCTAGAGCCTATAATTACAATTTTCGCCACTTTTTTTTCTTCTTCTTCATATACAGTTTTAAATTATAATATATAAATTTAATATATAATTTATAGTATTTATAAGATTTGATTATTTTTTTTAATACATAAAATTGAAAATTTCCGCCAATAAAATTTCGATCAACATTGGAATGAATGATACATTCCAGTTAAACATGAAATTTTATGTGCGATGAAAATAAATTTTCACTTCATTCCACAAACCCAAAATTATGCATATTCAGCTCACTTGCCCAATAGTAACAAATATTAATGAATTTATGATTCACATTTCACAGAACTCTATATTTAAATTCAACATATCTTGTCAGGTCATTTTTAACCTTTTCCGTTTACTGATTTGCTATTTTAAATATCGATTTGCTCTGATATTTTTGGTGGAATTTTCAAACCCTTTGAATCAAGACTTCGATGCTTGATTAGATTCTCAAACAGTTGATCTTTGATATCGGTAAGCGAATTTTGTTTAGAGTGCGTGTGGAAACACATCAAAGTTTTTAAAAAATTAATTATGTGAAAAATTTAAGATGTGCATTTTGTTTTTCCTCCACTAAAAATATATAAGGAAAATTTTATCAGATTCAAGGATAAATTTCGAAATAATACGTGATATCTTGAGATATATTATTAAGCCTCCTATTATTTATTATTTTATTTTATATATCGAATTTATTTGTACGACCATATTTTATATTCTAACTGTATCTTCTTTATATTTTAGAAATTATTTACTTCAAAAAATATTTCTATACAAAATAAAAAAATACTCATTTTTTTATTCCATATAAACATATTTTAACAAATTTCTTCATGGATAGTTCCGGAAGAATTTATTTTAATGCAATATGAAGCTACACATACTTATCCATTTAAAAAAGAAAACTCTAGGAGCATATCAATCACAACGTACGGTCAAAAACTTTACTCTTCTATTGATTCAAAAGACGTTATAGGAATACATAATTAATTAGTTGCAGGAACATAAATGATGCCCCAAGATAATGCAACACAATTCCCCATTTATTTGGTTATGTCTTATATGTAAATTTTTGAGATATCACTGAATCATTCAGAGCAGCAAGTGGGAACATGCATGTGATGAGAGAAAAAATAATATGTGATGTGTACTTAGAGAGATGAGAAGAGAAGAGAAGGGCTAAATATGACAATGTAATACACACTGGACAAAAGCTTGACACATTGATGCACCAGAAAGACAAACTGGTATTTCTTCTAATATATACTAATATACTTCCATTATTAGTTAATTGTATCAGGAAATAAAAACCATATATATATATATATATATATATATATATATTATTTACTGATAAATAATAATGTGCCATCAGCGAATATCATCACTTACTCGTGGCATATCCTCACCCCTCGTGACCCTTGATTTGTTTAATTCTGTCTTTACTCTCCACAGTTTGAAACTTCTTTGACCATAATTTTTATTATTCTTTATTTTTATTTTTAAGAATTAAATAGATAGCTATAGGCTAGATCATTTTCATGGCATGTTCTTCCTACCTTCTCTTAAAAGAAAAATAGATTTTGAGATTAACAAATAATAATATTAAATGTGTTGGTTTCTCCGTGCAAGAGAAATTTAGTGAAACGGACAAAAGAGAGTGCTTAAAAGAGACAGAAGAAAGAACCTTGTAGCTTGTCGTATAGAATACAGGTTTTGATTCTTTTACTTTAGAGAGAGAGAGAAAGATGGTACTAGTGTGTTCATTTCCGAATATGATAGTATGTTTGCATTCGAAATAGTGTATATAATAATAATTTGTAAAACCCGATATTAGGATCAGAGATTATTTATATTTTATCCGTATTCGCTCTGTGTTTTAAGTTGTCTCTCCTTGAAATTCCCATAAACCACAGAGAGAAATATGTATTATATAATTAGGGAATGGGGTTATCAAGAGAAAGAAGGGGATAGTTGGGGTAGTAAAATAATAATAAGAATAAATTAATAATTGGGCTTGGAAGGTATCGGCGGTGGTCATGTGAGAGGAGGTGGGGTTGGTTTCACTTTCACTGCGTTTTAGAAATTAGAATAGAATCTTCTTGGCTCTTCAACGTGTTCAACTTGAAGGTGCTTCTTCTCTCTCTCTCTCTCTCTCTCTCTCTCTCTCTCTATATATATATATATATATATATACACACACACACATATATATATAAATGTATTTGTGTGTGTTTTTGGGGTGATTTTCGTAGTGATGGTGGTGGGCTCGGTAGGATCTGTCTCAGTTGCTGACAACTTGTGAAAGAAACCAGCCTTTGTTTTTCTAGATTTCCATACTCGTTTGTGGACCCATTTATATTATTTGATCTCTCTCTCTCTCTCTCTCTCTCTCTCTCTCTCTCTCTCTCTCTCATATGTATTTTGTGTCTTATACTATTCAAGCATAAAAAAAAAGAGAGAAGAGAAATTTGAAATTAGTGCTACATAATAACATAAGTTCTCTAGCTATCCCTGTGAGAATGAATGTATCCTTACATTCTACCCTATATACTTATAGCAATTATAGGCTACTATATTCTGTATACTAAATAATATAGATTTGATATTGTTAGACATCAATATCAATATGAAGATATATAGTATATATAGGTACTTAACTGTATATTCTCTCTATATCTCACTATGGATTATTACATAATAATAGATTTCTTCTATCTAGGTGATGATCAACTAACTATCACCTCCTGTCATTTCAAATTTGTACGTTCATTAATATACGTATGAGTTTTCTTATTATTTGCATTTATTCTTTTTAATCATTTTGAAACGGACTTATTTTCAGTTTGATCCTTGAACTTAAATGTTTTGATGGCAGATTGATCCTTAAATGGTGATCATATTATTTGCTTTTTGTCACATATGTCATGCACTTGGGGTTTTGTCTAAAATTGACCCAAAAAAAAGAGGTTAAAAAAGAGAGTCACAAATGCATTAAAGTTAAAATTCAGAAGCTACTTGTGCCAAGAAAAAAAATATATAAGGATCACTTTTCCAAAATGGGTAAAAAGCAGGGACCGTAGATTCAAATAAGCCTAAAAATTAATAATTTTGTTCATGGCTCTTTGTTATACTTAAATGCAAAACACGACAATTTCATGAACTCTGATCTATGTGAGGTCCAAACACAATGGTACGTATATTTAAATCCTACCATATTTTAATTTAAAATTAAACCTGCATAATTGACGTCATAAAAGATATCATGATATTTTCACTGTCACCTTTATTTCTCTCTTTTATTTATTTATTTGTTTATTATTGCTAGTGGATAAAATAGGAACAAATTAACGTAGAAAGAAGTAACATTAAAGAGAGGTGCTTAGGGGGTTGGGTGAAAGGTACAAGGGAAATGTTCCCAGAAATGTGCATGTAACATGAATAAGGGAATAGGAAATGTTATAAGTGAAAACATGTTGTCAATGGAAAAACAAAAAACAAAACAAGAATCACGAGAATAGCATACTCTATCAGAATTCAGAAACCATCAAAATTAAAAGGACTACTGTCAAATGTCAGCCGCTGAAACAGTGCAGAAAATTTGCACAGAGAGAAAGAGAAACACTGTGTGTGAACATGGAATTAAAAGAAGGAGAAGAAGAAGAAGAAGAAGAAAAAAATAAAAAGCTACAAAAGGCTCATCTACAAATTATTTAAAAATAAAAAATAGAAAAATAGAAAAATGGCATATCACTTGTTTAGTTTTAGAGATAATAATACAAAATAAGTATATGGTTTGCATTTGTTTTTATTTGAATTCAATTCCTGGAGTCGATGAAGCTGACACTCCATATATATTTGGTATTTTGAAAACCCAATCTGACTAAAAAGAGTATTAAATTTTTAACATTTCTGTACCAAGACAAACAATGAACCAAAAGATAAACAATAAAGATTATCAAAGCACAGTCCTTCAACTAGAAGAAAAACTCAACCTTGAAAAAGAAAATAAAAACAGCCGTTTGGTAATGATTCTCTCTCTCCCGCGTAATTAGGGACAAAGATTGAAACTTTTTGGCTTTCTATTAGCCAAAAATAGAGGAAGAATTAATGAAATCACTATTAACCTCAAATGGGTAACATGTTAAAAAAGTAAGAAATTATACAAGGCGTGGGGGGAACTGGGGACAGCCCTAACTTTGTTTTTCCAATAATGATCAGTTAATATCTGTAATGAAATAATTTACCATCATTTTTCCAATTTGTTTCCCATTGTGGGGCCCAAAAATGGGTATTTGTGTCCCTACACTATATCTACAGTACATGTGGTACTACCTCCACAACAACACTCGGTGACTGTCACTATTGCGCTAATTACAATTCACACACCATGAAATCTTTGATCCTTTATTTTTTTATTTTTTATTTTTATATACTTTTACAGATCCAGTCCACTCACTTCCCTTATTATTACAATCTTCCTTTGAGGTACTATCGCATTAATATTTAATCACACTTTATGATAAACTACATATTATAATAATTATATATATAGTCTGTATGCTTTTACGGACACTGATCCAACAGTTAAGCGGCGGATAATTATGTAACCCTTCTCTCTCTCTCTCTCTCTCTCTCTCTCTCTCTCTCTGAATCTGATCATCTTAATTATTTTTCTCTCCTCGTAGTTTGTTGTTTGAGACTCAAATAATGATAATTAGTCCTTTAATTATCTCACATTCTCAGGGAGAAAAAATAAAAAGGATCCGTGTATATGCCTGTGTGTACCACCACCTTTGGAAGAGAGTAAAAAAGAAGAATATTTATTGGGCCATTACAAAGATGGAAAAAGAGAAAGCTGTGGAACTTATTAATTTATTTTGTATACATACATAGCACCTCCCCTTTTCAGTTATTCATGGCAACTTTTAGGTCCAATAATTCAATCACCTGGACACGTCAGCAAGTGAGCCGAGCCGATAGATGTAGAGCCAAAGTTTGAGGCTCAAGAGAGAGATATTGTAAGTTAGCTAGTAAAGGTGATAGTGGACAGAGAGAGCATATTGTCAAGTTGTTGTATGATATAGAAGTTTGGAATGTTGTGTGAAAAAAGAAGTAATAGAAGAGAAGAAGAAGAAGAAGAAGGAGAAGAACAAGAAAAGTGGTGAGAGGGAGAGATAGAGAAGCAAATAGAAGAAAAGAAATAATGTCGTCACGAAGAAAACAGGCTTTAAATCCCATCACGTAGTTCGATGTATCCTTTACCTTATAATATATCAGCTATAGATAGAGAGATTCTATATAGGGATAGATAGTATAGTAAAAAATGATGGGGATTCGAAATTTTTTATAGACCCTTCTTTGGTTGTTATATTGCCACCATTAAACAACAACGGCTAAACTACAAATTGAAAAAAGAGGACACTCGTTTGACGTGAAACCAAGCTACCCTTATTATTAGTTATTACCTTACTACCACACTTTGTTTTTGTTTTTGTTTTTTTTTTTTTTTTTCCTTACAATACTTGCTGTTTCCTTTTTAAAACTATATGTTCTTTATTCCGTGACAGAAATACCCTTCATGCATCTAGTTTCTTCTACCACCATGCATGCAAGATATATAGCCGCAAAATTTATTTTCTTTCTTTAATATGCAAAAGCATAACCAAACAAACTTTTGTGTTTAACTTGCTTATATCGACGTGAGATAATCATATTATATATATATATAAGCTGTATATTAATAATGAGATAGCAACCATCTATTTAGTGCTAAATTACCAAGTGATAGTCCTACTTTATTTTGAACGGACAAATTGTGCATGATTAGTGTAAACGTAACTCTTCATAATGGCATTTTGAATTTTGGCAGATATCCTAAAACTATTTCGCGAGGGAATATTTTGTGTAAAAGCAATTTTACCGTATACCAAAAAGCAGTAACAGTGCTTAAAACTCTGGGCTTTATTACCCCAGGCTACGCGTATTTAATGCCAACATACCGTTTTGGAAAGTAGAAACCTATTCCTGTACAATGAGAAGAAATTCTACAGATTTGAACGCCTAAAATAGGAATAATGGAAAGGAAAAACCATAACCTGTTTATGGCAACAATAGTAATGAAGATTTTGACCATGTTACTAACGGGATTGCATAAAGAGGTAAAAAAAAATAAAGAAAGAAGGGAAAAGAAGAAGGGGGTGGAATGGTAAATTCTTAGAAAGACGAAGAAGAACCTGATTTTTAAGTGGGTGTGCGCGGGATCTAATGCCAGGAGAGAGAAATTATTCAAAGCAAAAAAATAATAATAAAAAAAAAAAAGAGAGAATAGTATGTTTGTGTGTGTGTGTGTGTGTGTAGAGTGTGTCACGGGTTTGTCTTGAAAGGCCCTTATTTCACAGTCCTAGACAGACAGACACATATTCCCTCTCATCTCTCACTACATAACCGAGGAGAGTGTAAGTCTAAATTCTTAATTAATTCCTCATTAAACTAAAGTAAAATCCATTTCTCTCCTAAAAATAACCGCATTACTGTCCATCATCACACATACAAAAACTAAGTCTCATGAGTCAGTATTAGTCACTAGCACTCTTTTATCCACCGAAGTTTCAGAGAGAGAGAGAGAAACAAAGAGAAAACCAGATCTGATCGTAGCTCGTAAATGGCGGTAATGTTGGAGAACTGCGAGGGAATACTGCTCTCTCTGGAGTCGCACAAGGCGGTTCCGGCACCGTTTCTGACGAAGACGTACCAGCTCGTTGATGACGTGGCGACCGACCACATCGTTTCTTGGGGAGAGGACGAGTCAACGTTCGTCGTCTGGAGGCCGCCGGAGTTCGCCAGAGACCTCCTTCCGAACTACTTCAAGCACAACAACTTCTCCAGCTTCGTCCGCCAGCTCAACACCTACGTGAGCATTGTATCTATATGTGTATAAATAGGTTGATTTTAGTCTCTGGTTCTGACTCTGTGTGTTCGAATTTGGGGAATTAGGGTTTCAGAAAGATTGTGCCGGACCGGTGGGAATTCGCGAACGAGTTCTTCAAGAAAGGAGAGAAGCATTTGCTGTGCGAGATTCACCGCCGGAAGACGGCTCAGCCGAATCCGCACCACCACCATCACCACCACCCGATGCACCACCAGATCGGAATAAACTCTTCTTCTCCGGTGAGTTTCTTCCCGTTCCACTCCTCCGCGGGCCGGCTCAGCGTATCTCCCTCCGACTCCGACGAAAACCCGGCCAATTGGTCCTCCTGCGACTCTCCTCCGTCGCCGATGAACGGAATGACGACGACGGCGAGCTCCGTGACGGCGCTTTCCGAGGACAACGAGAGGCTCCGCCGCAGCAACTCCATGCTCATGTCGGAGCTAGCTCACATGAGGAAGCTTTACAACGATATTATCTACTTTGTTCAGAACCACGTTAAGCCTGTGGCTCCGAGTAATGTTTCGTACCAGGCTACGAGTACTTCCTCGAGCTTTCTTCTCGGAAACGCTTCTTCTGTTGCTAATCATCATCACCATCCGAAGCCGGCGAGCCAGTTTCTCGGGTACTGTAACGCGAACAGTGTAAACCCTAAGCAGTTCGGTAATAACCACTCTCCGGCGACGATAGTGGAAGAGCCGGTGAGTAATAATAATAGCATGGGGTGTAAAACGAAGCTGTTTGGCGTTCCGCTTCAATATTCGAAGAAGAGATTACACCCTGATCAATACGCTTCTTTTAATGCAAACAATAACGTTGATCAAACAACCAAGGCTCGGTTTGTTCTGGAGAAGGACGATCTAGGTCTCAATCTCATGCCTCCTTCAACGTGTTAGTCTTTTTTTTATTTATTAATAAATTTAAGATTATTATTATTATCACAGCTTTTCTCTTTTCTTATATTTTAGTTTCTAGTTGGTTGATCCTAAGCTTTAATGATAACACGAATATGGGTTAGTAGTAGTAGTACGTGTTTTGTGAGTGTTTTTGTTTTTGTGTGCGTGTGGTTCATGGGGTTTTGTGATATTCGATCATCATCAGTGTAAATATATTATTAATTATTAGCTAGCTTTTTAGTGCCGGGTTAAGATGTTTTTGTTCCTCTCTTTCTCTCTCTATATACCGCCATTAATGCAGGTGGGTTTTGATTAGAGTGAAGATCACAAATTATTAATGTAAGTTAAAATGGCCAACACATCCATTGTTTTTCTTTTCCCAGTTTCTTTGCGTAGTGCAATTTAATGCTCTCTATCATCATCGGATCTCTTATTTTCGCTTATCTTTCTATTATTCTGCTCCACAGTTTCCTGATATGTGTACATCTTCTCTGTTAAGTTTCAGTTTAATTAATGCATAATAGAGAGAAACGAGAGTGCTATTGGTTTTGGAGTGTTCTTTTTAAACGTGTAAACAAAAATAAAGGAAGAAAATATCAAAAATGAAACCCAGGGTTTTACAGGCTGTTTTTTCTTAGACACTTTACTCTAGGGCTTTCTCTATAACGTTTCATTAATGGCTAATACGTACAAATATGAGTCAGGAATGCTTCGTCTCTTATAACTTCGAAACTCGATGACGAGAAGAAAATAAAACGCTGACACCAAAATGACCATTCGTCCTCAAAATCACATATGTATTAGCAGCCTAATTATTATTATTATTATTATTATCGTATTGCCAGATAATTATTGAAAAAGAAGGTCATTATAAGCTTTTCATCAAATTTATAATCTCCATTTCTCGTGTATGTGAAATGTCTGTCACGCACGGCACGAATATATTTATAAAGAAAAGGAAGTAAAGAGTAGTTGTGGTGGCCTTGTGGGTATTTCGAAATGAAAGCGAAATATAAGAGGAAAAAATAAGAAAACGTGGTTCTTGAAATGTTTCTATCAAGGCTTCTATACTTCTTCTACTATACACCAAAGACCAGATAAAAACCTGTGCTTTTTCCTACTTTAAGAACCTGATCAATCTCTTCAACCCCCTATGTGAATCTCTTATTCTCCCCTATGTATTATTATATTTCCTTCGTATCTTATTACACCTTAAAAAAAGATATAAAAATAACCTTCTTATCTGATGGATATACGAATATATTGCCATCTTTGTCCAGAAAAAGCACTACTCTTTTTTTTTTAGTCTTTCGGGATTATACACTTTTTTCTATGTCTTATTCCCCTAACAAGTGAAGTTCAACATAAAGTTTGACTATACATTTTCCCACTTTGTTTCTTTTTCTTTTTATCTTTTTTTGAGGAAAACTTTGTTTCTTTTTCTTAACTCTTTTTTTTTTGTTGCTTGTAACATTATTTATGCAATTCTTTTAATACTCTAGTCTAAAGGTCTAATAAAACGGGCAAACTCTGTGAACACAGAAAATGAAAGTGAGTAAGAAAGATATATTTCAAGTCTACTCTGTGTGAAGAAACAAAGCGAGGTATATTATTGGGTTTGAGATTAGAATATATATTTGTCGTGCAATGATTTCTATCTCACACACCCAATAAAATATAATAGAACCCTAACCCTAGTTTGGAAACCGTGGCCACGTCTAAGTGGCTATCTATCTTTACGCTTTTGTCCCTTTTGGGTCGTCTTGTCGCACGTGACTTGAATTTGCACGTGTAGTATAGTTTGTTTAAGCAAAGTAAATTCAAAGTCCAATAGATAGCTAAGCTAAATAAAAGTGTATAATCATGTATGGGCTTTAAAGTGGATACGGATCACCCGGTAAAAGATGCTTTGTTATCGGACCCCGAAAATGGCCTTCTTGAGAGCATAAAAAGGAAAAAGAAAAAAAGAAAATAAAGGGCATCGGGTTTAAAAAGACTAGTGTTTGCTTCGTTTAAGTCTTCTAAATTCGCTTGATTGACATTTCCTATTATATAATAATAGAAAATGGTTTCAAATCTGTGTCGTATTCAATCATTGCAATACTTATGGGAAATATAAATCTTCATAAATAGAGTTGGAATTTTCTAAACCGAAAATATCAACAGTATCCATGCACGATTTATACCTTCAATTTTCATAAATATTAGATATATTACTTCAGTTTAATATAATTGGCATATATCTCTCTTACAAATATCACCATTTTCGTTTATTTTTTACAAAAAAAAAAAAAAAATTGAACTCCCCAAAATACCCTTAATGAAATAATTTTTTATTTTCTATTCTATATACAAAAACATTAAATTAAAAAGTTCTTTATAAAAGGTTAAGGATTTTTTTTTATAAAGAAACATTTTATTTTTTGTAATAAAATAATAAATAATATTTATTCTATTAAGGGTATTTTGGGGAGTTCAAATTATTTTTTTTGTAAAAAATAAACGAAAAGGGTAATATTTGTAGTATAACATTTTTTAGGGGAGGTATATGTCATTTATATTAAACTGAATGGATATGTCTGATATTTCTATAAATCGAAGGGATAAATCTCGCGTTTTGATTAAACACGATATATACTCTTGATATTTTCCCTTTTCTAAAAGTAAAAACTTTAAAACTCTAAAATTTTATATTGTGTAGTTTTGATACTAAATGAACAGTGTTACGTCAAATTTAATTTAATTGTAAATTTAGTATCAAAATTACACTAAATATTTAAATATTATTTTATTCTAATTAATTCATAATCTATGATTAAAAATACATATTTAGTTAAATTAATTAATAATCTATTTAGAGCTTGTTAATTCATTCAATACAACTTAAATAATTTAGTATGCTAATTTTTTTATAATAATTTTTTTATTTTTATAGTAATTAATTTAATTAATAATATGTAATTTACATATTTATGTTTTTTAAAGGTGTATTATTTATTCTCAAGAAAAATGTTGTACCATCTATGTAATGAAGTTTATTAATTTTTCACTTTTTTATAATTATATTTTTCTGTTTTAAAATAACTTATCATTAATTTACACTAGATATTACACATTATGAATAAATAAAATATAATTACGGAATTACATATAATTAGACATAATTATTAACTAATGAAATTAAAAAATTAATCTAAAATTATATTCGTAGAATATTCTCTTAAGTAAAATCAAAATTTTGTGTAAAAATTACAACATATTTAGTATGAAAATTATATCAAATATGATGTTAGCATTGCAGATGCTCTTAAGATCCGAGAAGCCAACAAACTAATTGGGTGTAACAAAAAAATCCTGAGAACTTATCCTAAAAATAATATTAACAGAAAAAGACTAAAATGAGCTAACTAATTCAAAAAGTCTGAGCTTCTTTATATGAGTCCATTTTTCTTTCTTATGTCTTTTCTTTTGGTGGGACACTTTTTTTAGCAGGTTTGGCAAATATATAAAGAGAAATTGCCTCATTTGCCATCAATTTTATAATTTTTTTTTTTTCACTTTCCACCAAAAGACTAATTTTTCCAAAAATGCCACCGAGATGTCAACATTGTTGACATCTATGTTAACAATGTTGACATCTCATAGTGAAGCGCAAAAATAGTTGTCAACATTGTTGATATAGATGATAACATTTTGGTAAAAATTAATCTTTTGGTGTAAAGTGGGAAAAAATTATAAAATTTGTGACAAATGGGACAATTTCTCTTATATAAATCTATATCATTTTACTGACAAATTAACAGTATTATTAAATTTAATGTGGGAATTTAGAAGTGCACGACTGCATGATCATATCTATGCGAAATTATAAAATTCCCTGATTAATTTATTTTGCTCCGGGTGTTGGGAAAATGTTTTTATGGGATAAATGGTATCAAAAGACACATAGCCGTCGGTGTCATGCCTAGTACTTAAGTATTGATTTCGAACTTAGAAAAAGTAACAAATATAATACTTGATTGCTAATTACGATAAAAGTTCTTAAGTTATCATCATTATTAACGATGTTTCTTTACATTATTAGTGTGCTAATAAAGAAGAATCATTCGCCCCCTCGAAGCTTAATTTTGGAATTAGTGTGGGTTTACTTTTTAATGCCAAGTCTTTGACGCCATTAAATAAAATAAAGTAACCTTTATCTTTAGGAGCAAATTTCACATTCTTGTAATGTTTATTGGTGCCATATAACAGCGAATTTTCCTAATAAATGTGTTATTAGTTGGTCAAATAATACACATGCATAAATAATTTTAAGTTAGATAGCATTGAGTTTAATAATAAATCTAATTTCTAAAAAAATTGGAAGATGTCAAACTCACAAATTATCTTCCACAAAATCACATGACATACCACTAATTGCAGACAAAATTTCAAAATAAAATGAATTTTTCCTTTCCGTCGGTTGGTCCATAAACTTTTTTAATATAAAAAATAGGTTCCCTTTTCGTTGGTTGGCCCAAAAATGAAAAAGAAAAAAAAAAGATCACAAATAGTAATATATTAACGGTGAATTTTAATTTTTGGGAAATGTCATGCGATAGTATATTTTTTTAATAAAATGATCGTAAAAATAGTGTGTCCATTGATCTTACAACTTTACAAAAATGATGTTTTCAACTTCATTTATAAAGGAAATAATTAACATTTGAAAAAAAAAAATCTTATATTGGATTTAAAACAACCATTCTTTTGAAAAAGGATTTAGATAAGAATATTAGTATATTATAGAATATTTTACAAAAATCAATCTAAAGCATAATCATGCCAAAACTATTAATAAAATTTTGTATACAATTTCACCCTTTAATTTTTTTTTTTTCTAATTGCTCTCCTTTTCTCTCTCTCTCTCTCTCTCTCTCTCTCTCTCTCTCTCTCTCTCTCTCTCTCTCTCTCTCTCCCTCTCTCTCCATCCGACCAGATCTATGGTGTCTTTCGTCTGCCCCTCACCCTCATCCGCCGGTGCTAAGGTAAGTATCGGAGACACCGCCTTTGTGTTTTAGAAAAACATTAAAAATAAATTTTCTTGAGTTGTCTATTTTAATGAATAATTAAATCTATATGTTATGTCATATTATGGGATTTTTTTTTAATCGAATACGAGTTTCTATGAAGATTTAAATACAAATCACATCATTTTATGACATATATGTCATTAAATCTTCAAACAAGCTCGGATTTGTTGATAGATATATCAATGAAACTTCAAACAAGCAAAAAAATTTTGTCATATCCAAAACGGGAATAATAGAAAAACTACACAAAAGGGTACGCATGAAAACAAGAAAAAAATAGAAAGAGAGGGTTTGGAGTGTCGCTCAGAGTCGAGGGTGTCAGGAATATCGTTACATTGACATCGGCTTTCACGGCAGATCCAAAGTGTGCGAGATCCAAGCTAGCCTTTAACTTTGCAGACATGCTAAACACGGTGACAGAGGAATTCGTGGTGATAAATAATGATGTGGAAGGGAATGACTTTGCTTTGATCCCGAGGCGCTATTTGTGATGGGGGAAATTTGCCTCATCAGGGAGGTCTTCCTTGAGTGACACTATAATCAGTGGAGTTGTTCAATTATCTCAGGCAAAGCAGAATTCTTGTTCATAAATTATGGTTATTTTGGTCGTGAGAGAGACAATGACAAAATAGATAGAAAGATAACAAAGAGAAGATGAAAGAAGAAAAAAGATAGGGAAATAAAGAAGAGAAATTGCTCAAAGTATCACATTCTCACTAACTTTTTCCAATAATCCACCAAAACATAATTTTGGCCAAAAATACAAGTTGGTCCCTTGTAAAAAACCAATTTTACCCTCCACTTAAAATTATCTTTCAATCTCACACCTACCCTCTCCAAACTAATTAATAACCTCATTTAATAATATTTTATTATATATATAATTAATAACCTCATTTAATATCACTTGTTCATCTAACATCTCTCTCTCCCGTCATTCTCTCTTTCTACCTCAAAACTAAAAGAGAATCAAAACCCTAGATTTGAGCTCACTCAACCCTTGCCAAAGTTGAGCTGACCCAAACCCTTGGATTTGAGCTCCGACACGCTCAAGGAAGCACGTCCAAAACTCATAGATCCGGTCACGACGAAGAACGTAGCTCCGACCAAGCACGTAGCTCCGATCCTCGCCCAAGGTTAGTTTTTTTTTTTTTTTTTTTCAAACTTTTCCTTGGTTTTTGGGTATGTTTTAGATTGGCCAAAAAACGAGACTCTTTTTTTTTTTTTTTCTGGGCAATTTTTATTATTTGTAGGTAAAGTTCATCAGTTGTTTACGTCAGATGTCAACAGTTGACATCTGATGTCAACAACTGATGAACTTCGTTGATAATAATGTCATCGAAGTTCATTAGTTATTGACGTCAACTGTTGATATTGGAAGACAACTGTTGACATTAGCGTCAACAATTGACATCTACTGTTGACATCTAACGTCAACAATTACTAACAATTACAAACAAAGGTAAAGTTAGTAATTGTTGACTTCAGATGTCAACAGTTGATGTCAACAGTGATGTCAATTGTTGACGCTAATGTCAACAGTTGTCTTCCAATGTCAACAGTTGTCTTCCAATGTCAACAGTTGACGTCAATAACTGATGAACTTCGATGACATTATTATCAACGAAGTTCATCAGTTGTTGACATCATATGTCAACAACTGATGAACTTCGCCTAAAAACAATGAAAATTGCCCTGAAAAAAAAGTGTCATTTTTTGGCCAATCTAAAACATACCCAGAATAAACATACCCAAAAACCAAGGAAAAGTTTGAAAAAAAAAAAAAAAAACTAACCTTGGGTGAGGATCGGAGCTACGTGCTTGGTCGGAGCTACGTTCTTCGTCGTGACCGGATCTATGAGTTTTGGTCGTGCTTCATTGAGCGTGTCGGAGCTCAAATCTAGAGTTTTGATTCTCTTTTGGTTTTGAGGTAGAAAGAGAGAATGACGGGAGAGAGAGAGATAGATGATAGATGAACAAGTGATATTAAATGAGGTTATTAATTATATATATATAATAAAATATTATTAAATGAGGTTATTAATTAGTTTGGAGATGGTAGGTGTGAGATTGAAAGATGATTTTAAGTGGAGGGTAAAATTATTTGTTTAGAAGGGACCAACTTGTATTTTTGGCCAAAATTATGTTTTGGTGAATTATTGAAAAAAGTTAGTGAGAATGTGGTACTTTGAGCAATTTCTCGATAAAGAAATACGAATGAAATGAGAAGAAAAAATGTTAAAAGGATAATGTGAACATTTGATAGTTGATTTATTTTTTTTAATTATTTAAGATTCATTTTCAATCATATTCATTGTCTCAATAACTCGTAATTATACTCGTAATAATACTTTTCATGATTTAATGATTTTTATGCACCGAAGAGTGAGTGGCAAGAATCAGAGCGAAATATCGAAGTTTTGGAACTCTGTATTCTAAGGCCATACGCTGCAAGCAGACCCAATCATTCGGGGTTTGACTATTTGCAAATTCATTGGCAACGTCACTGGAATCAAGAAAATGGGCTTTTCAATATAAAAGCCCAACATCATCACAATCACAAGAGAAATCACAATGATCATTTAATCAAATGGAGACAGGAAAGTACGCACACACTGGACAGAGCCGCACTTTAGATGAGACAAACGGTCGAAGACTAAAATAGAATCTCAGGCGACGATGCGTGTCGAGCAATTGCCGTGATGCGATTGTTCCGACACCCTATTTCGTCATTTTAATTATGCTCAACTCGATTTTTAAATCGTTGAGGATGATTTCAAACCGTGATACGAAATAATGAAGTTGGTTTTGAGTCTTTTGACGTTGTTTGATTTTTTATTTATTTATTCATTTATTTATTTATTTATTGTGTGTGGTTATTTTTATTCTTGTATTTGATCACCGTTCATTAATGTTTTTAGTTCTATTTGGTCTGATCACTTAGGTAGAAATATGTATATTCGTTGCTTTATTAAAAATAATAATCCATAATTCTTTTGAGTCTTAGTAACTTGAGCACATCTAAAGTTACGATTCTTATGAGGAATAGAAACCGGAATTGATAAGATCACGCATCTTGAATTTTTACTGTTCCGTTCATCTTGTTTTCTAATCATATTGTTGTTGTTAGATTAAATATAAGTCGCGTGTTTACTAGTTTGTTTAGCCGTTATGATTTTTTTTTTATCGGCGCAACTAAACGTGGCTTACCGGTAGCGGGACGGGACGGAATCCCCGCTACCGGTAATGAAGGTAACGGGACGGGAGGTCCCGTTAAGCGTAACGGACGGGAGTCCCGTCCCGTTACTGTAGCTAACGGGATCCGCGGATCCCGTTAGCGACCGTTGCTTTTTTTTTTTTTTTTTTTTTTTTTTTTAATCTCGGCCGTTGGATCAAAGATCCAACGGCCGAAAAAAAAGAGCCGTTTGAATATGAACGTTGGTTTTATGCCGTTGGAGCCGAAAATGAGGTTTTTTTATTTATTTTTTTTTCCCACTTATTTCTAAAATCTATAAATACCCCCCCATTTCATTCATTTTCTTCACACCTTTCACTCAAACTCTCTCAAACTCTCTCAAATTCTCTCAATCTCTCTCTCTAATTCTCTCAAACTCTCTCAATTTTACTCTCTAAAGCTTTCATTTTCTCATGGCATCATCATCCCACAACCGAGGAGGTCGAAGGGGAAGAGCTTCCCGAGGAGAACGAATGCACCGTTTTGAAGAAAATTGGTTGCATTTGTCTCAAAACGCCCCCGACCCAAACACCCAATACTCTTTCGATCCAAATTATGTTGCTCCTACTTTCCACAATACGGAATTCACCGAAATTCCAAACACACAAATGCCATATTATCCTCAAATGGATCCCGAGCAAGCATATCAAGCACAAATACCGCCATCCGAAGCCGCTTTTCAAGAGTTTCAAGTGTTCGAGGAACATTATCATCAATCCCAAAATCCAAATGAAGAAGAAGACGACGACGAAACCCAAGATCCAAATGAACAACATGATGACGAGGAGGAGGAGGATGAAGAAGAAGACGTCCCACCGCCACCACCTCAGCCTCGAACTCAAGTTCCACGACCTCGACAACGTGAGCAACAAGAGGAGACCCGACAAAGACGACGTGCCCGAGAAGAACAACAACAACAACAACCACCTCAACAACAACAACCACCGCAACAACAACAACAACCTCAACAAGCACAAGCATCACGACGTCGAGCGAGGTCTGTTGTCTGGACGTTCTTTGAAGAGGTGGTTGCCAACGGTGAAAAAGCCGGAAAATGTCACGTTTGTGGCAAAATCTTTAGCGCTCATAACACTAGAGTTGGGACGTCGCTATTGTGGAGTCATCACAGACACTGCCAGGGGGGGACACAATCTGGAGCCTCTACAACCCAAGTAAGTAACATCGATCCTTTAAGATTTAGACGTGATTTAGTTGAATATTTTGTATCAACCGATCAATCTTTTAGTCATATCGAATCTCAAGGCTTTGTTAGATTCATTAGTTCTTTTATTCCAAACGTACAACTAATGTCTAGGAAAGCCTTGAGATCCGATATCCTAAAATGGTTTTTAGGAGAAAAGGAACAAATGAAAGACTCAATATCCTCTGGTAGATATAGCGTAGCCTTAACATCGGATATATGGACCGGTCAATCTAAGATGGACTTTATGAGCGTTGTAGTCCATAACATAGACGACGATTGGAACCTGAACAAACGTATCATAGCGTTTAGGAGGATAGAAGGTTCGCACACTGGTGTGAACATCTTAGATATCATAGTTAGTGTTTTAGCTGAGTGGGGTTTGAACAATAGGGTTATATCTGTGACCTTAGATAATGCCACTAGCAACAACGCCATGATTAGGGAGTTGACCCAAAAACTTAACGCAGACGAAACCCTTATACATCAACGTTGTGCTACCCACATCATCAACCTCATAGTTCAAGCCGGAGCCGCTAGTTACGACCCTTCGATAAACAAGATTAGGAATTACATAAGTTGGATAAATAGTTCAACCTCTAGAGTAGATGAGCTTAAGAGACGGCTTAGACTAAACGGCCTTCAAGAACGCACATTTCACCTAGATAACAAAATTAGGTGGAATTCAACCTTTCTTATGCTGACCAACTTCTTATCCGAGCGTTACGTCGATGTTATTGTTTCTTACATTAACAGCGTACATGGCGAAAACGCTATATCTGATTTGGATATTAGGATGGCTTAATCATTTGTTTCTTTTCTCGACATTTTTTATAAAGAAACTTGTTATCTTTCTGCTGTTTACACTCCCACTTCTTTTCTCGGTCTTCATACTATGACCGCAATAGCTGTGCATCTTGATAAAAATAAAAACGAAACTATTTTTCAAGATTCTATTCAAGCAATGACAGCAAAGTTTTTAAAATATTGGGGGGCTGGAAAGGTTCCATTACTATACGGTTTTGGAGCCATTCTAGACGTCCGATGTAAAATTGGAGGTTTAAATTTTTTTTTGAAATACATAAGAAACCATTTTGTGGACCAAGATTACGTTGCACTTGATCTTCCGAGGATCGTGCAAGCTTTTTTTGATCTTTTCAAGGTTTACGAGGCGAAACTTCTACCGCAATACCGAGCGCAACCTTCTCAATCACAGACGCAATATCCGAGAAGACACCAATACACGAATGTCTTCGTCAACGCGCCCGCGTACAGCCCGTCTCCTCAACAACAAGAAGCTGGGACAAGTCAGACGAGGTCAAGCGCAACCGACGCACGGTCCCATCCGGAGATCCAAGAGTACGATAGGAACGATTGGGTCAGGTCGGACGACGAAGCCATCGACCTCTTGGTTTGGTGGAGGCAGAATGCGAGGAGGTTTCCGATCTTGTCATCTATGGCACAAGACATCCTCACCATCCCAGTTTCAACTGTGTCCTCTGAGGCGGCTTTTAGCAGCGCGGGCCGGATCATCGACGATAGAAGATGCAGCCTGAAACCGGAGATGGTCGAAGCATTGACGTGCGGAAAAGATTGGATTCAACATCGAAATCGAGCACAAGAAACATTCATGTGCTTCGATATTCTAGACGATTTTGAAGTTGATTTTGCAAACGTAAACATAAATGGTTAAAGTATCGTGTATAACAAAGGGATATCCCGGCCCTTGTCCGGGATACATTTTCAAACATTTAACGAGGAAAGGGGTGCTCTTTTTCCTCGCCGTCGCACCTTTTTAGGGGTCGGTGAGGTTTTTTAGGAGGCCCATTTTTAATTTCACATTCTTCTTTATTGTTTTTTTTACCCATTTTTAATTATTTAACAACATTCATATTTTTCATTTCTACCCACTTATTCCAAATCTTTTCACTTTAATCCTTTCATTTTATTTATTAAATTCTTTTTTTTAAATTTTTTTTTTTTTTAATGCCTAACGGGATCCGCGGATCCCGTTAGACATTTACCGCCTCCGTCCCGTTATATAACGGGACGGGACTCCCGTTCGGCGAATTAACGGGAGTCCGGGCGGGGGCGGGACGGGAGGCGCGGGAACTCCCGGTACGATCCCGTTAGACATTTACCGCCTCCGTCCCGTTATATAACGGGACGGGACTCCCGTTCGGCGAATTAACGGGAGTCCGGGCGGGGGCGGGACGGGAGGCGCGGGAACTCCCGGTAAGCCAGGTTTAGGCGCAACCGTCTTGATTAGCTATTATTAAAAGATTGTGGAAATTAATATTCTTGTCCAAATATCTTCTGGGTTGTAGACTACTACTGATTTCCGGAAGAGCCCATATAGTGTTGGGCATTGGACCCACAAAACAGTTGGTGTTAACGAGCTAAAGGCTTATTTGTGCTTCCGAAACCGTATTTCTGTGTGGAATTAGACTATACTTTGTTTAAGATTTAAATAAAAAATAAAAATTGAGAGCTACGTAGAAAAACATATAGTGTTGGTTATTATCTACGTAGGCTATTACAACACCTAAGTAGAACAAGAATAGCACGCGATTCCAAATAACAAGTATCTTCTAGGAATATGAGGCAAAACTAGGGTCATTATATAGCAGTCGTTGAAAAAAAATGGACCCTCAAATGAATGCAATACAGAGAGTCATTAGAATTTAAAATAATATCGCATCTTCTTCTTCTTCTTCTTCTTTTTTTTTTTTTTTTTTTTTTTTTTTTTTTTAATTTTTTTTATGTGCGGGCGAGATATGAAGAAGCACAGTGTTCCAATGATCGTTTTTTCAAAAAGGGCTGTTTCCAGACTTGGGCCAGTAAAGTGCTTGTAGGGTTGTTTGTTCCAATGAGCAAGTTGCTAGAGAATAAGCTCGAACCATAACCCCCAAGCTATTTGGGCTTTATAATAGAAATAGCTTTATAATAGATAAGAAAATTGCCAAAAGTAGCACTAAATTAAGGCAAAATTCCATTTTCCTATTTTTTTCAAAAATTTACCAAATTAGGACCGGTCAAACAAAAGTCAAATGAGAGATACACAAAAATCTACCTATTATACCATCATACTAATTACCAACCTACAATCTTCCCCAATAAAATCTCTTATTTTTTCTCTTTCTTTCTATCTTCCCGCTCATCCCATCGAAAAAACGATTTTTTTTTTATTAGTCCTAGTTTAGTAAATTTTTGAAAAAATAGGAAAATGGAAATGTCATTTAATTTAGTCCTAGTTAAGGAAATGTCCTAATAGATAAGTAGCTTCGATCCACTCTGAAACCTTTCCATAAAATTACTTTTTAAAGTGCTATTTAAATTCTTTTCAAGAATAATGTTTTTTTTTTCAAACGCAAACAGTTTTTTTTTTATAAACAAAACTGTAAAAAAAAAAAAAAATCAAATGATTGTTTACCACTTGAAAAAAATAATTTTTAGAATAAAAATTTAGACATATTCTTCCAACAACTTTTCATAGAAATACTACTATAGGCAAATTTAACCAATATTTGACAAGGGCCTATAGTTAGCAGTTTGTAGAGAAAATTACAGAAATAGTATTTTAAAAGCGTAATATATTCAACATAGTTGGATGTTTCAAAGGGATTTGGACAATTGGTAATTTGGTATGAGTAATTTTGATGATTTTCATTTTTTCTATATATAAAAAAAAAACTTCCCAATTTATGAGTTCCTCTAATCTACGACTACTTATATGAGACAGAAATATAATTTTACCTATTCTATTATTTCTATGCTTACTTTATTTCAACTAAAAATCAATATTTGTATATAAAAAGTCACATATTTGTTTGTACAAGTTAAGTTGTTATGGCCTCGATTATAAAATTTATAACAAAGTTTAAATACTTTAATTTTTTTAAATGTACTTAACATAAGAATATTAATAAATTAATCGCCATGCAAATATACGATTTCTGAACAAAACAAATAATATTATCATAGATTACCGATTCCGTCTACCAAAAGATTGAAGCTACAGAAACAGGCCAACTGGATGTTTTTGACTGCTTATTTGCAACTTTTGGTAAGTCAGAAAAGAATCCAAGTTTGAAAGTGGCAATGCTGATGAAATTCAGAAAAACAGTGATCAAGATGGGACCATTTCTCATTTAATAGAAACACATATATACAAATGCATATAATTCGAAAGTACATGTATAAGTTTAAAGTTAAAATTTTATTTTAATTTATTTACCTTTAATGATCAATGTTTTGAAAATTAATTTTAATTAATATTTTGTAATTTTGATATAAAAACGATTAAAAAAATTGACTCCAGTTGATTTTCTACGAAAAATTTAGGTTAATAATTAATTTGCATAAAAATGCATCTGTATGAAAAATAATAAAATAAAATACAGAGTCTACAATACGACATAGCTATATAGAAAGAAGTTCTAATATTCTTCGATAGAGAGAGCCAAGGCTGTGCTTCCGATTCCCAATGGGGGTGGATGGAAGGAAAGTGGGTAAGAAACAAGAACTATTAATATATTGTGTCCATATACATCATAATTATATAATATAGTATATATTTCTAGAAGGGAATTATTAATGCATATAATATATAAATGTATAGAAGAAATATAAATGTGCTGTGGGGGAGAGAAGAAGAGATAAGATCATGGAAGAGAAGCAGTAATCGATAATGGAAAGTTGAAAACCCACCCAACAGCAAGATCTCTTTCCTTTAGATTCTTTTTTTATCCAATCGAACCTCTTTCTTACACACAACATGTCCCTTTATTCATGTCTTCTTGACAAAATATTATTTAACTATTCATTTTTATATTACAAGTGCGATACAAAGTTAAGAGAGTGTAGTTCTCTTCTCCTCATCAATCTTTACAGTGCATTGATATCATGGTGCGACAATTTTTTTTCTTTCTAATTTTATTTTTCTTTCTTTAATCGTGTTTTGGAGTGGTGTTGCAGAGAAGAAAGAAAGTAACAACCCAACATATATACACAACACATCTCTCTCTCTCTCTCTCTCTCTCTTCTGCTATTTTTCACCCACTTTTACAGATTGAAAATGTCTACGTTCGGTGCTACATATTATTCGAAATCAATTTATATTTCTGTTTTTATAATATTTGTTTTGCTGTGATATTATTAATTTTTCACGGACATGATAATACATGCAGTGAGAATATTAGCATTATCCTTACGCTACGTCTATCTGAATCATGTCAACTATAAAAAAATTATCAGATCATATAATATACAAATCTCATTTTGAAGCTGTGATATATTCAGATGTATTATAGATCTTTACCACGGCGTATATGTTTCCCGAATTGGCATGTCATTCTATTTCTATCTTTCAGAACCTTTCATATTATCTATGACTGACTTACGTAAGCTTACCTTACGGCAAATAGACATGATCATGTCAAGGTGTCAACATATACATAATTTATAAATATGTGAGCTTTATGTGTTTGCTAGCTGTAAGAACGATGACATTATAATATTTTTATAGCTTCTCTGTTCTCCCATGTTAGTATAATCACATTTTGGCTTTTAAATTATACATTTTGACGATACATGATGTGCCCAAGACCTGAATTTGATTTATAAGTAAAACTTGCTACCAAAAAAAATTTATTAGTAAAAAAAGGTATTTAAATAAAACTATTTTAGTATAACTAACAAAACTCAGTCGTGTCCCTCCTACTGAGAAGACCATCACAAGGGGGAAAATATCCGTTGAAAATCGATGGTCATAAAGAATCGGGGAAAATAGTTTTAGTACAGAGAAGTGCGAGGAGGCTCTTAATTTAGTGTAATTCAAACTGAGATACTAAACAATTTGTTGTTACGTTAAATTGGTTGTTTTTGTATATTGGCAAAACTGTTTCAGGATGTTCTCTCAGGTGTTAGAACATCTAATTGTTACATGTACTGTTTGGCAAAAATCGTACGTGACAGATCCGATTCTGTGGAAAATAGTTATAGGATATATAGAGAAGCACAAGGAGGCTCTTTAGTGTAATTCAAAATGACATACTAAACAATATGTTGTTACGTTAAATTGGTTGTTTTCGTATTTTGGAAAAACTGTTTCGGGATGTTCTCATAGGTGTTAGAATATCTAATTATGACATGTGCAGTTTGACAAAGATCTTGACAGATCCGATTTTGTGGATATTCTGTGCAAGTCTATTATTTGGTTTGATTTGCTTATGATTTTCTCTCCACTAAATCATAACTTGGTGATCAAATTGGGGAACCCTAGCAAGGCGTCAATTGCTAGGTTTCGACTCATATAAAAGAGAAAGTCTGTCATTAGGATTCTTTTTACACATTTAGAGTTTCTGTGAGAGTCCTTGAGCGAAACACTTTGTTCTTTGTGTTGTTTAAATTTTTTCTTGTTCTTTATTGTCGTTGCGTGCAATTTACAGAGTTGAGTTTTGTTATCGTAGTATTTTAGATCACGTACTGTTATAAACATTGATCAACCACTTGGTGAGTTCGTTGAGAGTGGAAGTGCAAGGACTCAGTCTCAGGGGGATCCTGAGTCGGTATCCACTAAGATAGTTTTTAAGTACGACATTATTTGAAAGGTGATAATTCAGATTGGATCAGTTGTGTTTATTCTACATATAGTGAAGTTTCTTTCTACTATGATTGCATTCTCCAGATATAGGCACGACTTGTCGCACTGAGTTACCAATTCCTTATCTCTTTATTTACCACTTTAGTTGTTTCATTAATTTGATAAATTTACTGATGTTACATAACTTATTAAGAACATCATTAAAAAAACATCACAAAACAGTAAATATGTTTTTTCACAGTTGATACAGAATTTCATACATATAATTCATGGATAATTTAGTTACCATGAATTATATGTCTGTAATTAAATTTGTACAAATGATTTATTATATTTGAAACTATGACAACTTACATACATAATTATAATAAAGGAAATCATGTACTATTGTAAAGTAACAATTATTTACTGAATATTAAATAAATATTTACCATAACTTATTATATACACTAAACCAATCTTAATTATTTTTTTTTTAAAAAAAACAAGCTGATTTAAACAGTTCTACAATATATGATATACTAGACTGACATATACTATTATACAAAATATTTGTTATGCAAAAAAACATGACACCTTACAAACATAATAATAATTAAAGTAACATAATATTAGACTTAATATTTGTTATGATATATTAGACTGACATATGTTACTGTAAAGTAACAATTATTTACTGAATATTATGAATAATAACTTACCATCATTTATTATATACACAATATTATTAGTTAAAATTTCATTTTTTAAAAAACAAGTTGATTGAAACACTTCAAAAATATTATATAAATTAGAACAGAAAAAAAAATAATTCAATATGGACATGGAGAATTGGTTAAGATTTATATTTAATTAAACAGATTAGCTAAAAAGTTTGGCTTATTTAATAAAATTCTGCTATTGTATTAAAAATAAACACAAAGTATACAGAAAAAAATTAAAAATTAAAATTTAATAGATGACAAAGAGTATGATCGGGTACACAATTATACCTTGTGCAAAAAAAAAAAAAAAAAAAAAAAAAAAAAAAAAAAAAAAACTTGTTTATCCAATATTATTGTAAACGGGTTGGGTACTTGGTAAGGACGAAGCCAAACGGTGAAAAATACTTGTCTATCCAATTTTTCAAGATAATAATTTTATTAAATATTTGTTGAAATTTATTTAAATATATGTATGTATGTAATTAATGCTTATTAAGTGATCCAAAACCCAATTTTTTTAAAGGATAATAACTCATTTAAAACTGCGTAAAACTTAATTTTAATTTTTTCTTAAATAAAAATTATTGAATATTATGTATTATTATTTAATTGCTTCATTGCTCCAACTGATCCAAGTAAAATAATGATCAAAGCCCATGAATATTTTCGTGAGAAATCATCTCAAAATAGTCTTGATCTTTCGAAATAAAAAATCTATTTTAATTGATGTTAATAGGCCTCAAATAAGAAGATTATTATCGATTACGCTTTGAAAGATTATTATGAGTTCAAATAGATTATTATATAATGAAAAGAAATAGTGCCGGATTTTTATAGATTATTAAATATTAAATGAATGAGAAAAATGAAGAAATAAAAAGAAATTACGAAGAACAAAAGGATTGGCATAGTCCTCAGAAATAATAAAAAATAATTGATGTCTATCTTCAAATACGGGGCTTTATTTACATGCCTCAAAGGAAGTTGTCGAGAGCCGCCATTTACGGGGAACGTCACTGCTAAACAAGTCTTCTCTTCTCAAGTTGTGATACTATATGTGGCTCGAATTGGAGTCAAAGAGACATTTGAACGAAAGGCGGTTGTATGATCTTAGATCATCGGGATTCAAGGGCATCGTTGAAGCAGTCATATATACCTTCCAAAGCTTGGATGAGCTGAACCTTTTTGTGCTCAGCTCGTATGTCCTTCAAGGTGGGCTAAACCAAAAAATGACTCTTAACTCGCCGTACTCTTCGTGACGGTCTAAGTAAAAATGGTTAAAAAGTTAGGTAAAGAATGGCTTAGCTCGTCATGCTATGGTGTGGGATGGCCCTTGCGATGGCCAACACGATCGATAGCATACTTTTGTAGGCAAAAAAATGTTCTTAGTAAATAACCAAGTCCAACACGGATCGAAAATCATTATACATGTTACCTCCTAATAAACACGGGTCTGGGATACAGAGTTAAGTTGTACATTTAAAAAAGGGTTATTGGCGGCATAAATACCACAACTCTTCGATTTGATACACTTAAATACATCAACTTTTTTTAGGCGGCAAAAATACCACATTTCATTACTTAGAATCATCGTTAGCTTATTCACGTTAAATGTCTACGTGGATTCACAGATTGCATATCGGGCCTAAATAAATGATTTTTTTTATTGTTTTATAATAAATTTAATTGTTTAAATATAAGGTTAATAAATAACATTGTTAAATAAAAGGAAATCCACAAATGTAAAATCCCTAGTTCATCTTTTCTTCTAAAAAATACTCTGGTTCATCTTCTTCGATGTGATAATGGGAGACGAGTACTCGTCTGTAGAAAGTGCTCTGCGAAATGTTGCTGAACTTTGTCGACGCAGCCAATTCTTTAAAGCTTTGGTAGTCCATGTTTGGATTCAATCTGAACTGCTCTAGAAATTTCTTCGACAAACAAGGACTTGTCACATGCTTACTGTCAAAAACAATACCACAGTCATGATCATTGACAAGGGTATTAACTCTGACCGTCCTACCGTCTGAATTTTGGACTCGCGCATAAAGAACCCAGTTACTGTTGGGAAATCAAGCGCGTATCAGGCACGAACAATCGCTCTTATACCACTCGTTGAAGATGATTCTCCCATATGACCATATTAATGCGGAAAAATAATTAATTACACTAATCATAAGCTAATTAAATTATGGTTATAATTAACAAGATCTAGTTATGTTTAATTAATTTAATTCACGAGAGCATATTTATCAAGCAACCGATTTGAAGAAAAACGAATACTTACATTGATTTTCGGTTCAGCTACAGAACGCTCCTAAACCAATCGCGTACTCCTTGCGTCGTCTTGATGAAGGACTCGATGATGACACCTTAGTCTTCCGAAACGTAATCTCCGAGACGAATAAGAAAGATGAGTGGGCACAGTCTTTATCTCACTAGATGAGAAACGTGGTGTTTCAAATCTCGCTCTTATTTTACTAAGAATGGAAACGAATTTCCGAGGGGGAGAGGCAGAAAATTTCGCACGGCCAAGAGGGAGAGCCACAAAATTATTAGGTCAAAATCCTTCTCCTTTTTTTTCCGTCTTTTTATGTCTTCTCATGAACCCCTATTTATAGTAGTAAAATGAGATATTCATGGAACCTTCCAGAATATATAATTTCCTTTTATTGTGTTCACACTAGATGATTTAATCTAGGCCCTTGGATCTCAACAAGTGAATGCTACTTTTTCTCTCATCCATCAGATCAATATCTATGGGATATTATTCTCTATTTAAATAGAGAATATTTTATTTAGTGAGATAATAAAGGAGAATATATTATTTCCCTTTAAATATATTCTCCTAAATACTTTCCTTTAAATAAGGAGAGAATAAAAGACAATATCTTATATTATTCTCTCTCCTTTATTTAAACAACTAAAGAGAAAATATTGGTTAAATACTGATATCATAAAAGTCGGATTTTAGGCACACGGCCAAGGCAAATTTGTGCAACTCCCATGCCAAAATTCTCAAATCCGATTTTCGTATTTTGTGCAAGGCCCAGTTGCTTAAAACCCAATTAATTATTTATTTACTTGGTCCAACAACAAACAAATAATTAATAATTTATTATTTACTTGATCCAACAATAAATAAACAATTCTACCATAAATATTTATTTAATTCTGCGAATACCCGTTTTTCAGAATTAATGCTGTCAATCACAGTTACAGCAAGTGAGATTAATAATGATAAACATTATTATACGAAAGTTCTTATCCGCTTTTATCAGAGCCAAATCGGGGACTATGGACCTAGTAATAGAAGCTTAACAAATCCGATGAAAAAGACGAAATAGTCTTTTCCCTTTTTCCATCGATTTGTGTAATATTGGTCAAGTACTCCACTTTGTAATCCAAGAATGAACTCTCCTTTAAAACTAGAATTATATTTACTCATCGTGACGAGTGTCCACTGATATAGTCAGTTCGTGATCAATATCCTCCAGGTTCAACCCGTGTTAAGAGAAGTCAATTTTTCTGTTATACTTCTCTTGATACATATCAGCCCTAAGCATTGTTGTTTCCCCAGCGAAAGATTCTTTCGAACGTTACTTACTTCGAAAGTGCTACCAATCTATCGGTTCTGGAATCAACCCTTACGTGAGTGAACATTAACCTTCTTTCAGGAAGGCTGGATTCCGTATCTGTAAATCACTTCTCACTCGAATCATGCTCTGAGAGACTCCCAAGACATAAGCTGTGATTAGAATGGATAGCCTTTTATCGAATGAGTCAAAGAGCTCAATAACATGACCCAGTGTCCATGATCACTTCAGGATTCAGATCAAGTCTCACTGTGATCATCATAGTGGCCTCGGTTAGTGTGTCGTAACAGTCCTTAAACGACACATCTACAATCAAGACCTGTCCAAGTCGTACATTTACCACAAGTGTAGAATGCTCCCTCATAGTGATCAGCCTTCACCTATGTGTTCCACATATATGACTTTAGATATAGCTTTCGAGGCGTATATCAGTCATCCACCTCGTTTTAGCTCACCGCCCGAACTCAGGTGCCCAGCACGTGACTCAGTTTAATACGGAGGCTATGGAAGATAGTTGTTATTGATTCTAATTATTTAGAAATCAACCCACTAATCATATAATGCTAATAAAGTAATATTGTTATCGAATTTAGTAATCATTTGTTCATTATCTTCAAGTGGGCAATATTCCCCACAGTTACAACCGAGCCCTGTGCATTTTGCTCTGAGTCTTGTTTGGTCGTTGAAGACATATTGAAACTCCCGATCACCCTTAATGAATTCATCTCTCAAGACAGCTCTCAGATGATCCATCGACGGAAAACTCATACCTATCTTGAACTGAAAATCCGTCGTGTTTGAATTTGGATTGTACTCACTCCATCTCTTCTTTCTTGATGGCTCGTCCGTGTCGCTACACAAGCTATCAAGATCGCTACCAGACCTAACTCCGTCAGACTCATCGTCGCCTCCTTGTACGTCTGTGCAAGCGCCATTCACCACAGACCACCAGTGTTTTGGATTAGCTCTCGCCGCCTCTAAGTCCTCTTCGAGCTCTCCTTCATTGTTATACTCCTCCTCTTGGAAGTCAAAATCTTCTTCAGCCATTATAGGGATAGAAATTTTGGTTTAGATGCAGATGAGATTGGAGAATTAGGGTTATGTTTTTTATCGTGTTTCTATTTCCTTATTTTTGTCTCTTAATTTTCTTTATTGTATTTAAATTCGAAATCAATTAAATGAAATATGTGAGTCCACATAGACATTTAACGTGAATAAGCTAACGACGGTGCTAAGTAATGACATGTGGTATTTTTGCTGTCTAAAAAAGAGTTGATGTATTCACTTGGTTCAATCGAGTGTATAAATACATATACATGAAACGCAAATGTTGGTTTTGTGGTTTGCTTTACTTTCACTATCTAACAAAAGTTGAATTCAATTCCAAACATCATAGATAAAAAAAAAAAAAAAAAAAAAAAAAAAAAAAAAAAAAAAAACTAGCTAGCTCGTTGGGTAGTAGGTACGAGATGGTAATATCATTCAGTATGCTCATAGCTCTACCTCCGAGCTTCGAAATTTAATATATATATATATATATATATATATATATATATATATAATTTAATAGTACTATTGTTACCCGTAAACTGAGGTTCTAATTTTTTTTCATTTTTTTTTTTCACATTCGTTTGGCGTCGTGCCTGATTCGATGTACGTAATAGGTATATACATGTAAGGCGGATGATAGGTTTTGGACGCTCGCACAGTGCTTTACGATGCATGAACCAGCTACGTTTCAGCTAGTTGTGCGTTGTCCACTCGCTAATATTTGCTTGAGTTATTTTGAAAATTGGAAAACAAAATAAAATTCAATAAGAAGATATCCTTCAAATGCTACGCTATCATGATAATATATTTAAATAAGGAAATATTTAAGCGACTAATGATCGGTAGAAATATCTCTTGCCAAAAATATATAAAATAATATTTGTCGTTACACTCAATTTCAATATATATTGTAAATGCATTCCTAATGTGTCTCCTTATCGCCGTCTACATCATATCATTAGGAAGGCCCACAGTATTTAGGTCTTCAAAATCATGTCCAGAAGATTCTCGTATATATATCAAAAACTCAAATCTAGCATCACAACATGCATGTCACTAGGTAGTGATTAAGCTCTCCAAAATAAAAATAAAAAAATATAACATATGTAACTTACTAATTTTGAACTACCATTGTCATACTATTTTATCGTTATGACGATATAATTATATTTATTCCTTGTCACGCAGTTACAATAGAAGATTTCAGATTTAAATAACCGCGAGAATATCGTGACATTTGTATGTTAATAGTGATATACTAGATTACAAAAACTCACAAGGATATGTTCATACTACCAAACAAGAAGCACGTGCTTAAGTATATTGAGAATAAATTTTGGTCCGTGAAACCGTTTATATATAAGATGTTTTGGTTTTTAGATTCTCTGAAAAATGAACGTACATACAGAGTTCGACCTCTAGAACTAATTATTTTGGCCGCTTTGTGTATACAGCATGAAATGGCGTAGACAATTTTTCTGACTATTGATATTTATGTTTTTATAGAAGTTTATTATAGAATGATCCAATATATATATATATACACACCTATATTATATATATAGGTTAGCTAACCGGTGAGTTTATACCTTTAAATAATATTTAACAGCTCGTACCACAAGCTATATGTACTACTGGATCATAAATTGCGTGCGCGTCATTCAAATAAAATTGAGTTAAAGCCTTTCAAGTCATTATATAGTAAACTCCGACATATATAAATGTATATATATATAGCTTATTCGTCACGAAATTCACATTGATGAAGCAGTACAAAATTGAAGCTACAGAAAAAGTTATACACCCATTGATAGCGAGAGATGAAATGGGATTTTACAGGACCAATTATTTGTTCGATAAAATAAAATAAAGTAAAAAAAATATTGACTCCAAAGGTAAGTTCGTTGAGTAAATTTGAAGCACATGAATCAGGTAACCATCAGAAACCTAATCCTTCTCGAGAAGCGTTCCAGGAGAACAGTGACAGCGAGTGAGATTGAGATATAGCCATAGATCTTGTGCACTATATATTTTAATGTCCTAAATTAATATTTATATATATATATATATATATGTATAATATACATACATGCATATACACACACTGCATAGTAGTGATCTAGCTTTGAGCTGAGTTTTTGGAAACTTGGAATTGCCCTAACAGAAATGGACCCCAAAGTAATGTTTTTTTTTTTTTTATTGGAAACAGAAAAATTAAAAAAGACTGGATTGGGTGATTTAAGCCTAATTATGATGTCTAAGCTCTCAAAATGACCGTTTGTGTTTTTCTCATTTTATGCAATTTTCAGTTTTATTTATTTTTAATTCGGTATATTAATGTGTATTACGTAGTTTTAATTTTTTGTTTAATTTCTTCAGTTTTGGCTTATGAAAAGATCTCATGATGCACTATAAATATTGAGAGCCTGTTTTGTATTGGAAAGATGTAGATGAATTTAAAATTGAAACTTGAAAGTTTTCTCCAAATTTGAGCGTCGTGAGCGAGCTCCAAGTTGATGTCCGAAAGCCAGTATTTGTGCGCTTATCAACGGTGTTTGGATGCTCTGAATCTAAAATTTGTGTGTGAATCAATAGGCGAAAGAAGGTTCTTCGATCGGGTATTCGTGCGCGAATCAACGATCAAGTTCGATACTATCCCGTAACATTTCCCTTTTATTTTGGTACTATCCGATCGGTGTTCGATATTTGTCTGCTGCATCAACACCACACAAATAGCTTTTCAATTCGCGGATCTTGCGCGTCCAAAAATCCTAATTGTGTGAATGAATGCATCAAGATTAAGTGTAAAACTTTTTTATAGTAGTCAACCTATCTGGAAGTTGAAATATGATTTTCATACTCATTCACGCAGAGAGAATATAAGTAGAAGGTTCTCCGCGAATCATTCTGGCAAACAGAAAACTTGCCAAAAATACATTTCTACATATAACAACCAAGATGTCTCAACATATCTTGGAGTATGTTGCAAGACATCTGACCGAAATAACGATTTATTTAATTTACGAGTCGATAAATTATATACCCATTAATTTTTTTTTCTCGTATTACTAATTTTGGATTATACACGACTACTTAATTTTTTTATTATTATAATACTATGATAATGAGCAGGCATGAAGCCACTGCCTGCCCAAGGAAAGCTATAGCCCCCTATTTTTTTTTTTGTGCATTTTTTCATATTTTTCTTACAATTTTTTACTATAAATTTTATAAATCAACTGAACGTTTTTCTTTATATATATGTCTCCTAATTTATATTCCTGGCTTTGATAATGAGTATTGATATTGTTATAGTTTGTAATTTTTATTAACGTAATGAGGTGAACATGAACATATTATATACGTTATAAGGTTTAATGCCTATGTTACATGAAATTCTTTTTTTTTTTAATGTATATTTCTTATTTTAAAGTACTCATCAATTTATAATTAAGTTACAATACTGTTAATTTATGTGTTAGCATATGGTCATTAGGGAGGGAAGTGTATGATTAATTAGTTTATTAGGGAAGCAAAGGGATAGCTGCAAAACAGCTCAACGGAGTAGGACTGTTCTATTGGACCGTTGCAACGAGGGAGTCCACGGTGGACCCAACGGCACTGGATCCCCACCGCCAACCAGGAATGTATAATCTCTCATTTATATGCCTCTGCTCAGATTTCTGACACTTTCTCATGTGACTAGGCCCCACAGAAAGTGAAACTTTAACCCTAAATTTAGACTCTTCGTAATAATGTTTCATCAAATCACTAAATGGGTGGTAGATCCAAAACCTCTCAAATAGTTTTTACATATATATAAGAATATTGGGTTTGATATGTATGACACTGAGAAACTTCGATCAATTACAATTTTCACATATATTATATATACGTGAAAATTGTTATTGAACAATATATTTATTTAATTGTCTTACATATCAAACCCAATATTCTTACCAGCGCTGCGTAGTGAACAATATATTTATTTAATAGCAAAACAACGAAGTGGTCCATAATTTTAACTATTTTTTCGTTATCTATAATAGTCATCCATATATATTATTATATACATAAAAATATTTTATATTATGTTAACATTTTCTTCGTACAAGTTGATGGTCAAAATCAAGATAGCAAAGATAGAAAGAGCATTTCTGTAGATGCTCTTATAGTTTCAAGGCAGCAATAATCATGTATACATAGTCCACTTTCTTATTTTACTTTTTATCTGTTACCAAAAAGAGGAGATTGTTCTCATTTAAAGAAAGAGCAATAAAATATCAACCGTGAAAAAAAGAAGTACAAAAAATTGAAAAGGCATTTATGTGCGAATTTAATATAATAAATCAATTTATTCAGAACGTCATAATTCTGATTTAATAGCAATTAAATTATATATACAAAACAAAACACATCTTATATACACTCGTCCACCAGACTGATAGTCTCTGTTCCCAATATAACAGTATTTTATTCAATTAATATCTTTATTATTTATATATTCTATCCCTGCGCGCTATCTATCTATCTATCTATCTTGATTTATTTTTCCTCATCTCTTCTCTCTCTCTCTCTCTCACAGTATATTGAATTCCTCTCTTGTAGTTGTAGCAAGTAACTGAACATTTCTGATCAAAACTCGCACTCCACCAATCTCCTCTCTTTTAACTTTCATCTTTCCCATACCTCTCTCTGCAATCCCTCAGTCCCTCTTCAGTTATAATCTCAGCACCACTTTCTCAACACACAAACACGAACATATATATATATATATACACACATATATATAGTCAGGCATGGACGGGCAGTTAATGAAACCAAACGACCACAGCGATGATCAGATGGAGATGATGATGATGACGGCGATGATGCAAATGTCCAAGCTCCCAAACGACGACGACGATTTCTCCGCAAACGACGTCGTTCTCGCCGGAAACGACTATCAAAACCCTAACCCTAATAACCAGCACCACGGCCACCACTACCACTTCATGAACGGCCACGGCCTGCCTTCCGCCGTGGCAGTGCAATCGCCGCCGCCGGGGAGCATGATGCACTCGCCGCCGGGGCTACTCTCCGGCCGCCGGAGCAGCTCGTCGTCGTCGATGGCGGCGATGAGAGAGATGATATTCCGAATAGCGGTGATGCAACCAGTGCACATCGACCCGGAGTCGGTGAAGGCGCCGAAGCGGAGGAACGTGAGGATATCGAAAGACCCGCAGAGCGTGGCGGCGCGTCACCGGAGGGAGCGAATCAGCGAGCGGATTCGGATCCTCCAGAGGCTCGTCCCCGGCGGGACGAAGATGGACACGGCGTCGATGCTCGACGAGGCCATCCATTACGTCAAGTTCCTCAAGACTCAGGTTCAGTCTCTCGAGAGAGCTTCCACTTCTAATTCTTCTTCCTCTCCTTCCTCTTCGTCTTCCTCTTCCTCTCATCACCATCATCATCATCATCATCACGGGATCGGATTCCCTGTGGCCATGTCCACCGGAAGCGATTATCTCAAGGGGCATTATGGTCAGACCGCACAGACCAGCGTTGTTCACCGCTTCGGTGATCACATGCTTGACTGATTGATTCATTCTTGTTGCTTACGACTTGGCTAGATAGGGCTGAGTCAGCTCCCAAAAAGGCGTGTGCTTTTTTTTCAGGGCGGTGATTGTTTGTGCGAGATTTGGTGGCGGTGGTCTAATGTATAATTATTAATCCTGTTCAGCTTGTAATCCATGTTTGTATTGCCGTTGAAATCAATAATATTAATATAGCCGTTTAAAGTGACACAAAAATTTATAGGACTCTCTGCTCTCCCACTTTCGTAGCTACTCTGATCAATGCCTAGCCAGCACAATCATACATGTAACATTATAGTCATCCATTGAACACACACAAATCATTGATTATGTCATGTATTGTGTGTCTCATAATCTTTTAATTATTTTAATGTTCGAGGTAATTATGAAAGCTATGACCAAATTCAGTCCAAGGTTTCCGGGGGAGAAAAAAAGACAGGAAAGACGCCATATATGCTCAGTTTTTTTTTTTTTTTTTTCGAATGAGTTTTGAGCTAGGGGTCATTCTTTTTCTTTAGATAGAGAAAAAATAAATGCGTGACACTTGTAAAAATGGTCATTAGAATATAAAGATGACATTAGATCCTTGGAAATCTAAAAACAATAATGTTATTGACAGGCTAAGCAAACAATCTTTGTAGTCATATGTCTCAGGTTCTCATGATAAAAATCTCTGTATATATTCCAATTTACAAAAAGACTACGTAGCTGCTTCTTGTCTTAAATATCTTGATGTATGTGTATATATATATATATATATTAAGATTGATGTGTATATTTTTCTTGATGGACCCATTGGCCACGAGATTTGAGCTAGATTATTTGCACCGGAGTTGCAAACTGACACGCGTATTGCACTATTTTCGCTTTAATTCTATAAAACAATTATACAAAAAAACTATAGCAAACTATACTACGAAATTGTTAGCAAAATAATTAAAATTACTTGCTCCACAAAAAAAAAAAAAAAAAAAAATGTTGACAATATCGATAAAACTATTCATCGTTGTTTAATCATTGGCAAAAAATTTATTAAATCGTAGTTGAATATCTTTGTAAATTTTGACTATTTAATTTAAGATAATTTTTTATGATTATTTTATGAATTCATTAGGTTCAATTGTTTTTAAACTACGACACCTTTTATTTTATTCGATGTAGTGTTTTACTAAGTTAAACAGTTTAATATTATTATTATATATATATATATATATATATTTTTTTTTTTTAATTCTGGTCTATGTATATTTCTTAGATCACGAGGCTCAAAATTGAAAAGATAAGTTTTTATAACATTTTATATTTAAATGAAATCAAAATAATTATTAAATTTATTCACTTTTAGCAATGAAATTATTTGTGGCAACGTATAAAAATGTATGTTATTGCAATTGTTTCACAATGAACACAAAGTACCAAACACTTATGATGCCGATAAATAAAATCATAAGTGTCTACGAATATTCAACTTGTATTGTTCCTGACTACTGATAAATATAATCATTAAAAAGAGATAAATAAATCAAGTTTGATGTGTGATAGAGAAGTTAATAAATATAAATATATTGTTACCACGTTTTTCATAATTTGACTAGTTTTTTTATTATTTAACGTGGGTCAAGCTATGCGAGGTGAAGGTTTGATGATTTTGTCATTTGGCTTACTTATTGCCGAGCGTAGGGAGTTGATTAAAAATCTTAGTAACGTATCTTTATTTTTTGTTAAACAGTCTTTAAATCGGGTTGCGTAATATATCGCGCGAAATCGTTTCTTGTCTGACTGTAATATCCACATGAATTTTCCTGAGGATTTTTATAAGCTCATTGAAGCTAATTTGTTTGATTAATAATACAGACTTCTTTTGTTAAAAAAAAAAATCTATTTGAAATTTTGCTCAGATAATTTTGCTAGTCATTTATGACTTATTCATTTTATATTTAGTGGTTCGATCGAGTCTATTTTGCTAAGACTTTATGGGGCTTAATTCATACTCGGAATTACATAAATTCGGTTATTAAAAAATTGATCTCTTAAAAACTAAATCTATATGCTGATTGAAATATATATGTATGTTACACTTACGTATATGCATATAACCAGAAATTATAAATTAAAAAAGCAAAGGGTACGTGTCAATAACGACAACCTAACACCAAAAATATTCCCATCGTCTCAAATTCTATGTATGCCAATCCGGTCACCAAATTTAGACATGTATCGAATCCAACGGAACGGAAGAAAACAAAATATATATGAAACTTGGAAGAAAAACAAATGTGTACTGTGTACAGTCCTAGAGAATATTAGGCTTTGATGAAATAAAAAGAATCTTAATTTCAAATTGCATGAGAAAAGCTCTTACAGATAGAAAGAATAAAAAAACATTATTGAACTAATTGAACTAATTTAATAGAAAGTACAATAAATAAATAAAATTTTGTATTATTTTAGTAAAATTATACATGTTTCAAAGTTATTTTTTCATGTGGAAGCTTCAAACAGGGAGACTTAATTATAACTTTTAATATTACTTTTGTTTAATATATATATTACAGTTTTACCGCATAGAAACCTTATGTGTATATATATTACGGTTTTACCACATAGAGACCTTATGTATGTTAGGAGACTAATTAATTCATTCACTTTTTATATGAAGTGCGCGAACAGTGGACACAGTATTATCACGTAATATATAAATAAGAGAGATAACATGTAATTGAGAGAGAGTGGCCAATTAAAGAGAATTAGAAAAAGAAAAGCTTTGGGGGAGGCAAGATGATAGGAAATGCATGGGAAATCCACGTGAAGTTCTGACATTTGCTTGATTTGTTGGCTTTTATGATCATTTAGCCGATTAGGAAAATGCTTCTACGACTCTGTATTCCATATATGTATCATGTACGACAACACGTGAACTCAATCTTAATTTTTATTATTGTCCTCAAAAACTAAAATCAAAATCTTGAATTCGGTCAACCCTTTTTCTACAGACGCTATCTAGGTGTGCCACGTGGCACGGTACCTCTTTGACGATTGACTACCCCACCTTATCAACCACCGTTTTGTATAAAGACTTTTAGCTCTATTAACACGTCGATGTCGTGAATGGACAAATGAACAACAAATAAATAAGAAATTCAAAGCTAATTAAGAAGTACTAACTATGTCTATGGAATAACATTTAGAGGACACAAAAAAGCTCAACTGACATAAAAGTTGCTAGCGTTAGGTGGTCATAAAAGTTTTTTAACTTCATTACACCAGAAAATGGGACGGATCTTCAAGGTTAACACATACATGTCACATGTGTGTTATGAAAAATCTTGATTAGGACTTTAAGTTCTTATATTGACATAAATACGTGTAGTTATATATCTAATCATACGTATTGTTTACATATTTATCATATTCATTGACGTTTTTTTTTTTTTTTTATTCCTTTCATGCTTTGCAAGAACTGACGCAGCAGCGAGTTAAAACTCGAGGGCAGGGCAAATGTACCCAAATTTTTCAAAATTGTAATTTTTATTTTTAATGTTTATTACTTTTTAATCAAAATTATATGATTTTTAAAAAAATTAATTACTCTGATTTTTTTTTTTTTTCAAATTTGCCTCTTTTAGTGTAACTATTGGCACCGTCACTGCTCGTGTATTTTGTTTTCTCTCAAACTTGTATTTGTTCATTTCATGTGCTCTTTGCTAAATATGTTCACATTATTTAGATACTAAAGCGATGTGAAATTTTTTCATAAAAATTTTATAGTAATAAACTTATGATGACCTCACATCAGAATCTATTCTGACTCTGAGATCGTGATGAAGGTGTGTCTCAATCTATTGACCCACACTTAAAAATTATTGAAAGTAAAAGTTTATAATACACTTATAGATGGTGTCATGTTAATTAGATACCGAACCGATGTCGTTCTTTTTTCAGAATTATTTTTTACATCCGTGTAATTACTATATATTTATTTGTAAACTAGGTATATATCCGATTTGTTTTTTTTTTTTTTTTAATGTATGTTAGTGTGTTAAATAATGGTCTCATGAATAATAGCTACATAGTTTCTTTTCTTTTCATTTATGCATTTATGAAGTGACACGTGATAAGGGTCTCATGCATTTATTTTTTTTTATTTTACCTGAAAAATTCATAAATTAGCCCCTCCTAAAAGTTTTCTTACATATTAGCCCCTAATTTAAATTTCTGTCCCTGCACGTGATACTATGAAATCTGAGCAGTATTCAGAGTACAGAATTAATCAGGATCAACTTTTAATGTCGGTAGCAACTAGCAAGATGAAAGTGATACATTTAGTTGAACATTTATATATTAACTCGACTGCACATGACAAAGTTATAAGTTATTATATACAGTCTAAGCTCATTACTTTTCTGATAAATTTGTATGTTTAATTGGATTTGATATGCAATAACAGAGAATTTAGTAGGACAGATAAACGGAGCTATATTAAATTAATTTTATATTTCTCAGTTGCGAATTCTAGTTAAGTTTTTTTAGATGGGCTAAATTTATGTCTAGCTATATTTAAATTTTAATGACAGTTCATAAACTGAACTCATGTGTTAACAGTGTGAACTTCACACTAGACTTTTGGGACGTTTGACTTATTTAAGGGTTCTTAAGCTCTTACTATATTCCTACAGTAGCTAGGTTGAAGCCATATACTCGTTGAATAAAACAAAAATAGTATATATATATATATAGGAACTAATTAAACATATCATATGCATTCGTAAATACGGGGTTTTAATCTTATATATATTTATATATATTATACTGTACTTGTATATATGTCGCATATATATATATATATATATATATATATATATATATATATATTATAAGAGAAAAAAACTACCGACCAAACGATATACCAAATGGCTAAATATATATCGAATAGTCAATTATATGCCGAACAAATATGTCGAAGCAACTTTGAGTGAGAAACGAACATGATCATAAGTTAAGGTCCGATAACCCTTGAACATAACCAAGAAGATCGGAAAAGTTAGCGATTACTATAAAATTAGTCAAAATAGAATGTTTACAATGGTCACGTAAAATTCAGATAACCGCCAATTGACCACATAAGTCAAAGCAGTTTCAAAATAGCTTCCACGCTGACGAAATGAACAGTTATCAGTATAACTGTCAAAACGTGGGTCTGATCAACTCACGTTCTAGACAATCCAAGCACTATATAAGGACATCGAGAAAATAGAAAAATGGGAGATTATTTTTCTTACACCCGTGATGTTTCTCACCTATCATCAGTACCCTCAATATTTATTTATTATTTTTCTTATAATGAGATTCGTCTATTATTTGAATAATCAGGCCTAAATATTCATGTAGTCGGCATAACTTGTTCGGCGTATGTGAGTTTTCGCTGAGACAGATGTTGTATCTATTTTTTAACATCAACAATACATATCTATCTATTTTATAACTCGCTAAAAATAGGAAAATAATAATCTTTAAGCTCGCAACTAGTGACTAAACTACCTGGTTAAACTAAAGCATAAAATCTCCTTATCACATAATTTACTAATTAAATTAGTAGTAAACGCATAAAAATGTATATTAATGTGCATAAGTAATCGAAAAACAAATGCTGGAAATATTTAGGGCAACATCACTCTCTCTAAAAAAAGGTCGTAGGGTTTTAAACATAAGTACATTGTCGTCTTATTTGGGGCAATGAAACTCAGATTTATGGTTGGATCAGAAGGAAAATTAGTTTATGTTATAATGTGCTATTTCTTTTACAAATTTTTTACAGTTATCACCGAGTCCGTCGCAACCGAGAGACTCTAACTCAACACGGTCATTGGAGTTGAGAGATTTTTTATCACCTCCATTGCGATTTTGTCTCCCTTATGCGAACCAACGTTTTTCTAATTTTTATTTTTTTTATTTTTTTTGTTTTTGTGTTTCAATTATTCATATTTAGATCTGTCTTTGTATCATCGGATCTTTGAATACGTGATTTGTAGTTTTGTACCTCCATTTTTTATATCCGAATCCCATATTTAAGATACAGTTTCTTTTCAGTGAGCGTAGATCTCGCCAGAAATGCTTCCAAGAACGCAATTAATAAGAGGTGATAGACATAAGTACTCGATGGTTGTATGAGTTAATTACTTGAAAAAACTAGTAACCCACGGTTATTATTATAGTTGTAATTGTGTTTCTTATCCCTTTTTCATCTTCATTTTATAGATTTTTAAACTTCTGTTGTTGAAATTTTTTGTAAGTTAAGGATTTTTAACTTTTATTTATATACTCATCTATAGTACGCCATTTAATAAATTTTTTTTTTATAAATAATGCGAGTCTGATCAACATTAATTTAATAAAATTTTCTGCTTAGCTTGGGTAGGTTTTTTTTTTTTTTTTTTTATCATTAGCTTGGGTAGGTTTTATAATAATAATTGTAACGAATTTTATTTTAAAAAAAATTGCATCAAAACAATACATATTGCAGTTTCTCTTACGGGGACAGCCAATGTTGGATAGGTGGAGAAATTAGTTGTTGGTTGCCTCCTAATGAAGGACCTAGATATTTGTGACGTGGATATTAATCAGAATAAGTACATAATCAATTTCTCAAATCGACTGTTTCCAAACGTTAAAATAACCTCGCTGGCCGAGCTTTTATAATATATATGTATATATACACTCAGTTCATGCTCCAATTTAAACTGTCCTTTATAAATATTGCAGTTCATAAACTTTACTTAAAAGTGAATTATATGTATTGAAGAAACGCTCCAAGGCTATATATATTACTATTAAATGTTTTATGGTAAAACAAATAGAATGGAAGAAGAAGAGAAAGCGGTCAAATGAGGAAAGAGAAAAAAGGAGTGATAGACCATGTGAGAGATATGGGAAGCATCTGAACATGCCAATCCTAATGATTTATTGTGAATCGGTCAAGATGAGCCCTCTTGTCCCGTAAATAATAGGCAATAGAGTTTTCAAGCGACAAGTTCATTGTATACATACATACACATATATTTGCACACTTTAAATATTCTATGCCTTCACACTTCTAAAGATTGAGTGTGGCCATTGCAAACAAGATCGAGTCAAAGTATTACATAGTAAGCAAACAAGAATAAAAATGATTAAGTATTTCTGAAAAAAAAATGTCGATACGTCTACCAGAAGCAAATTTGATACTAAAAAAGAATCAATTATATTTTAAATGAAAAAAAAACATTAGAAAAAAACACATAATAATTAGTTTATGCATTATAGTTTTATATAAAAAAAAAACGTGTGTGCCTTATAATATTGACTAAAAGTTATAATTTTGTAAAAAAAACTAAAAGTGTTACTAAACACATATATACAAAAATGTTACTAAAAGTGTGTGCATGATTATTTTGTAGTGTTAAAATATGCTATACCAATTATGTTAATTAGTTTAGCAGAAGGTCTTCATTCATGAAGTAATTTAGTATCAATGATATATAAATTGTAAGGGGAGGTGGCTATGCAAAGATGTATACGTACAAAAAAAAAACACACACACACACATACACACACACACGAGTAATTAGTTATGTAAAAGAGACAATGAAAGATGTTGGTTTGTTGGATTAGATTTTAGTGAGAAATTCTGAGAGGGTGACACAATCTTAAATCTGTTGGGCCGATATTCTCTCCTTCTTTTTTGTCCTTTTCGATAAGAGGGATGTATTCCAACTAATTCATTCACACAAATCTTTCACAAGCACATGTCACAAATTTTTGTTCCAGAAACATTGAAAACCAGCTTCTTCCGTGTAATAATCTCTCTCTCACGTACACATACACACACAAACATATATATATATATATATATATATATATATATATATATATATATATGTATGAGTGTAAATATGTATGTATGTATGCATGCTACATGTATATATTCGAAGAATCCAATGAGCGAATTTGAGGAGTAAAACTAACCAAAGGAAGAAAAAAAAAGAATGTCACATGCAATGCGGTGCCTATATTGAAAATGTTATTTGAGTAAAAATATTGAACAATGTATGGTCCTCAGTTTGGTTAGTTAATCCAAACAACTTTCAATGTCAACTCATTTAAAATAGGCCTCATCCTCGTTAAGATTACCAAGGCTAGGCCCAAAATAACCCACGGCCACCAATCAGCACAACTCTACTTTGATAGTCATTTATTTAAATTCTAATTTTGGCATGAAAAATGGAACAGAATACACAACATACTTTGATAATAGGGGTAAGTTGACAAACATCCCAGTCCCTAACACACACAGAGATTCGATTCCATAAAAAAAATACATAAAAAAAAAAATTCAGATAAACGTTCAAGTTTCAAATTTCTTAAGAGAGTTTTTTGGTCCATGTCGGTTTACTTTATTATGTATTATAATTTACACTTCTTTAATAAGGCATACTTCAATTTCGCTACAGATTGTATTATCACGAAGTGAATTTTCTATATTCCAAGGAATATAAACGAGTATCAACTATCTTTGTCTCGAGAGAAAGAAAGAAACTGACCCACTTTCATCAACCTTCGACTTACGATCAAGGTAGCTGAAGTGAACCAAAGATCCAAAGACTAATAGTGATTGTTAACAGCTTAAGCAATACGTAAAGCATTTGGGACTGATTTCAGATTTTTATGTAGGGACTATCTTTGTGATATAAAAACGCCATAAAAATTTCTTTTTGTGAATAAGTCAAAACACCGAAAAATAAATGATTCTAGATTTTAATAAAACAAAGACAAAAGAAATCTGAAAACAAGTCTCCTCTCACAATCAATCTCTAAACTGGTAGACAACACGAGGATAAATGACAACGGGATGTTCATATTCATAACAAAATTGTGACTAGGTATTCATCAAGTTTAGGCTTAAGCACTCGCCTTTTTAAGCTTAGCAAGCTCTTGCCTAACAATTCCGGCTTTCTGCAAATTAACATAAAACAGATAGTATCAGGCATTTGATTAAACGGTCAAATTTGTATACAGAAGTTCAAAATGAATAAGCATAGTTTGTTTACCTTGATCTTGGCAAGCATAAGCTTGAACCGATCAAAGTCGTTAAGGGATGCTCTCTTCTTCTGAACAATTAGTTTCCTTCCCCAAGAGCTGTTCTCCCACTTCTTCTTGACATCTATATATATAGTTCCAACAAACATACACGTTACATAGAGAATTGAAATTCTGCAGCGACTCAAATTTGTTATTATCATATAACTGATTAATAATAGACTATATCATATACATAGTAACTTTTTCAAAATATTAGTTTTTCGTTTATTGATTATAGCTCATAGTTTTAGTGATTAAAAATAATTCAAATGTTGGACATCGACTTTGAAGTTTGAACCCAAGAGACGGTTTAACATTAATAACGTCGTTATCTGATTATGTAAAATAACTTACCGGCAGCTTCCATGGCTGCAAGAAGTTGCTTCTTGTTAGGGACTCTCTTGATGTCAATCTTGATATCTGTGAGTGAAAGCCTCTTGAAGTTCATTTGCGACCTCACCATATCAGGAGCATCGACAAGAGCCTGATCAAATCGATTGAAACATTATCCAAAGTAAATCAGATAAAAAAGAAACAATGTTCACAGTCTCAAAGGTAGCTACAAGCTTTCACCAACAAACTGGAGTCTTTTATAGTACCATTTATTTTACTGTAGATCGATAATATAACAGCTGAAGAAAAACACCAATAATTTGAATCCACAACAGTATACAGTTTATGGTTTTATCAAGAAAATGCCGTAAAAGATATGGTTACGATTTCCCCATGATAAATTCACGTATAGAAATTATCCAATGGTTATATTTTTCCTCACTCCATTCTTTAACAAGCCAATATATTCGCCAAAAGTTACTGATTTCCTTGCAAGAAGACCATGGTTCATAACTATGATTCAGAGCCAACAAAATCATTCTAAATTACATAAAACGTGTTTAAAAGACAAATCAAGTGGTGAACCGCAATCAACAAAATCTATTCCAATGGAGTTGTTTCTCACTACAAATTAACCCTAATTAATTTGAGTACACAGTTGATTAAGTTCATTTGAACTTTGAATAATAAAGACTGAATTGTAACACGAGGAGTTAAACATGATAAAATACGCATTAACATGGCCGACTACGTATTCTTTATTTTTAGAGTATTTAACCTAAATGCATATGAGGATTTCAATATTTTCAAACCACACCTCGCAAGGCTGCCTAGTTTTTCATTTCCGATTCGAGAAACCAAAATAATAAAAGTTATTGAACATACTCTGTTCTGATCGATGACATCGACGATGACGACGAGCTTTCCGTAGTCGCTTCCATAGTTGACCAACGCAACTCTTCCGATCTCAACGTACCTCTTGAAAGGCTACAGAAATTCACAGTAGGAAAAAAAAATAACGAATCAGTTTCAGGTAGACGGCAAGTGAGCATCAAATGCGAAGAGATTTACCATTGTTCTCTGGTTCGGCTTCGGTTGCGACGGTGATGCTGAGGCAGAGAGGAAGAGAGAGAGGAGGCGATGAGATGACAGAGGCAAGAGAGGTATAGAAGTAGGGTTTTGATATCTTATAAGGCCTTTAAACCTGTGGGCTTTTAGGGTTGAGATGATACGGCCTTTTAGGCCCGTTTCTATGATCTCCAAATGATCTAGACCTACCTAATAAGAGATTTTTCACAAAATCAACTAAAAGTAAAAATAAAATATAATTTTAGTAGTGGCCCCCGTAAATAAGCTAATACATTTATCTTCATTGTAATTTTTATTTTAGGGGAAAATCCTCAACTTTGATAATAATTGGATCCAATTTCCTATCCCCCAATGCAAAGTTTAATTGTGTGTTTGGTTAAGTCCAGTTTAGCTCAGGACGACCTGGCCCAATTCGGTCAACTGGATATCCAATTAAAAAGTAAAAGAAATATAATTATATTATTTACAAAGAAATTATTAGTAAAAACTAAAAACAAGAAATATAATTACTAAGAAATCAATAATTAACATTAGTAAAAAAAATTAAATTTCTTTTAATTTTTACATCTGAGTTATTATTTATAAAATTATATTATTATTCATGTTAATTTTTTTATTGGCGTTAATTTTTTTTATTAGTGTTTAAATGTTTTGAAAAAAATATTTAAATCTCTGTTAAATCTTAGCCCGCCACGTGTACTTCCGCCCAAAGATAACAACACTAGATTACGATGCAACTAAAATAAGGTATTAGGTATTTATGTTATTGAAAAAAAATTAAGTTTTTAAGCGTATAAAATTGAAAATATGAGTAGAGCAGTAAAGCCCAGCCCAGATACTCTTCCCTTTCATACATGGGCCCAGGCCCAAAATTTCAGTGGCCGGATTACCCCAAAAGATAGAGCATCATAGTCCTCTTCTCCGCTCTCTGCCTCTCTCCTCTTCTTCTCGCCGGAGACGATGTTGTGCAGCTCTAACTCTGGTACAACTTCCGATATCCCAATCCATTTCACATCTCAATTAAATCTGTGATCGTATTGCGTGCCAGATATAGCTGAAGTTTATTTTTCCGTATAAGAAAAAAAAAATTGTTTTCTTATTCCGTGGCATATGTTTCTACTCATGCAAAATTCAAATACCCTACGCATTTTCTCACATGCACAGTTACACACAAACAACACTTTCTCAACCGACAAAAAAACGATAGAAGAGCTCAAGAGGACGGACAAAGTCTCCGACGGCCAGATTGACCGACTTCAAGGTGTCTCTCTCTCTCTCTCTCTGATAGTAGTTGTTTGTTACTATGTAGTTTTTCTGGCTATCTCTTGATTGATGAAAAACTTGATCTTTGTTTTAAGTGATTCGAAAACTTCACTTTGCCTTGATAATACTCTTTGTGTCACATGAAATGATTGATTGAGTAAGCTGATCCAAGAAAACCAACGTTTTTTTTTTATATAAGATTTTGTCTTCAGGTATGTTGCTTATGAGAGGCCAATACCTTTCCTCGTTTCCCTTATTTTTTCCGGTGATAAATATATCTCGATGATTTTATTGTGTGTCTATTATATCATTTGTGTGTTTTTTTATGGGTTTAGTGTTGGAAAAAAGGTACAAATTTATTTGAAAAATGTTCATATTGGATCTGAACTTTTTGAAACTGAAGTCGTCTCTTCTCTTTCTCCAACAAAGACTGGACGTCGGTTTTGAAGACATTTTTTTTTTCTCACTTTTAATCCTTCTGTTTCAGAAAAATTTAGTTTCAATCAATTTTATCGACCGTTTTGGTTTTGTCCATTTCCTCGTTTCTATTCCTGCATTCTTTTATTAATTAGATTATATATTTTTACGTGACATTTTTTCATATCTTCTTCAAGCTCTGTTCGCGTAGAGGCTTCAAGTTGTATGTGACCGATAATTTTAATTTTAAACCTTGCTACCTCTCACTCCTCTCAACGATGATTTCCTCCGACACTCTCGAGATCGGTGCCCGAGACCCCTTTCAAAGCACCGTCGCGGCGACACTCTCGAGCGACGCCTCTTTTGAATCCATTCCTTCAACATCTCCATAGGTTGCGTTATTCGAGTAATTGTTGTGATGATTATGTGTAGCATTTCGTTCCGGATGAGAAACATGCTTGAAGAGAAGATATTCACGGACTTGATTCTGAACGATGAGGTCACCGGTAAATCTTGTCTTTCTTGTTCCTTCATCTTTTTTCGTGTTCATAATTTTATGATTTGTGTTATGCCCAAACAGCTTTAAAAAACCAGTCAAGGAGAGATTCCTTGAATTGCAAGCTAACTCGAATACTAAAATCAAAACACAACACGCAAGGTTTTATCCTGGTTCGGCAATTGCCTACGTCCAGACTAGTCGGAGCTGCTTTTCACCATCACAGAAAAAGATTACAAAGCGAACTCACACCCTAAACCCTCCCGGAAAATCACAAATCGATTTCCTTTTACAAATCACTCTATGTGTTTCCCTTCTCTCTCTAAGATGTTCACTCTCTTGTTGTTTTTCATCAACTAACTCGTTTACCCTCATCAAGTCCTATTTATACATCCATAGGACTCGATTTACACACATTGCTTAAGACTCAAGTAATAACTGCCTAAGACAAAGAATAACAGAATCAAGATCCTGGACACTGTCTATGGCTAGTTACACTTATTACAGTAACAGGACTAGATACAATGTTTACAGGTATAAAGAATTTAGATCAACACACAACAATTTGTAAACTGTTTGTTTGTTTTGCAGGTAAGGAAAGAAAGAGGAAGCCTTGGAGATAGATGAAATGCAATTTGGAGACCAAAGAAAAACACGGTGATGATCTCAAAGCAGAAGAAGAAAGAGCACTACGAGAAGGCCGCGAAAGAAATTTCCAAGTCCGTGGCCATAGCTGGAATTCCTCACAAGATCGACATCACGGGTTTGAAAATTCAAAACTGACATTTCGTTTTGTGTTCTTGGGAACGTCTATTGGAAAAAAGATATGCACGAACGGATGAGCTCAGCGTGACCAACGGTCTCACCAATTGGGCTCGGGTCTGGTCTGCTTTTTCGCACCATTCGTTTGCCCAGGCTGATGAAGAGTGACTTGTTCAGTTCATTAAACAGAGTTTAGACTGCGTATTATTAAACAGGCTAATATCACACCTTTCTATATTACTAGTTGACTTTCGCGACTTCAAATTTGTTGATAACATTATTATAAGATTTTTTTTATGCCATGGATGTAAAGTTTAAATCTGATACAGATTGGCTTACTTTAATATATCTACTCACACACCTTGAATGGATCAAATACTTGTATGAAGAAGCAACCCGAACCACTACAACTACTTTTTTAATTTTAAAACTCAAACCAACCCAATTGAAAACCAACCCAATTGAAAGGTAAAACCAACCCAAACATAATCGGGTTGGTTTGAGTTGATTTTTTCGGATTATAATTCTCGACATATGACTTTATAACTTGAATGGAAATCATGTATATATATTTTATTTAATACGTTATGTCAAATAAAATCAAAATTTTACTTATCTTTAGAATAACAAAAAATTAAAAAATAGTCAACTTAAACGTTTGACATTGCTAAATAACCAACGTTCGATAAATCTTAGGTAAATAGCCGTAAATAATGATGTGGCCTAATATATGGAGTGACTATTTATTTAAGATTTACGTCTGTAAATACATAAAAATATTTATTTACCTAAGAATTACCAAACGTTAACTATTTAACAATATCAAACGTTTAAATTGGCTATTTTCATAATGGACCCATAAAATAATCCCAATACCACTATTTTAGATATGTCACACATTAAAAACACTATTTCTATAATTTTCCCACAAAATAAAATAAGTATCTATAGAAAGTTATTGACTTAAATATCTACATAAAGGGTCAGATGACTACAGTTTATGCATATTAATCATCAACATATATCCCAAAAATAATTCTCCAAATTTCTAAGTAATTAAGTCACTAAAAATTTGTGAGTTTCTGTATAATTAACCTTCTGTTAAAATTATGTACTAAAAATTTGTGAGTTGCCATAAATAGTTATTTGTAATCTAATGAATCAATAGGTTTAACCGTTTAAGAATAATCATTGACCGGTATTCGTTCACGAATCAACAATTATGGTTTTTTTTTTTTTTTTTTTAATCATTTCTACCACCACCAGTTAAATTATATACAGCATTATTAATACAATATTGTGGTATAACACATGCAATATGTGCTATACTAGTAAATTCAGAGGTGTACTGCGATAATGGTAAGGGGTATTTCAATAATTGTTATTTCTAACATGAGTACAAATAGAAAATTCAAAGTTTGATTAATCTTTTTCTGAAAAAAAGTGTGATTATTCTATTGATTTCTTGGTCAATTGTTTTGGTCGTATTTTAGTAACTATACCTAATTTTCAATTATATTGATTGTTTTCACGATCATAACTTGGTCAAGTTTCCAATTTCTTTTGGAAGGCACCTTATATGCATACATATATTCCTATATATGCACGTTTCGTCGTATTATTTTCCGATTCGGTAGTTGAAGCGTAATTCTCTTACAATTTCGTGTGAGTAACCAGTCATTCGAATATTCAAATAAAAGCGTAGCAACATCATTCCCTTCCAATCAAGGCACATATAATATATGTTCAGCTTAGCTTAACTTAGCTTAAAAGTCAAATCAGTTTCCATGGCGTACGAGGGCTCAAATCACGCCTGTCACAACTATGTATTGCTTAAGCCAAAGGAAGCAAGTTTATCGGAACTTGTTGGTCTCTTGTTTGGCTCAGAGTTGAGCAAACGAAGGTTCGTCGATTGCTCGGAAGAAGAAGGAACAAAGCCCCGAGAATTCAATCGGAGATGGCTAATCTTCGTCTCCGTTATCATTCAGAAACTCTTACTTCTCCTGAAAAGACCGATGGCTCTTCTCGGCCACGTGTTAGGTTCGTCGCTCAATTTCTTTGCAGTCAACGGTGGACTATTTGCGCTCCTTCAAAAGATTTTCAAAGGTATTACTTTTGATCAACACTTATTGACGATGATTTAAAATTCATGATATTTGCTTTTCCAGTGCTAGATCCATGAAGCGTGCTTATAATCTCACATGCATTTTTTTTTTTTTTTACATGAGGTAAACTATTTAATTAGGGTTTTGATATGCAGGAGGCTTGGTGATAATACCGGACAATTCCTCATATGTCTCCATTGTGGGAAATCTTGATCCGCGAATGGATTTAGACAAAAATATTAAACCCCAAGATGAAAATTACCTTGCATCGATCTCTATTATGGCAGCGAAATTGTCATACGAGAACCAATATTTCATTAAGAACGTAGTCCTGGAAAATTGGAAGGTACGCGTATTCACTTATAGCAAGCCTAGGTGTCTGTTTTTTAATTGGTTGATCGAGATTAATATGTTGATCCACAACTACTAACTATATGCACAGTCATATACACTATTCACAACGCATGAGCAACATAATTTATTATTATTATTTTTTTTTTTTTTTGTGATTATTGCAGATGCATTTTTTGGGGTTTTACAACTTCTGGAATGGTACGCAAACGAGTTTAATATTTCTTGATTATTAATGAATAGTTTATTTTTTAATTTACGATCCAATAGGTGAAGTTTGTAGGTAACAACTTAATCTGTCTTGGTCTTTTTATGGCTAACAAAATCAAACTATAATCAAAGCATATATTAAGACGAGAGAATGTTCAACACACCACTTAGGTATTGATAAGGATATACTGGTAAATTCAAAATATCTGCTGGGCTGGATCACTTAACGTAGTACAGGCTTCTAAGTAGGAAGTCTAAACTGGAAAACAAGGCCCATTTGGTCTCTAGTTAAAAAATAGCTAAATAACTATTTAGCAATATGATTCTTTATTAAAATAGCTCTAAATTGATTTGATTATGAAAATACTTAATTTTTTAAAGAAAATCAGGAAATAAAGTTAAACAAAAATGATATAAACATTAAGAAAATTATTATTTATAACATGAAAAGCTATTTTTCGCAATAAAAAAAAATATACATGAATGTTTTGTGAGATAAATTTTTTAAACAAGAGTGGCCAGAGATAATGGTCCCTCACGCAATGACTTTGTGCCATAAGAAAATCCAATTATGCACACATTTCTAAGCGCGTGAAGTAATAGATTTTGCACGCTAAAAATAAGGCACACAAAATTTAGACAATTTTTTTTTTTTTTATTTTAAGACTAAACTTAAATGTATTTTTTTGGAATTATTGTAGCATATATCATATTTTCATAGAAGTCTAAAAACGCAAATTATCGTCCGAAACTCTACACAAGTGAAAACTACACACATAAGTACTTTTTATAGTCTATTATAAGCTCTAATATATAACTACACATCACCGTCATCCTCTTCGTCGTTATCGCCATTGTGCTCCTCCATGAACATTTACGAAAACAACTTTGCCATTATACAAGTGAACCACTCTATTTGCACGCTTCAATCGTGTGTTCTCGTCGTGTGAGTTTGAGCTTGATGTATCTACTATCGAGCTTGTCCAAATCTAGCATCGAATCACTGACTGGAATTTCAAATGGTGTAATTGTTTGGTCCTCAATCTCGGTGGATGAGAAGGGCTTGTAAGAGGAAGTATAGACATAAGAGCATAGGTCAATCTCGATCACACTGAAATTAGAAGAAATGGCTCTTTGGAAGAATTTTTTAGGCCCATCACGATGAAGAATTTGAAACCGAGACTCGTTACTTTGAAAAATACCTAAATTTTGTGCAATATATACACTATTATTGGCGGAGTGTTAAAATATATGTTAAGGAAACCCAAAATAAAACTTATTTATTAGTTTTGTCCAAACTAAAAGCGGAATTTGCGTGATAAATATGTCTCGCATATTTTTTTAGTTACTATTTGCTTGAGAGAAACTACTTTTGTCATGCAAAGTATCATATTTTGGAGTGGGAATCCATACTTTGTACTAAAACTCCTCTAATAATTCGTTCATATCAAGATTTAACAGTGTGAAAGTATCATGTGGTTCCATCTCAAAACCAATTGGTAATGAGAGGAGTAACCCATGACCTTTATAAGCTCTTGTTAGTTCTCATTCACTTTCGATGTGAGATTCCTAACACGCCCCCTCAAGATGGCGGCTCTTTGCGTTCGCTCATCTAACAGTAAGAATTCACCAACCATTAGGTTGTGCAATAACATACCATTATTTAAGAATTTTACCGTGGGATTATATAAATAGTATAATGTAATTAATAGCAATAACAAGGAACTTTCTTGAACAAAAGAATGAAAATAAAGAAAGAAAGATAAAGGCCACCTGTCTTTGCTTCTGTATCCTAAGCTGACTATTTTAAACAGACATGACTAGATCAAACTGTTTTAAAGAGTTCAAAAAAACTAAGTCCAGACTAGAATGATTAAGAAAATAAATCAAAACTAAACCAAAATGCTTTAGACATGTCCGATCCTGTTTAACCCGTTTGGAATTTTATTTACAAATTTAACAAGTGAATTGTTAATTTTTTATTTTTAAATATCAACAGTGTATTCTATTAATTACATGTTAATCATAAATCAGTTGAATCTGGACTAGACGTAGTTTCAATATTTAAAAACGGATGGACCAAACTGTATAATAAGACATTTTATGCACTTCAGTTGGGCAAAAAAAAAAATGAAAATAGAAAATAGAAAATATGTTATTAATTATTTATGCTTTTGTGATAATGGTAGACTTTTATGCCCTCATCATATTTTTCTCATAGTAATTCTCTTCATTTACATATAATTTATGGTCCATTAAGTATATATCCATATTTATATTATGAGATTGTTATTTAACCAACATTTGGTGAATACACGTATTTACACGCTTAAGTTGACGTAAATCACCTATTTTTTATTTCTATTAAATAGAAAATCAGAAATATCACGTCATATTTGTAGTTATTTATCAAACGTTATCTAAATTCCAAATGCTAGTTATCTGAATTTTTGTATAATATAACACTAAAAAAAGTAAAATGAGGTATCTTCTGTTCAAAAAAATTATTAGACATAAAGAGGGAAATAAATTATCATAAATAAAAAGTGCTTTGACAAACTAATGGCCGAAGGCTGTAAGAGAAATTATATGTGGGACCACTGATATTACTTTTACAGCTTTAAATTATTAGATTTAAATGTCAAAAAATTTAAAAAGATGCTGAAAAATGGATCAGGTAAATCTTGTCTAAATTGCAAATTAAAGAAGATCGGACCGTTTCAATATGCTGTCCAAAGTCATGTGGTATAACATTTATGCACCACAGGAGAATAACAATAATAGTGGTTTATAGTTATGAGCGTTGCTATGTGACACGGGTCACGACAACGAACGACTCACTCACGTTTTGACACGTGGCAGCACAGTGCCACGTGTCAAAACGTGAGTGGGTCGTTCGTTATCGTGACCCGTGTCACATATCATTTCCGTATAGTTATACATTTTCAAAATAGTATGGTTGTTTTAAATTTTTTCAACAATATTGATTTTCAAATCATGAACAGTAATTTGAGATTTTTTTCCTCATAAATAAAATTGTTAACACTAAACGAAGATAAATAGAGTTCAAATATGTAAACACCTGGAAAAATGAGAAACGTAGAGAGTTTGTCATATAGTCTAAAAAAACTCAATATGTTAAAATTCTAGCCGAATTGTCTAAAGATTAAGAAAATAATTCAAATTAAAGCAAAATGCATGTGTCTATGAAGTTATAGACATGAACTAAACTATTTCTTTAATATTTGAGTACTTAAGCTATAATTTTTATAATATAAGATAATCATTTCTCTGATTATAACAATTTTTTCAAAAAGACATTATAAATCAAAAGTGCTGCAAATTAGTGGCCGAAGGCTGTAAAAGAAATTATATTTGGGACCACTGATATTACTTTTACACCTATACAATTCAAATAATAGATTTTTTTTTTAGGAAAATAATAGAAAAAATTATTTAAACATTTTTTAAAACTTGTGTGTCACATCTCCTCATTTGAGAGATGTGTACTTGCCAATAATGCATGAAATATCATTTTTCACTCCACATTGACCACATTTATATACATTCATTTTGGAATCGTTAATTTATTTATTTGAGTATATTTTTGGACACAATTAACTGGTCCTGAGTAATATGGTTGGAAGGCACTATCATATCATTAAATTTTCTTTCCGAAGTTTCTTACATTATTTGATTGTGTACGTATGTTTGTATAGTACATATTTATTTTTGAAAGACATTTTGTCCCAAAATTATGATACGTTGCACTTATTATTGCTCACTTATTAATAATATTAATTATTGTAGTCCAAACCTTTAATTATTACTGCTGTTATAACGTTGTTAATTATGATTAGGTTACCTCGAAAAACCTTCCACGCCGGTTTTCATGTTCCAAGACACCGTGACAAACCCTAAACTCGTCGTCGTGGCTTTTCGGGGCACAGACCCGTTCGACGCCGACGCGTGGAGGACCGACTTCGACATCTCGTGGTACGACCTCGACAACGTCGGAAAAATTCACGGCGGTTTCATCAAAGCCCTAGGGCTACAAAGCGACAACACTTGGCCCCGCGAAATAGGCGATCGCGATCAACAACAACAACAGCGACGCAGCTTCGCTTACTACGAGATCAAGAGGAGTTTGAAGTCGATCTTGGAGGCGAACAAGGACGCCAAGTTCGTGGTGACGGGTCACAGTTTGGGCGGCGCGTTGGCGATACTGTTCGTGGCAGGGCTCGCGGTCCACGACGAGGCGTTTCTGTTGGAACGCTTGGAAGGCGTTTACACGTTCGGTCAGCCTAGGGTTGGTGACGAGGGTTTTGGGACGTACGTTAAGAGAAAACTTGAAGAGTTTGACGTCAAGTATATGAGATATGTTTATTCCTTCGACATTGTTCCCAGAATTCCATATGATGACAAAACCTTCTTGTTCAAGCACTTTGGTCCCTGCCTTTACTTCAATAGTCTCTACACTGGGAAGGTAAGTAAACCTCATTTTTTTTTTCTTCTTTTCATTATAGCAGTTTTCTTTAAGCCAGGTATTATTCATACGTACGTAACGCACTAAAAAATAACCTATAAGGGCAATATAATTCATAAAACTGACTGTAATTCAGTTAAATATGATGGTTAATTACTGATATAAATCGTATTGCTTTTAGATTAGCCATGAAATACTAGTTTTAATATGGTTCATGACCAACAGTATAACTAATTTCTCTCATCTTGTGAAGTGTTTAAAAATACAAATAAAAACTAGGAAATTAGACAAATACACATAGTGTCTACGTTTTATGTTAATAACATAACATGCATACTAATAAATATATATAAGTGTCGGTCTAATTCAACTGTACGTTACGGTGATAAAAGTGTTTTGTCGTTTTTATAAATTTTAGTGATTCAAAAAAATTTATGATTAAAGTACTTTGGAGTGACTTTGTGTTTCTGATGTAAAATACTTTTGATGTTAATACTAACTTTTAGTCACAGTCAGAAAGTAAATCTAAATGGGCTAAATGTCAAAAAATAAAATTTAAAAGAAACAGGAAGTTGAAAATAAAATTTATGATGAGCTAACAACTGATATTACGAAGATATTAACCCTTTAATAGGCATAATTTCAACCATATGTGCACTTCTGTCTCTGTCACAAAATATTAATTAAAAAAAATCATGACTTAATGCTTGGTTAGATGATTATGAATTTACATTGCTTACTTTTGCAATTATTTATCAAGTAGTTGTACTTTTATTATTTATTTTCATTTCTTTCATCCACTGATCTACTTATAGTTATTAGTTTTAGCATCGGTAAAAAGCTTTTGCAATTTTTTTTTCCCGTAGAATATCAGCTAACTTGATTATCTTATATGAAAAAAAAAAGTTTTATTATATTTTGTTGGATGTAGAATATTTTTTTTAATAAAATATTTGTAAAAATAATAGCTGGCGGTACTATACTAAAAAAATCATTTTTTTTGTTTGTCAATTCGTGTAGTTTATCATCCAAAATTAGAACATAAATATATTGTTATATAAATTTTAAAATTACGAAATAGCCAACGTTTAGTTAATTATAACCAATTAGCTACAGATTTTATCAACAACAATTAATTGATAATTTTGTCTAGATAATTCCCGGCGTTGACAATTAATAGGCGGAAGTTATTAGGGCAAAATTATTAATGAATTATTGTTAATATAATTAATGACTAATTAACTATAACTAATCAAACGTTGACTATTTAACAAGTTATAAATTTGATATGATATAGCTGCTTATAAAATTCTAAAAAAAAAAAGGTGTCAAAATGAATTCTAACAAATTTAAAGGGGTCACATGTCATACTCAGACAGGCTATAAAAGATCTTAGATTAAATTAATTATTTATTAGCGACCCCGACGTCGACACAAAACTGTAGTGATTGTGTATAATATATATTACAATGATGTTTGCAGGTTCTCCAAGAGGAGCCAGATAAGAACTACTTCTCATTAATATGGTTGGTCCCGAAGTACTTGACGTGTGTGTGGGAATTGATAAGGAGCTTCATAATTCCACTTGTGAAGGGTCGTGAATATGAAGAGTGTTGGTTTATGAAAGCTATAAGGTTGTTTGGCTTAGTGATCCCCGGAATATCACCTCACTGCCCTGTCGACTATGTTAATCTCACCCGAATCGGATCTTTGCCTTCACTCTCTCATCACCTCAATAACCCCCAGATTGTGCTTCAACCTGCTTCTAAAGTTGATTGAATTAGATGTGTAGCTTTCAAAATGTATAGACAGTTTGTCAAATGTGAGGATACTGTCTGACCTCAATAGAGTTTCTTGTTCATGTGTATGTCTAACATATGGCCAAGGACGACTCCGTGAATCTAGACTAGTGGAGGCTAATATAAAAAAAAAAAAAAAAAAATTAGAAAAGATTGATTTATAAATTTATAAAGTTTAAAAAAAAAAGTGAAAAAATGGACAAAAAAGTGCAATTTTTTTTAAAGGGGCTTTAGGATGTGGCTTCGTCCTCTTGTATCGCTATGGATTGAGTTTGATTTGAGGAAGAAAAAAGAAAGAATAAAGGAAGATATTCGAGTGTATTACTATTTGGCTTGATATATCATATTCTCCTCTTCGTTTTTATTCTTTATATTGTTACAAAAATAATAGAAGATGACTTAGAAAAGTTTTAGATACAATTCGTAAGTTCAGCCATAAGAATATATTGTTAATATCGTTTTTAGATTAACACTTAAAATCATATGCGAGTCAATTTAGGGTCGGACTCTATAATCGTGCGTGAGTCAAATGATCGTAGGATCTCCAAACTTGTGGTCGTTGCCTCGTCCTAGGTTGATTCTTGTTGTCCAAATTTACATGAGAAATTGAAAAACGTGAACCAGAGGAAAATGAATTTTCTCTGACGCACTCTTCCACTTTCAACATTGATCTTATCGCTATTATGAGGTGGGAGGTCTAAGTCTCGGCTCGAGACGAGAGAGAGAGAGAGAGAGAGAGAGAGAGAGAGAGAGATTTTAAGTTATGAGAATCTTATCTCAACATTGTGTGAGATGAAGTGTTTATTATTAGAGCTAAAAAGAGTGAAACATTAGAATGGGGCCTTGGAGAACCATTTGGGTCGAAGTCTTTGGAAAAAGGGGATCTGAGCCCTAGACCTAGACTTGAAGGGGCTGAATCGTTGCAAACCGGGACTTGAGATTGCCTTGGACTCCTGCATAGACCTAAACTTGAGGTGGACATAGACCCGCCGCGAATTTAGTTTTGAGGTAGCTGATGGCTTCCGATAGCAAATATGCTCTTTAAGTGGTCGAAAACCTCTAGTTCATACTCTTCGTTTTCTCGAGTGAACGATGAAAAAAAATCAGATGACGCAAATATAACGAATTTAGAGATTTTACCATTATTTGACCTATGTGCAATGATAAGGTCAACTCTAGATCAAGCCACATACTATTTTAATTTTAAGTGATGATCTAAAAATTCCATTAACACCTAGTTTGGAAGTCAAGCTTAGTGTAGTAAATTTTTTTTTCTTCCTTTTATTGTTTTTGTTTTCATTCAATATATACCTTTTTATCTAATGGGATTATTTGTTCTTTTTAAAAAAAAAAGTATATAAAAAGAATACGCACCTTCTGGAGTATGCAAAATTGAGACAAAAAGTCATGTTTATAAAAATAAAGTTATCAGTCTGAGCTGTTTGGCAGGACTAGATAGGTGGTAATATTAAAGTGTCAACTATTAGATATAGACACCCCACGTGAAGTAGCTATATAGATTATTCTTATTTCGGGCCAGAAAGAATTATGGATTTTTCGTAGTAAATGATACGTGATAAGAATGGTAAATCAAGATAAAAATGTCTTTTTCGAGTGTTGTATATAGAAAAAATCGAAAGTATAATGGCTCGTCCCAAAAAAAAAAAAAAAAAGTCACTTTCTCTATGTCTAAATAATACAATGGTATAAGCGTTTTAATTTTTACATCCTATAGCAGATTTTTGAATTAGTTATTTTTTAGTAAAATTAATATTCTAGAGAACTTTAAATTTCTAATAAATGCACATTAGTTTTTTCACCTAACAAGGTCGGGAAATTAATTAGCTTGTTATTTGATAGGAACATTCACACAGACTCATCCTTGCTTATCACATAAATAATTTATTTATGATTATTATTGATAATGACAAAAAGCCATTACAACAATCTTCTCGGCGACAATTAATTAATGTACCAAATGAAATAATCCGATGACAACTAATACAATAGTCAGATTATCTTTGAAGCTCATGAATCTAATTATAAACAGACTAATAAGTAAATATAATGTGAGTTAGAGGTGGCGATGCTAGGTGAAGAAATATATAATTAAAATGTGTGTGTGTGCGCGCTAATTAGAGCTTTCCGCTCTTTATCTTCGAATTTTCTTCTTCCTGACATTAGTAATTGTCTCACACATATTTTCTAACAATCGCCGTTTATGGCAGGAGCAATTTATACGGATATTAGGGTACGCTGTGATATTTATAAATTGTCAATATTTTAGACGAAGTTAAACCATTTAATCGTGATCTAAAAAGAAATTGATCTGAATTATTATATGCTATAAGCTTGCAGTACTTAATTACTTGACTGGTTAAAATTTTAACAAGGTCCGTGGACTGATTCATGCGTTGGCAAATGGTTTATGAAGATTTGGATTTATTTATTTATTATGGAGAGCAGTATTCTAGATTCAACTTGTGTGACTAATAATGCTTGCTTTTGCTATTTATTTTATGTTATTTATGGTACCTGTAAAATAGCTTATCTCGTATCTCCATGTTGCTAAAGATTAATTTGTAAAATTAGCAATGTTATCTCGCCCATTCTGATACTTAAGATGGTCCATGATATCATAAATTCGTATCTTGATCGGATGATGGCCATTGACTGATATGGGTATGGACAAAAATTTATTATGCCTGATCTTGTACCTGGTTGACATTTACAATTCCCATATATGTAGAAGGAGATAATATAAAAATCAAATTGTGATATGTGATTGACATTAGTTAACAATTTCCATATATATTGAAGGAGTTTTTAATATATATATTGAAGGGGATTTTATAAACATAATTATATAACGTTATTTCATTGAGATCAAAGTCAAACATACACGTAAATTATCATACGTGAATTTTGTTTATGATTTTTGAAATATATGGATAATAATGAATAACTAATTAAAGTAGTAGTATTGTAGCAATTACATTTGTCCGTTCTCTTATTTGTTAAAATAAAGAGGAAATTATGATAGGGGAAAAAACGAATTTTTTTTTTTTTTTTCACACGATGTGCCTACCTAACTCGTTTTCAACGTGCAGGATTATAAAACTTACATTTATTGCGCTTACTTTTATTCCCAAGAGTACATCTGGAATTCGCAATTTTAATACCTAAACTTTTAGGGACAATTAAGCTAATAATTTAATAGTTCATTTTCTTTTTAAGTAATAGTCAAAATTTTATTTTATTAAAAAAATAATTTATCAAGTCGAAATAAATTAAATTAATTAATTTAATTTACTTCGGACTGATAAATTATTTTTTTTAATAAAATATAACTTTGACTAAAATCTTATAATTAGAAATTAAATGATTGACTAATCACGATAAATTTTTCAAACTTTCAGCTTGTTTGTTGTGCTTATTTAGTTAGATATATATGATGGTTATATATTAATAAAGTATATACATCAGTACTATTTGCTGCATTATTATATTTAAATACTTTTTAAAATTTATTTAATGAGAATAAGAATATGAAATGCTCTATGATAAGAATTTTAGCTAATTAAACTAGAAGAATTTGTTACAACTAGTTAATTTCTTAATTTTTTTAAGAGTATTAAGTCAAAGTTTTATTTTATTACAAAAATAATATACTAAATCGAAGCAAATTAAATTAACTAAAATAGTTAATTGAATTTACTTCGGATTGATGGTTATTTTTTTAATAAAATGGAGTTTTGACTATTTTTTAAAATGAAAGTGAAATATTGGGCTACATAGTAAAATATTAAGGTTTGTATATAAAATTAATGCTATAATTGAAATTTATAAATAATGTTATTCATAAGATTAAGAAACAATAACAAATTACTTATGTTAACAAAAAGTTAAAAAATATATATATGTATATATATATATAACTTGTTACGCTAATACTTTAGACCATTATATATATATATATGTATATATATATATATATATATATATATATATTTTGTGTGTGTATGTTTAACGTGATATATATCTTTTTTAAAAGTTTTTTTTTTTTTTTTTTATATCTTTTTGCTCCGAAAGATGTTCTCCTTTTGAAAAGATTAAAAATTATATACGTTTCACTTTTCGTTTATAAATTTATTCTTCAGACAGCGCACCAATATTTTCAAAGCATCAATCAAGCTTTAACAAGTGCACTTATATATATAAGAATTAATTACAATTTTTTCACGATTAACAATTTGCCTTTGCTATTTTTTTTTTCTTGTAACTGTTATCTCGGATTATCTTTCCGTCAAGTTTTGCTTAATTATGTTAGAATTTCGATCATGTGCGGCTGCGCACCACGTGTACATCAATCAGAAGGCATCAATGTAAACTTGAAATTTTATTTATTTTCTTATTGTTTTTAACTTTATAATTTTTTAAATCCTAAAATCATTCAATGGAGAGAGATAAAAAAAAAAAATCCTAAACGCAATCAAAACCAATGTAGATTGGACATTTTTTGGAGTGATAGTGGTGGTGGAGCCACACGGCCAGCAAAAGAGGCGGTCGCAGAGAGTCACGATCGGGTCTTGTGCTAGATCAAAGCAAATGAGGCATTCGAAATATATGTCATCGTTTGAACCGCTGTTGCCAGAGATCGATGGGCTTTGATGTGGCGAAAAGCTCATCGATTCTCCGAAATCGCTTGACATTTCTTGATTTTTTTTCGCCTTTGCGAGTGTGTAGAAATCAGTAACCCTAAATCAAAAAAAGGCTACAGACCAGATACGAAGGGAAACGAAGCATTACGAAAAAAAAATTCGATGCTTTTCAATCCATTTCGTGGAGTTTTCAACTATTCTATACAAAAAAAATTTCCAACATTTTCTCGTGCGATCGGAAAATAAAATGCGATGATATGATCAAATTTTACAATGTTTAGGTATGTTCAACGATAATGATTAAAAAAATATAATTTGAGAAATTAATTTGGAGGTATTTATATCCAAGAGAAAATACGTAATTTCTCACTAAATGATGTACACGTGGTGCACACATGATTCAAATTTTGCAAAATTTAACGAAAGGACTATTTATGATACAAAATGATAATTTGAGATAAACAGTTGACAAAAAAATATAGCAAAAGTATATTCTAACAAAAAAGTAACAAATTATATTTAGTCCCGTTACTGGATTGGGACTAAATTGGCGATCACGTGCAATGTTGTGATAATAATAATATCAATATGGTTCTCTAAGTGTCGGGACCATTAGCCTTTGCACCGTGGTCTACAAAGGAATCTCTAAGTGCATTACGAACCGCTTGAGGCTCACCATGTCTAAAGCTATCTCGGACAACCAAAGCGCCTTCGTGGGGGGTAGGCAAATTTTCGATAACGTCACCATAGGGATTAAGGCCGCTTACACGATGAAGAATGGGAGATTCGGCAACGGGAAGTGTGGTGCTCTCAAGCTCGACATGTCCAAAGCCTTTGACCGAGTAGAGTGGAATTTTCTCGAGGCTATCATGGGCCGCCTCGGTTACGACGATAAATGGGTAGAGCTCATAATGCGATGTGTGCGATCGGTCTCGTTCTCCTTCAGCCTCAACGGGCGGCTTGTGGGCAACATCTCTCCGCAGCGGGGCATTAGACAAGGGGATCCCCTATCCCCTTTTCTCTTCCTTTTTTGCTCCGAAGGTCTATCGGCCCTCTTCCGGAGAGCAGAGACCCTAGGAACACTAAATGGACTGAGATTCGGGAACCCCGGAGTCTTTGTTTCCCACCTTTTCTTCACGGACGACATCTTGATCTTCTTCAAAGCAAAGGCCTCGGAAAGTATTGAGGTTAGACGCTGCCTTGAGACTTACGCTAAGGCCTCCGGCCAAGTCATCAATTTCGACAAGTCCATCATCACGTATGGGAAAAGTGTGATCGATGCGAACCGTGAGGCAGTGGCTGGCATCCTCCGTGTACGCATCTTTGATGCCCGCGAGCGATACTTGGGGCTTCCTATGGCGGTGGGACGGAAAAAGGCGGAAGTGTTCGAATACATCCGGGAATGGGTTTGGTCTAATATCCGAAGTTGGAAGGGCTCATTTTTCTCTCTCGCCGGCAAAGAAATCAACATCAAAGCGGGTATACAAGCCATCCCTAGCTACATTATGAGTTGTTTTAAACTTCCCAAGGGTTTGATAGATGAGATCCATAAAATGGCAGCTAACTTTTGGTGGGGAAGCGAAGAAGGGAATCGGAAAGTCCATTGGGGTCGATGGGAAAGGCTTCGTGCGCGGAAAGAACATGGGGACTTAGGTTTCCGAAACCTCGAGCTCTTTAACAAGGCCCTCATAGCTAAGAATGCTTGGAGGATTATCCGTTATCCCTCATCTTTGGCTACCCGGGTCCTTAAAGCTAGCTACTTCCCCGACACCTGCGTCCTCGACGCCCCTACCCCTCGACGCGCCTCGAGCCTGTGGAGATGCGTTCTTTGGGGTCGCGATGTAGTTGCTAAAGGCTCCCGATGGCGTGTTGGCTCTGGGACCGAGATCGATGCCCGCCTCGGTAGATGGATACCACGTCCCCATGAGTTTGTTCTTCGAGATGGCTCACGACTTCCAGCCAATGCCCGAGTCTCTTGGCTCAAACTCCCTAACGGGGACTGGGATGAACAGCGCATCAGAGACACCCTTATTGAAGACGATGCCCGCGAAGTGTTGAAGATTCCTTGGTGCTCCCCGACAGCCAAAGACACGATTTGTTGGCACTTCTCCAAAGACTGAGAATTCTCGGTCCGCAGCGCCTACCGAGTAGCCTGCGAATCCCACTTGTCGGACAGCTCATCGAACCCCGGACCGATGGTAGATTGGTGGACTAAACTCTGGAAACTCCAAATTCCGCCAAAAGTTCGGGTCTTCCTATGGAAAACCTGCAGAGATTGGATCCCCACCTCGGGCTCCCTCGCCGCGAGAGGCATGGCCATAGGCCCGAACTGCTTCAGATGCGGCCGGGAGCGAGAATCTACCTTCCACGCCATCTGGTCATGCCAACCCAGCGCCGAGGTATGGAAGGCTGCAGGATGGTGGAAGCTCATAAAGAAGTCCTATAATGGCGATATCATCTCCTTCCTAATTGAAGTGAAGCACGCCCTCCCCGACCCGGAGTTTGAAGCTTTCATCATGACGATGTGGCACTCATGGAACCAACGCAGTGAGAGCCTACACAGAGGCTGGCCACGCCCCGCGGCAGACAAGGTAAACGATGCTCTCCGCTACCTCGAAGAATAATGCAGCTGCCACAGACCCGAGCGGCCAAGGTCCAGAACTCACAGGTGGCAATCCAGCGCTGGACCCCCCCGGCGACCCCTCTCACCAGCCTTTGTGTCGACGCGGCCCTCACAGCGGACTCCCAAAGATGTGGCCTCGGCGGCATCTTCAGAGACCCGAAAGGCTGGGCCTCGTGCGCTTTCTTCGTCCCATGTAACAGGCCGCTAAACCCCAGGCTGCCGAGGCCCTAGCAGTGCTCTGGGGCCTGAGGATGGCTAAAACCCTCGGGCACTCTAACCTCCTAGTACAATCCGACTGCGCCTCGCTGGTCTCCGTCATCAAGGCTGGAAGGTCCCCCATCACCGACACCGGCACCTTCATAGATGAGATCTTACTACTTTCGAATGATTTCCCTTATTTCGACATTTCCTTTCTTCCTCGAGGATGTAATCTTATCGCGCACAAACTAGCTAAAACAACTCTCTTTTTTGATGAAGTCGTGGTGTGAAAGGATTGTTTCTCACCGGACATTGTTGATCTTATCCAGGCGGATTGCCTTAATCAATAATCCCTGAGACTACCTTTTCTCCAAAAAAAAAAATAATATCAATATGGTTGTGTCCAAGCTAAAGGTTTTATTAACACTCTTAGTATGATATTTATTAAGTTTTATAATATCTCGTTATAAGTATGAGATATCATTGAAAAACTCGCCAGGTTAAAAAAAATAACTAAGCAAAAAAAAAAAAAAAAAAAAACCTCGATTTTCTACTGATATTTTTTTTTTACCAATTTTTTTCAAATTTAAGATATTTTTAAGCTTTGACATTTACGGCATATATATATATATATATATATATTGTTAAATTCTCCTTTTATTTTAATGCAGTAAGTTAAACTAGAGATAGTCAAGAGTAAGATCTAGCAAGTTTAATCCAACAAACCCAAACAAATAAAGTGAAATTAAAGAAGCCACACAATGCCGATCAACATGTGAATCATAATAAATGGAAAGGATTGTGGGTCCTTTTGGCATGCATGCAACATTAATATATTAAAATATATTCAACACATCTAATTCTGGCTCATTTTACATACTCCACCTAACTCAATTCTTTTTTTAGTCTTCGGTCACTTGCATTTCTGTTTTGATCAACAAAAAAATAGTAAGAAAACTCAATATTTGCATATATAATATATGATATGTCTAAAAGATAAATATCAAAACGGATCGCTCCTACGCAGGACGTGAAGATCAATTAGAAATATCCCTACAATAATATTAAAATTATATGTCGTTACTGTGAGAAACTGAGAATAAAAAAAGGAGTTTCAAACTATATATAGATGTAACGGCGGAGCCACATGAGTAGGTTAAAAAATGAATATTTTACTGTTCTATGAATAAGTTAACTCGCATATGCTCCCCAATCTCCACCTGCCAATAGCCAATGGATAGACTAATATAGTTTATCCATTTGCACATTATAATAGTGTGACATATTCGTTTTATATACATTTTTATTTAACTTGCATTATTTTCTTGTACTTTACACGATTAATCCCTTTATATAATTGATTAAACTATGTATCTTTGGCTAATAATAAAAAATCTCATGAGTTGAGAAATAGTGGGGACAAATAATAATTTAAACTTTTAAATTGAGATGGTTACATGTTGGCCAACTTTCATATGTCCTCACCTTTATTTTTAACTTTGCTGCATCCTTAATACGTACGTCAAGCAAATATATAAAATATTTTAAACCTCAAATAAGAAAAGAACAAATTATCTCACCGGTCACTCACTTCTTTCCTCTAGGAGAAATGCACACGCGCGCGCATATATATATATATATATATATATATATATATATATATATATATATATATATATATATACACTCTGGTTTCTCGTGTTTTAGGCATATAATATATATTATCACGATCACATGTAGTTACTGTTTATTACTTAATAATTAACACACCATTAATAACCCCCAAAGACCTAACTTGCTTGACACTCCCTCTTTGATAATTTTACTATGTAATTATCATACTTACATAGTAAAATTATAAGCTATATACTTACAAATTATAACTTATTTGAAAATACAGCGAAATGATAAAGACCCATCTATAATAATAATAATGATATTTTCAAAAATAATAATAATATTGATAATAAAAATAATGATCTTCATCATTCCTCATATCTTTCACAAAGTCCATGTCCGTCTAGTTACAGCATGGTACGTAGCTCCTGACATATTGGTTAAAAGCTGAACTATTAATTAAATCATGAAAAATGATTAAGAGCTAGATTTTGGTTCAAATAATTGCGGGCGTGACATCCGCTTATCAAACATTGTGAAGTAAATGTAAAATAATATGGTTTTGTACCATAATTTTCACAGTTCACTTATTGTATAAGGAGTCAAAATATTCCATGTCATTAATATACTGAGGTTGAGCGTGTTTTATTAGTGTCTATAATTTATCAAACATTTATGAATTATTCCGTCTTCATACAATCTCTAACATCTTGAGATCATTTTGCAAAGGTAATATAAACAATGACGTCGAGTAGAATACTACACAATAATATTTGTTTGCGCAATCTAGTTTCTCGGACAAACATCTATTACGTTGAATCCAGATTTTTTTATCTATTTCTGTGTCTTTTCCATATCTCTTCAATCAAATTATGACACGTCATCATCATCAATTAATAAATATAAATATTTATTAAAAATGAAATTAGAAAAACTAATTGGAGAGAGAATGAAATGGGCATAGAAAGTGGAGATCCGAATTCATTTGGTTGAGCGACCCATATATTTTTTTCCCCTATATAAAGGAGCCGAGAGCTGCTTGCAAAAGGTACAATATGAAGCAAAGCTAAAGAAAATGAGCTGAAATTAAATTTCTAAAGAGAGTCGTGTAAAGAGAGAAAGAAAGAGAGGTCATACAATACAACCAACTACTATATACGAGTATATTTTTCCTCTCCATATATATATATATATATATATATATATATATATATATATATATATATATATCTTTCTCTCAAACGACTTATTAACACACACTAGCTAGTTTATAACAACACACCATGGGTGTCAAAAAAGGACCTGTGGTCAGTAACTACATTCTGATAAAGCCCAAAGAAGTAACCCTTTTTCGGATAATACGGCTCTTGTTCTCGTCCAAGCTGAGCAACATAGGCTTCATCGAAGCCTCGCCGGAAGAAGGAGAGAAGATCAGAGACATTTGGTTCAAGCTGGTCATCGCGGCTTCGGCTTGGCTTCAGGGCTTTTTCGACACCATAAGGCTTCCGATGGCTAAGGTCGGCGATCTCACCATCTTCTTGCTCAACCTTATAAACCTCAACGGAAACCTATTCAAGCTCTTGACCAATATCATGACTGGTATATATATATATAGATATAAATTACTTGTTATGATATGCCCTAATAGTAGTAATTTATAGAGACTGACTTTATTTTTTTAATTTGCGCACGTGTTTATATTACTACAGGAAGGATAGTTTTGCCGGTTCCGACAAACTCTGCTTCGATGATCGGAAATCTTGACTCGCGGTTGGATTTAGACGAGACCATATCGACAACGGACGAGAAATACATGGGAGCTCTGGCGATCATGGCTGCTAAATTGGCCTACGAAAGTGCACTCTATGTTACTAGCGCTGTTACGCTTCACTGGAAGGTAATCAAACACTACGTATATATATATATATATATATATATATATATATATATATATATATATATATATATATATTACACGTTTCATTCTCAATTTCTCATGCATATTTAGTTTATTTTATACTTTTTTTTTTTTTTTTTTTTTTTTTTTTTTTGCAGATGCATTCCTTGGGCTTCTTCAATTTCTGGAATGGTATGGTATTTGAGCTAATCATTGATCGCATATTGAAATAATACCAAAAAAAAAAAAAGTATAGTAACATTCATATTTGAATAAGAATTTTTTAAATTTAATTTAAGGAAAAATGATATGAAATAGCCAATTCAAACTATGACTTTTGCAAAATAGTCATAGTTTCATTAGGTATAGCAAAATAGCCAATTGAGAGTACTACGACTTTTAATCATGCCTCGATTAATTTTAATCCAGCCTTTATAAAGCTTACATTCTGTCTTTATAGTTCGTTGGGATTAAATTTAATCCAGTCTAAATTAATCTTACTTTGACTAGTTTACTTATAGTTGACAAACTATGATATTTTGCAAAAACTTAATTTTTATTTGACTATATAGCCGCTTGACCCTTAATTTAATTACTTTAAATATTCCCAAGTTATGAGTTGGAAGACATAGCAAGACATTGAGAATAATTTATTGTTCTCTCAACAAAGTGGGCAGGCATATATGCAATCATAACAGTTGTTCTCAGTATTTTGACGACTACTAAATTGACGCTTAATTTTTGAAACTTTCACGTAGTTTATGAACAACTTTTTCTAGAAATAATAAGAATAAATGGTAAATATCAGTAGTAATTTGGATGCGCAAAATTCCCACTTAGTATACATTATAATTTCAGATTTAGACAGTTCGATCTTTATGCTTTGAAATATATATAATAAGAAAAAAAGCGGGCATTATTTATTTATTTTTTTCTCTCCATATATGCTTTTAACCCTTTTTACTTTCCGTAGATCGGTACTCAAGAATTTACATGAATTTAATTTATGCTTGAGCTGATTAATTATTGTGCTGCATATTATGTATTAGTAAAATTATAGTCACTACGCGCTTCATTATATTTTAAACTAATAATCTTATAATTCAATCACATCGATTCCTTTATTATATGATTGGCTATTAATAGTGTTATTTCCATTCATATATATATATATATATATATATATATATATATATATATATCTATATACACATATATATAACAGGTCCGATCATTAAAGCTCTTAAAAATAACACGATATTTAATGGCTCACAATTCTAAAAATTATTAGAGAATATACAGGTACAGCTACACACACCTGACCTGAATGATATACATTGAAAATTGTCCAAACAACGTACCAGTACATATTTATTATATTACACCCCTTGACATCATAAATGATGGACCCTAATAAATTTCCCCCTTTAATTTTTTATATTATCAAGAAATGCTTTACATCACTACTCACTACTTTGAACTACCCACTCAAGTGTTGACACGTAGACAGATTTGTCCACGTGTCAACAGTTGAGTGGATAGTTCAAAGTAGTGAGTAGTGCCAAATAGCATTGCTTCATTGGAGTAAAAAAAAAAAAAAAAAGAGGAACAATGTTTTACACTTTATCACAGTATATAAACCCTTTTATTTATTATTTATAACAAGTTTTAAGGAATTATTCTAAGCATATGACTGAATCAGTAATGATTTTCCTATTATTCAATAGGAGGTATTTATAATTCCAACAAAAATATTAATAAAAACAGTTTTTTGATGATATTTTGTCATCAAATTAATCTTTTCAATGACATTTGTTATCATAATGTTAGAATAAATGGCTTATATATTAGATATTAGAAAAAACACTATGCTAATTGGAATAATTCAAAATTTTACACATCTCCATGTGTATGTGTTCAATAATTATATATGTCAGCTTAAACCCTAATCATTGTGATAACCAGACTACCACGGAAGAGCTTCAACCCCGGCTTTCATATTCAAAGACAAACTCCTAAACGCGAACCTGATCGGCGTTGCCTTCCGCGGCACGGACCCTTTCGGCGCCGACGGTTGGGGCACGGACATCGACCTCTCGTACTACGAGATCGCCGGAGTCGGAAAAGTCCACCGCGGCTTCGCAAAAGCCCTCGGAATCGTCCAGAAGGACAACCACATGCCCTCGGAGGCCCTTGCGGTGGGCCCGGACTCGGACGGGCTGGGCCTACACCTCTACGCCTACTTCGAGATCGTCAGAATCCTCAAGGTGGCTCTCAAGACCAACCCTCGGGCCAAGTTCTTCGTCACGGGACACAGCCTCGGCGGTGCTTTGTCGGTCATGTTCGTGGCGGCTCTGGCCATGCACGAGGAGACCGAGCTTCTGTCGAGGCTCGCCGGGGTTTACACGTACGGTCAGCCTAGGGTCGGCGACGAGCAGTTCGGGAATTACATGTCGGAGAAGCTCTCGAAGTATGGGCTTACGTACAATAGGTACGTCTATTGCTTTGACCTTGTCCCAAGAATCCCTTTTGACGACAAGAGCTTCTTGTACAAGCACTTCGGAAAATGTATCTTCTTCGACAGCTTCTACAACGGCAAGGTATTAACTATTCACTGTTTATATCATATGTTTCAAATCAAGCATCGTTTTAATTACCTTTGACTATTACTTAGGGTTCTTAACTTGTTCCAGATCTTGCCCAAAAATCTTATAAATTGGATTTAGGATTTTAAATTCATGTTAGGTTTAAAATCATTTACTTGTCTGACTATATTATTCTAATATAATCATGATACACACTATGTGAAATCTCAGCAAGTTGATATGACACATATTTATGTCAAATTGACCAACTTGGAGTAATATATCTAATTTTAGAAAACGCAATAATAGCAAATATATATATATATATATATATATATATATATAAATAAATCGTCTTCTTTTTAATTTCAGATTACTTTTTTTTTATATGTAAAAAGTAAAAACTCAAAACATAAATAAATGGTAAGTTAATTTATTAGGGTTTTCGGAGTTTTGGACCTTATTATATATGTTACAACAAAATAAAAAGAAGCGATATGATTATCATGAATGGTGTGATTAATTAGGTCCTCCCAGAGGCACCAGACAAGAACTACTTCTCACTGGTTTGGTACTTTCCGAAGCTTGTGAACGCGATGTGGGAGGTTCTGAGGGGATTCGTGATCCACCACAAAAGAGGTGCTTTGTACAAAGAAGGCTGGTTTCAGATTGTGTTTAGGATCTTTGGCATTATAATCCCCGGACTCTCTGCCCACGGACCTCGTGACTACGTCAATATGACCCGTTTGGGCACAATCACCACTGAGCTCGTTACACTCCCAGAAGACTCCGTCACAATCACCGTTAAGTAGGTCATACATATATATATATATATGTATATATATATATATATATATGACCTTCCTATACGCTATCAAGTCTCGTTGGACTACTGCTAGTTGCTACTACTTTTGGTTGCTTGTTTGTAATAAATGATGATTGGCTGAGAGATCGCTCCAGCTTAACTCTGAATGTCGTTTTCTTCTGTATTAATTAAGGGTTTCGTCACTTGTGTTATTGTTATGAGTTGCAGTAAATAATAAACACAGTGAACTTTATTTTTATATTTTATTGCTATTACTATTATTATTATATATTTTATATAGTTGGTAAAATTATTGATGCCAACTTTGGTCTTCATATTTCTAATGCAAAATATTTTTGGCCGAATTGATATTACTTTGTTTGCACAGCTGTTTCTGAATAGGTCATTTATTCCTATGATCAGGCTTATTTATGCTTGTAGTCCTTAAACTTACACTTTTTAGTTGACTAGTATTTATATTATTATTTTTTTTGCAAAAATAGTCCTTGAACTTTGACATTTTGTTACTCTTGCATTTTTTTTTTGGTCATTTATTAATGAAAAGTATGCAAGTGGTGTGATTTTTAAAAAAGGGTGATTCATGTAAAGATTATATATATATATATATATATATATTATAAAAATCAACTATATTAAGGTTACAACAAATACAATTTGTAAATTACGCACAAAAATCGCTACTTTACCTTATGAGTAAGGTCACACGGCTCTGACCTTGAGATTACGTCCTTAAATTGATAAAAATTTGGAAAACAAAGGCCACAGCACAAAAAAAAAAAAAAATCGAAATTTAAAAATTACTTTAGCCAAAGAAAATGCATATAGCTAGAGAACCGTTTGTGCCAAAAGATGTATTTCTGAACACAAAACACATAAAATCAAATGATCAACTTGCTCTTCTTTTTTCTCTTCTTTTAAATTATTGATCTCTAGATAGAAATTCGGAATACTATACCTCAAACCCTAAAAATAACAGAAAATTAAGAAAATAACCGATTTAAAAGTTTAACAATGCTAAATAGTCAACGTTTGGTAAATCTTAAGTGAATAGTCGTAAATAATGACGTGACTTAATATATAGAGGTGGCTATTTATCTAAGATTTACGTCTGTAAATACATGAAAATGACTATTTACCTAAAATTTATCAAACGTTGGCTATTTAGCAATGTACGTTTAAATTGGTTATTTTTCTAATAGACCCTAAAAATAATTAAAGAAGATCCTCAAACATTAGGGCTCTTCTCTTCTACTTGGGGCCAATGTTGCCACTTAGTCTAACTACAAAATAGATATTATTCCTAAACTATGACCTACTCAATATTTTAAGACCAAAATTCAATAAGTCAAAATTAATCCAAAATCATGACTTCCTTATATGTGTTGGTACAAAAATACTTTTAATGAAATTTTTTATTTATTTTATTTTGTATTTACTTTTTGTTATTTACTTAATAGCCACAAAAGCAAAGTTAGAGGTAATTTTTTATTTTGGTATGTAAAGTAATAAAAAATATAGAAAAAATTGGAAAATCTGGAAAAAAATAATATTGTTTGAAGAATTTGAAAATTCGTTTGAAGATTTATTGACATAATTGTCAATAAATTTTATGTATGTCAATAAATCTTTAAAGAATTTGGTATGTTGAAGATTTATCGACATCCAGAAATTTATTGACAACGATGTCAATAAATCTTCAAAGAATTTTCCAGAATCATTTGAAGATTTATTGCCATTCATATCAATAAAAAGACAAAATGTCAATACATTTTCAAACGAATTTTCAGATTTTTCAAACCATTTTTCTTTTCAAATCTCCCAAAATATTAGGTAAATACAAAGTTTTGGAGAGGGTGAAATTGTGAAGCAACACGTTGATATGGATATAAATATCTCTCTCTCTCTCTCTCTCTCTCTCTCTCTCTTCGCCTCCACTTTGATTCCTCTTCTTCTTTTATTTTTCTCTTCTTCTTCTTCTTCTTCTTCTTCTTCTTCTTCTTCTTCTTCTTCTTCTAAAATGACAAAAAAAACACTGAAACCCAAATCCAAACCCTAAAGTTAAAACCATGACCCAATAAATATAAATCCTCGTCGGTAAATGGAGAGAAGTTCGAAACGAGATTGATTTTGGATGTATAGTTGTTGACTTTCTTTTGGTTTGCTTGGAATTTTGAATCCACATCAAGATTTTTCGAGTTTAAAAAAATCGTAATGTTGACAATGTCAATAAATCTGATAGATTATTGACGACCATGTAAATAAATTAGACAGAAAAAATATAGAAGCAAAATTAAAAGATATTTCATTTAAGGTAGTTTTTCACTAAAAAAATACAAAATATATAATTTTGGATTAAATTAGACTTATTAGATTTTGGTCATAAACTAATGTGAAAGTCATAATTTAGGACTAATCCTTATAAAATATGCCATTTCTCTATACATCTTATTGAGGCTAAGTAGTGGACTTGTGACCCACTAACCATCCTTACTTCCTCCTCGGTCTTTTTTCGGCAAGGACTTTTATTGTGTTTCCAACCCTGTGGATACGTGGTGGAATATTATAGGCGAAATTACAAAAATAGCACATTTTATGAGTACATTTGAAATAAAATAAAAAAAACAATTTTGAATCTTTTCAAAAATACATGTTTTTAAACGATAAAAGTTTTTTTTAATTTAAATTAAATAATAAACAGTAAATAAAGTTAAATCGAGTCCAAAATAGTAAATAAGTTTTTTTAAAAAAAATTGTAAATATCAAGAAAAGTGATTGTTTACATCTTAAAAAAAATATTTTCGTAATAAAATTTCGTGATAAAAAACGGCTACTAGATGCAATTTCCACAATATATTATACTGGTACTTTTATTATACTTTATCTTAAAAATAGCTATTTTAAATTTTTTATTGCAAAAAATAATAGTTTTTAAGTTGTGAGTAATCTTTTTTATGTTTGCATTTTTTTAAATTTATTTATTCTTTTAAGTTTTATTTAACTTTATATATTATTTACATAATTTATAATCTAAATAATTATTTACCGTTTGAAAACACACTATTTTTTAAAAGGTTTTAAAACAGCCACTATATTAGAATTCGTACATTAAAAAAAAAACGTTGTTTTTTGTAATGTTTCCAATACTATATGGTCCCCCAACAACACCATATACTATAAAAGAATCATCACCCATGAAAATTAAGCCTTATTATAATTATAATTATACAAATTATTTGGTTGATTGATGGCTCATTGTGACTCATGTATTGAATCGTATTTGGTGATTGCGACTTGAAACAGATCTTCTAGACATTTTTTGTTTAGGACAAATTAAATTACAGTCAGGATTTCATTAGCTATGTTATAGATTAGAGACACACTCTCTTAAAAAATAAAAATAAAACCTGCTTAATGAGAATACATTAAATGCCGCGATTTCAACTTGAAACAAAAGTAGTATTATTGGCTTCTGACAATATGAGCAATACTGACCAAAGAAATGAAGGAAATGAATATCACGTGAGAGTTGGCTTTCCAAAACAACAGAATATAACATGAAACAGGAAATCATATATAGAAAAAAAAAATATGCATATTGCAAAATTAGTACACGAAATACTACATACAGAATTATTGGATTACACGTGGTGATATTGGTAAATCAAAACTCTCATCACCGCCATATTATCGCTGATTAATTGGAAGAAGAAACAAGCTGTGACTCTGTGAGTACAATTGTAATTGACATCGCTGATTGGAAGCGGATGCATTATGTTAATTTGTTAATTATCAAAGTCCACTACACTACACTCTATAGGTGGTGTGAAATAATTACCACCAATCAAGCCAAACTAGTAAGTACAACTATCATCTAAACTTTGTTTATAAAATTGAAAAAAATCAAGTGCGTTTGGCGCGGTGTCTCTAAGCCGTTGTGTTATAAAAATGTAAGGGAAAAGATGAAAATTGATAACATTTTCATTCATTTATTGGATTCCAAGAAAAGTCAAGAGAAATATGGCAAAAGATAAAAGAAGAACAAAAATGTATATGACTAAATGTAAATTTTATAATTGAAAAAAAAAAAAATGCAATTCATGTATTGTTCAAGAATTTACACTTTTCAGATGTGTTACCGTATCTCTCCCTTGTACCGCTCTCACTTCTTGTGCTTTTGAAACCCAGCATTCCTTGGCATTTTCTGCCCATTTTTCGAAGCAAGACCGAAGAATTAAAAAATAACTACGAAATTTACATTTTTTATCAAAATTGTCCGTGATTTTTTAATATTAAAATTTTCAGTCATTGATTTTCCATATTTTTTTGTTTATTGTAATTTCATGTTCTTGTCCGTAGATTCTTGTTGTCGACGTTTTTCGAGTTGAGCCATTGTCTCTGACACTAGGGAAAAAAAAATGACAACATAACACCGTGCAAGTTTGTTGGACATGGCTCTTCATGATAGAAAAAGATCATCGTGCAAGTTTTGTAGCTCATGTTTATAATAGTGACATTGAAGCAAGTTTTGTTTTTTTTCTTCTTTATTTTCCTGTGCCTTGCATGTTATGCAGTATGTACTTCGATGCTGAAGTTCGTGATTTGTATTACTACATTATTGTATATTGTTAATTTGACACCATGGTGTTTTTCAAAACTTAAAAATCGCTAGTTCATCTTACACTCTCTCCCTACTTAGCTTTCTTAGATTGGAAAGTAAATGCCAAATAATTTTTTTTTTACAGTAGCACAAGTTTACGTGCACATATTTGGCTACCAAACGGATCACGTATATATCTTCGTGCTAATTCATAATTGAAAGTATTTCTACTCGATTTTAGAAAACTCTTCAAACGAATTTTGTTCATATACATGCGCTATGCGTTATATATAGAATATAAACATATTATCCGGCTAATAAATGGTCTCTGCAAGAATTGCATTCGGTAAATTAAAGCAAGACGCCCTTATAATTAGAAATGAATAGAAAGGGCACTTTCGTAACATCCCTCCATATAGTTGTATAAAGAGGAGGGTCCTGGGAGGTTTGCATGGATTATAAAGATGTGTCAAGTAGTGTCAATACTCCAAAAAATTATAGTGTAATAGTAGTAATCAAAGTATACATACGTACAAAAATTAAGAATTTCATAATACAATATATATATATATCATTGTAATTTAGTTTTCCTGTCCGTCCGAAATCATGGGTTTGGTGGTTCGAAATTACATGTTGGTGAAGGCAAAAGAGGTGACATTTGTGCAGCTGATTCGGCTCTTGTTCTCGTCAAGGCTCAAGAACATAGGGTTCATTGACTGCTCCGTTGAAGAAGGAGAAAAGCTGAGAGACTTCAAGTTCAACGTCGTGCTTTTCGCATCTGCTATGGTTCAGCATTGGCTTGAAGTACTCAGAGAGCCCATCTCCAAGATCGGCAACGCCATCGAGGCTTTGATCAATCTCATAGCAGCCAACGATGGTTTGCTTCAGTTCGTCCAAAACGCATTAACTGGTAATTACCCCTATATGATAGCCCTCCAAATTAATACTCTATATATATATGCACGCGTTTTTTTTGTTTTATCCAATATTGTTTTGTCGTCTCATTTTGTTACATATATATATATATATATTTACAGGCAAGATAAAGCCGATCCCAGAATTGAGTCCTAAGCTGCTTGGAAGTCTTGATACGCGAGTGGATCTAGATGAAAACATCAAACCCCTGGACGAAAAATACAACGGAGCTTTGGCCATGATGGCTTCTAAATTAGCTTACGAAAAAGCCGACTTCGTTGAGAAAGTGGTCAAGGATAACTGGAATGTAAAATATAATTACACATCATTTTAGCTCAATTGATATACACATACATATAGAAATCGAGATTTAACTTTTTGGCAACTGTTTTTGCAGATGAATTTCGTCAAATTCTACAATTTCTGGAATGGTAATACAAACATATATATGTCACTCTATTGCTACTGCCCATTTATTATATATACCAGCAAATCACTTTTTTTTTATTTTTTTTTTATTTTTTTTATTTTTTATTTATGACCTATCCATATTTAATCAGATCATATATCATATCACTTTTTATTGTTCATTAAAATTTTTGTACTCTTATCATCACGACAAGGTATATACTGAGAATATATGATATATTAATGAATTCTTTTATACCAAAAAAAAAAAAACATAACGTATGTAAATTTGTACGGAATGACACAGCCAAGTACGATAGATTCTCGACACCGGCGTTCATATGCCAAGACAAAGAAAGCGATGCGACAAAAGTTGTGGTGGCGTTCAGAGGCACCGACCCTTTCGACGCCGACGGTTGGAGCACCGACATCGACGTGGCACACTACGAGCTCGCCGGCGTCGGAAAAGTCCACCGTGGCTTCCTCAAAGCCCTCGGCCTGAGGCTCGAGTCCGACGACGACCCCGGCGACGCCACCGACATCGCCTACTTCGGCATCGTCGCCGACCTCCTCAAGATTCTCGACCACAGCCCCAAGGCCGAGATCATCGTCACCGGACACAGCCTCGGCGCCGCTCTCGCGCTGCTTTTCGCGGCGGGGCTCGTGATGAACCGCGGCGACGACGACGATACTTCCGACGAAGCCATTGTGCTCCGAAACCTGGCCGGGGTTTATACGTACGGACAGCCTAGGATCGGGGACGAGGCTTTTGGGCGGTTCGTCGCCACCGGGTTTGAGCGGTACAATGTCACGTACAAGAGGTTCGTGTACTGCAACGACGTCGTTCCGAGGATCCCTTTTGATGACGACAGCTTTGAGTATAAGCATTTCGGGAAGTGCTATTACTTTAACAGAGACTACGCCGGAGAGGTATGTATGTAGAAATTAATCAATTAATTAGGTTACTTAAATTAGGGCTTATTTCATTTTAGGTAATGACAGCCAGCCATATGCATAGGGAAATTTGCGTCAATGTCACAAATTCGTCGGTTTTTTGCATTTGTGTCATAAAGTTGTCAAAATTGCATTTGTGTCACGTATTTACATTCGTATCACATGTGCAAATTTCAAATTACTCTCTCTCATCATTTAATATTTTTATTAGTTACTCCATGTCTTCTGAATTTTTACAATACCTCATTAAAAATCACTTCATCTTCCTCTAAAACTTCCTAAAATTTTTGCGTGTGACTTATTTACAATTGGATTGCCAATTTGTGACATAAGATGCAAATACCACATATGCATATGCATGAGAGCGCTCTTAATCAATTAGGGGAAATAATGACAAAAATACTTAGTGTTTAGACAAAAACACAACTTATATACTCATTTTTTTTTTTTTGTAAAAATATCACATGTTACTATTTAGTAGCTGTAACTATTTGCACCGTTAAATTCAAACAAAAATTTTAACGGTGGAAGTATTTATTTTCACCCAAGAAAAAAAAATGAATGTATAAATATCGGTTAAAGTAAATTTTGAGTATTTTTATCGCTAGTTCTGCAATTAATTAGTGCTTTGTTGACATTTATATTCACATATATACGTCGAATAATTTCTAATTATTTGTGTGTTACTTAAACAATCAGATTCTTCCGGAGGCACCAAACAAGAACTACTTCGATCCGAAGTCGTTTGCACCCATGTTTTTTAATGCGGTTATGGAGTTGATTAGGAGCTTCACGATGGAAGCTGAATATGGGTCGGACTATAAGGAAGGTGGGCTTCAGATATTCTTTAGGCTGTTTGGGCTGGTCGCTCCAGGATTGTCGGCCCATGGGCCTCAAGATTACGTCAACCTCACTCGTTTGGGCTCCGTACATCCTTCAGGCCCAGACCATGCAATCAAAATACTCATTCCTTAGACTCGCTCGTGGACTTACACCGCATACTATCGATATGCCAGGGATTGGGTGATATTCTGGTGCCTGCTGCTCTACCATAACTATGAAATAATTATAAAAGAATTATTATGTATTGCTGTGATACATCCAGCTAAGGTTTCTAAAACTAGTTTGCTTTATATCATGTGTGTGTGTTTGACCGCTGTTATATGGTGGGTATATGATGCAATAAATAAAACAATGAAAGCAATAACAGTATCTCATATGTTTTCTCATACCATTTTCGGATCCAGCTTAAAATATATATCTTGAACAACTTAATAAACTCGTGATTGTGCGTGAGAGAGAGCCATAATTTTATTATACAAATGGTGTAAATTAATGAAATTATATTAAAATGAGTGAAAAGTACACAAAAAATGTTTACGAATACAGTGAACTATGAGTTAGTTCTCCAAAACAACAGAACGAATAACCTAAAATGGGTGTTATATTTAAAAAAAAAATGTACACTGCAAAATCAGTAGACGAAATACTACATATATACAGGGTTATTGGATTACAAGTGGTGATAATCAATAAATCAAACCTCTTTAACTGATAGCCCTCATAATACTTGGCTACCAAACGGATCACTTATCTTCAAGCTAATTCATAATTAAACGTCTCCCTAAGCTTTCGTGGATTGGGAGTATCAAGGAAGCACGATAGAGAAGAAGAGAAACATTTCATTCACTATCGTCTTGAGCAAACAGAATACAGCGGAAAGTATTTATATCTATGTAAACTAAGTAATGAATACAAGCTACATAGGCATCCTAAGTAAAAATTTGATTACTAAGCAAAACTTTGATAAGAAGTTTTTTTTTTTTTTTAAGTGATAAATATGATTAAAAAAAAATTTAATCTTAGTGTCAAAAAATTTTTGACAACAAACTTTTGTTACTTTCTGAAAATTTAAAATTTTGACTATTTTGCTAATTAATTAATTTCAAATCGCTATTTTTGTATAATATAAATAATCAAGTTCTTCTGATGGAAACTAACTATGGGCCGGACTATAAGGAAGGTGGGCGTCAGATATTTTTGTGGTATTTGCATTTTATGTCACAAATTGGCAATTCAATTGCAAATAAGTCACGTGCAAAATTTTTAGAAAGTTTTAGAGGAAGATGAAGTTATTTTTAATGAGGTATTGTAAAAATTCAGAAGATATAGAGTAACTAATAAAAAGATTAAATGATGAGAGAGGGTAATTTGAAATTTGCACATGTGATACGAATGTAAATACGTGACACAAATGCAATTTTGACAACTTTGTGATACAAATGCAAAAATCCGACGAATTTGTGACATTGACGCAAATTTCCCGATATTTTTTAGGCTGCTTGGGCTGGTAGTTCCAAGATTGTCGGCCCATGGGCCTAAGATTATGTCAACCTCACTCGTTTGGGCTCCGTAAATTCTTCAGGCCCAGACCATTCCATCAAAATACTCAATCCTCAGACTCGCTCGTTCTACCGCATATCAATATGGCCTGATATTCTGGTGCTGCTGCTCTACTATAATTATGAAATAATCATATTTGCTTTGTTTGTTGTAATTCAAAAGAATCTATAGCTGTGACCTGTGACATATCCAGCTAAAGTTTCTAAAACTGTGTGCTTTATATTATAAGTATGGCATGTGTGTTTGACCGCTGTTTTTTTTTTTTTTTTTTTTTTGGCTTTTTCTATTATTGTTTTACTGACTGTTTGCATGCACAGCTAATTTTGCCACATATAAACTGAAAGATTTCTCTTGGAGCATGTTCAACAACGTGAAAATAATCTTGAGGACCAATCTTTGCTTTAGATCTGATAAAGTAGAATAATACTATTTAAAAAATAATGGTTATGATCAGGCTTTCAACATTAGTAACCATTTTCAAATGGCTCTCTTAAAACTAGCTCTTTTTAATACTGAAGTAGCTAGTTCCTAGAAAGCACATAATTTGTTGGAAGAGCAAATAACAATAGGCAAAAGCCAATCAATAAATCAAATTATGATAGTTCAATTCCTTCACGAAAGCAAAAGATGTATAAAATCTGGAGTCTATTTTTACATAGTACATACAAGCATTATTTATAAAGCTGAAATCCTTCTCGCTTCTTTGTGGTCTGTCATTCAAGTTTCTTAAGGTACTATATGAAGTTACCAAAAATCTACACTAGGACAGAAATTCCAGCTTCTATCACGGGAATTGACGAGCTCTGTTTCACTAACAAGTGACTTCTTGTCGCCGTAAGAAATAGCGGCAGAAGAACGAACAACATACGTACATCGCACAATACGATACAGAGACATAAGAGGATTATGTATTGTATATGTGAAGTAAAGGAAAGACTTGGCTACCGAGTGGTCAACAAAGAATTGTGAAGAATCAGAAAGCGTGGCAAGTGAAACAACCGCTCAAAGAACTCATTTTCTGGGTGGTTCTACGGAACGATAAAGTTTTAGTCGAATTCCTGGGAGCTGGATGAGCCTGGTTTGTTAGCACAGAGCTTCTCATATCTTGAGCCCTATTCTGAGCTGATCTCAACTTCTTCATTATCTTATCCATCGACGATGATCTCTTTTTCTCCAGCTTCATCTGTGAGTATGAACATAGATTCTACACATTTCATATACAAACTACAGCAGAGAAGTCGCTGCGGTAATGGAAACATTTTGCTTTCAAAAGAGACTAAAAATCTCATGTCACATATCTGAGGCTAGTAAGACCAAAGTTGAAGAAGATATGAAGCATAATGGATGCCCGGAATATTTAACTTAAATACTTCCATATTTTTCTCCATCTGTATTTATTCAATTCTTATCCGATTCATCTTGTTCTTAACCAGACTGAAAGATAAAAAGGCTAGAAAAACGGTAACGAACCTCTAGTTTCCGGATTGCTGCTTCAGCTTTTGCTTTTTGCAGGTTTTCCCATGCAGTGATTTTGGCTTCCTCTCTTTTAACCCTGAAACGAGAAAAGGAGTGTTAGTGATCACTTGCGATTAAGGAAACACTTTCAAACTCATACGTCTGTATGTCTAATAGATAAGATCTTTTGTGAAATTATAGATTGTCAATCGTCTACATCAGCGTTTCTCAGTCGGAAATTATAAGAGGGATTGCTATAGTAAAACAAAAAATTCACTGCTTTACATACTTTGATACGCTCTTAGGCACGTCAGAGATATCCCAAGCCGCATCTTTTTTCTTCCAGCTCTCAAACATTTCAGAGCTCTTCCCCGGAATTCGTGATCTGCGCTTGTTAGACCACCGAGTCATGGTGACCCGTTCATCTACCTGCACATCCCGAACCTCTAATCTACAAGAAGGGCCACTCTCCATTTCAACTGTGGGCGTAATCGAGGCAAAAGAAGGTCCAAGTTTAGGGGACGAGTTGGGGCTACCCTCTGGGCTCATCTGGGTCGCCATATCCCTTCTCGAAACTGCACGAGACACATTGGTGGCTGCGTCCTTGACTCCTGCAACATCTTCATGTATAAGTATACCGCTTTAGATTTACTAAAAAAAATCGACGACAGTAAAGCAATAAACCACGGGCAGATGAGAGTATTTCATCGGTGAATCAATTACCACCTTGATGAGCAGGAGCTGAAGAGAGGCTCATCATCTCAGAGCAACCGTGGACGCTAACCGAACGGGCCATGCAAGGATCTGCTCGAGCAGGAAATCCACCGTTGTGCTCGTGACTCCGACGCATCGCCAATCCATCAGCGCCAATGACACCGGCCGAGAAAGGCGACGCGGCCATGAAATTTCCGACATTGCCGACGCCTTCAAACATCGGCATCGCGGGCGAGTACAGAGAATAGTAAGCGACCCCGGGCGGGCCCAGCGGGCCGCTCTTCGACTTAGGTCTCCTCTGAGGCTGCTGGTTGTTGTTGTAAGAAGACCTCAACGCTCCGTCGCCGGAGACAGGGCTGAAAATCCATCTCTCCGCGTCTTCCCACTTGGAAGGCAACGTCTTTCCGTTCAGCAATAAGGCGCTGCTCTGCTGCTTTCTTCCGTTGCCGGTGTGCGACGCGACGCGCTCGGAGCTCCAACCTTTCTGCATTCCGGCGCCGGCGCCGGCGAGCCGGTAGTTTGGCGTCCCGGGGCTCGGGAAGTTTCCGGACTTGCGAGTAGCCAATGAAGCCTTCTTGGTGTTTCCCAGGCGAGGCGAAGAGGCTGTCACATTGTTCAAATCCAGGGAAGCTGGTCGCCGTCTGTCTAGTTTCTTGGATAAAGCTTCAGATCTGGATCTCTTTTCCTGACACTCTGCACATATAGAAAGTCCTACGAATTCAAGAATCTGTGGAAAAAAAAAACAAGCAAAAATATCAACTCTGATGTTTAAATGGCATTTGGAAAAATTGGTACCTCTGAGGGCCAGAGAAAAGGAGCTCCTAGCGGAATCAAGAGCTACATCAACATCGCTCTCATCTTTAAGGGCTGAGACGAAATTTGAGTTATAACGGAAACAGTGAGAGAGGGTGTGAAAATGACGCACGATTTAAAACTCGCTCGGCAAAAGAAAAGAATCGTGTGGTTGATTTATTTTTAGTTTTTTGGTAAGTAGTGATGAGAAAGCACATATTATAGCTGTACCTTTAACTTTTTCTCCTTTTCTATGCCTATTGAGGTGTATAACTGGTTTGTTCGGATCTGGATCTGGACCACTCGGACTCTCCTGTTGCTCTCTGTCGTACTCGTGTCCCGCTAGATGCTGTATCAATTCACCACTACCATCAGATTCATCGTCATCACGAAAAAAGGCACATATATAAGATTGTTGATTTTATATACCTCCAGAGAAAGTGTCACTTCACATGCTCATTCAAACTCTACAGCGAATAAATTTGACTAAGCCTTTAAACTAAAAAAATATATATCGACTCTACTTTTTTCAGATTAATCATTTATCAAACCCACGCACATGTGAATCCGACAGACATGCAATTGAATGGTTATGGTGTGAATATCGGAGCAATAATCGGAGAGATTATAGTACCAGAGAGATCTCAGATGCCAGAGAATCGTGGTCGTGAGCGTCGGAGGCGAACGAGCAGCGATCGACGCTTGCGGAGGCGGAAGAGAAGAAGCTCAAGTTGGACTCGAGCGTGAAGATGACGGAGTCGGGGCTCGCATCGCCGCCTCGGAACCTCCGTCCCGCCGAAGTCGTCGCGGACGAAGAGGAAGAGCTCTGATCGCGAAACCCTAGCTCAGGCATTGCCGAATAGCAGTCCACATTCACAGAGACAGACCAGTAGAAGAAATATGGAATCTGTGTTTGTGATTGTGAGAGAGTATAAAAATGGCGGGTATTATAAAGGTATCACCTGCGGTCGTTCTCATTTTACTATTCCAAGCAGGCTTACAATTATACCGCAATTGAAGTCTTAAAATATCAATAAATAATATTTTTTTTATGGTAATTAAGAGGGAGAGAATATTAGATGAAAATAGAAATATGAGGAGGCCATAGAAATTGAGAGTCGATGGATGTAAAATAGTCTTTAATTTGTATTATATTACGAAAAAGGTTGTAATTTATATATTTATATGCTATCTAATTATTTTATTTATAATATTTTTAATATAAAAAAAAAAAGTATCCACTACTCACTTCTCCTTTCCTCTCATATTTGAACATTCAAGATGAAAAGTCTGTCGACCTAATTAATTAGATGTAGGACCAGGTTAGAATATGACCAACAAAAATCAAAATATAATATATAATATTTCCGCTTCCAATCCAATCTATGGCATTTTCTGCTTTACCCAAATATATTATAAATGGACCAATTAATGGGTCAATTAATATTATAAAGTGAGTGTTAACAAATAAAATTATACGATGTATGAGAAAATAAATAAATTCAGTTTGTAACTTGTAAGTGACTAGCATGATTCAATTTATCCACCAAGTAATACGTCAATGTATAAAAAAAATATATATGCAACACTTTACCAATTACATTTGTTCATAAAATAAAAAGAAAATCTCAAACAGTATACATTTGGCGCTAAATGGTATATGTGTCTCTCTTTTTTTGGCACTATAAGTGGATTGCATGAACGGATAAATTTAAAATTCCAATTCAAAATTTTTAAAAAGTTCGTGATCTTTTTGCTATTAAAATGTTCAAAGTCAAAGGATAGTCCTGCTACTTTTTATTTTTAATTTTTTTTACCTCGGCTTTTCAAAATTGTGGCTACTATTTTTTTCGTGCATGAGAACACTATAATTTTCAAATGAGCTTATGATATCAATTATCAAGTAGTGTTGCTTTCGGCGGCAATGTATGAATATGATAGAAGAGAAGAGAGCTTCTATTATGAGTGGATTTGCTTATCTCAACGTTGGGTCTTCATTCGTAACATTTTTTTTCTACATCAGATTTTGACGAAAGGTGAAATGACAGCATTACCCTTTGACTATATGCCAGATTTTGCCTTGTCCGGTGGGGCTCCACGAGTCTTATGACTCACGACTTCCACAAGTTTGGATATGGAAACCAAAATAATATCCGAATCGCGACAAAATTTGTGGCAGAACATCATAATGCCTCATTCTGTTACTTTCACTAGAATGAGATAACATTTAACATACGTGAAAATGATTTACCGTTGAAAAGCAAAAGTTGTTCACCACTGACTCTGAGGTTCAAACAGTAAATGGCATGGTCCTAAACTTATTATTTATAGGAGACAAAAATATGCGTTATCTCGTCAATATATAACTTCAATAATATATAGTTTTTTAAGTTTGAAAGAAACTTGAAATTTTGTACGTATATTGTTCCCTAAATTTCAACCATATAGCATGGAAGCCCATATTTCATGAATACATGCAAGTTCAAAGATTCTTCCCTATTTGTGGTTTTTTTCGGTGTCAAATTATTTTTTGGGTTGCTTAATCATTTTAGGCTGCCAAAAATCTTATTAAGTGTTCTTCTAGAAATCTTTACCAAACCAAATGAAGAAAACTTAGCTTAGAGATTACACATTTTTATAATCCTTAGCTAAGGTATCTTAGGATAAACTTTTGCCTGTAATTTACGTTAATAGTTTCATTATGGCCTATGATTTTTTTTTTATTTACTTTTTATCTGTTTTGGACATATGGCGTAAGTCTTTATCCCTTCTAAAATACATATATTGAAAAGGCGTGAACAAAGCCAATCAATGGGTACAAAAAAAAATAAAAAAATCACAAGCTGAAACCCGTGATTAAGATCTAAAATAATGCGAAAGGATGATAAAGATCAAATTATAGATGGAACAAATTGGCCGGGATGATTTATGACCTGAAGAAACAGTCTCTATGAAATACCATAAGAAAAGAAAAGATATGAAAATAAATTTATTTTATTCATTAATAATCCAACAACAGCGAGAAGACCACCCACCTCTACAAAATTAAAATCAGTCGTGATTCCGATTACCGACAAATAATAATAATAATAATAAATATAAAAAATTAAAAAATAAAATTTGTGAACTCAGTTTTTCACGTGAAACTGAAAGCCCGAAAAAGAATTCCCATAGAAATCAACGTCTTGTCAGTAGTCAGAGAAATTACCAGGCTCTCTCTCTCTACTCTAGGTCTTATTCAAGAGTAAAAAAATAACATCGAATAATGAACAATAATTATTTTAACCCTCCCGAGAAAGGAAGTGAGACTTGTGGTAAACCATAATTATTATGTCGAACCCACAGCACTAACACACCCTGGAGTTAAGCCGGTCAAACCGGGTTTAGGTACAATATTAGAATCATTTTTTAAAAAAAATATCCATTCTGCACAATTCGATTGTGATCGTTTAGTGCTCATGCACTCCATGAAAAGAAAAGAAAAAAAAAGTTCCATTTCCACAGATAGAGTAGACCTACCTTAACGAACATCGAAATAGTGCTCCATTACAAACACCTCAACCTCTAATAAGAAAAGGGTTATATTTAAATTTTGAACGGCCATCGAGTGCAAATGATTAGCATGAGGGCATATACATATAGCATTTTGAAGGCATCCATTTGTACATACAAGCCAGTCAATGCAAAATTCTACAAGGACAAAAAAGCTTTGATTCGTCCTGACGCCTTGATAAAAGTGGTGAAGACAAACCTTGAATCAACTTTTATCAAAAAAAAAAAAAAAAAAAACCTTGAATCAACTTTTCATCATTATTCTTTAGGGCTTTCTGATGTTACGAATTAATAAACCAGATGACACGCTTTGAATTTAATGACGCTGGGTTTGGATGTCAGAGTTAAGCTTTTTTTTTTTTTTTTTCCCTTTGTATTCATGTCACGTTGTGAATCTGAGTAGAGAATTCCCTACGATTAAATACTTAATTAAAATAAATACATTGACTATTAATACATAATTAATCAGGTACAAGCTCAGCATTAAATAAACTGGAAAGGAATCATAAATGTTACATAGATATGAGGAGGCAAACGCATAAGTTTGTCACCGATCTCGAACGCTTTAAGTTCATGTTCATGTATACTTTCTGTTACCACTCGGACATAAATGAGACTTGATCACGCAACGCAACCGACTGATGAGAAGCTTCCACATTTTGTCAACAAACCTATTATAACATATTTAAGAAATATGCATGTGAATTTGTCCACGGAATGAAAAAAGAATATATATTTACCAAGGAAACCAAGAGAGGTCCAATGAAGTACGACTTTCAGCATGGCAAATTGATAAAGTAAATAATAATAAACTAGTTGGGAGCATTAAACAGAGCGGTCCATGACTTTTCTTGCAAAAATTAGAATAATTTATAAAATAAAATAAAAATGAGTGGACTTCATTCATACAAAGAAAATAAAATAGTTTTTGAGGGAATTTCACAAACGCGCAAGAGTGTCGTACGAAGAGATATAAATAGTTTAAAAGTACGTGTACATGAAATGAAAGCTTAAACCTAACCTAACCACCGAATCTTCTCTACCGATACTCGTGCATTGTGAAGAAAACAATTAAGTTAAGACAGCTAATAGATCAGGCCATATGTTTGTATTTGTATATCTACTAATATCTTCCCAATAAAGACTTGGAACCACAGGTTTCCCTAGAAAAATCTACCAGATATTTTTTTAATGTTGTGAAAATATAATTTAAAACCCCACTGGATATATGCCTTGATACGCGGTTCCACCACCACCCAACTAATTACTCAATGCCAATTCTACTGGGGTTGGTCTCTCTGCCTGGGCCTTTTATAGCTTAAACAGTGTTTAGAGTGAAACATTGAAATAAATTCATGCTTATGAGAAATTCTTCTTAAAGTCAAAACCCACCTGACTTGTTCCAGAAGATATTTAACACAAACACGGTTTGCAACAAACTTCCCGCTTTACCTCTATAACCAACCGGTACTAGTGAAAATAAGTACAAGCCTTATAGCTATTCATTATATATTTCTACTCAGAAATAAAACACGGTGACACATTTGATCTAGAAGTTAATATTTTGAGTGAAAAGCAACCTACATAACTAGAAGTAAACTGGATAAAAAAGCATACTTCTTCGAATACTTAACTTGACCAGATAAGTTGGTTCATAGGGATTGATTACTTACCAAGCTATACAAAGCTATATAGTCCACCCCTGAAATTTAATGGCCTCTTTCAGGAGCTGCTAGTAATCACAGAAAGTCCCCCATCCCTTTTCGTGAATTAGAGATGAATGGTGTTGGTTTCCACTTGTTGCCGTTTTGCTGAAGTAAGCAGTTATTGCCTTCAGTTTTCCATTTACATAGTTTCTCTCCACCTGTCAACAAACACTTGGGCCCTTAGAAATAATAGGGTAGTGAAAATAATATGCATTAATACAAGGGTTTACGGGAATGTCTGAGCATGAAGCTAACAGAGAAGCTAACACATGTTAAAAACAGCTAGCAAATAAAAGAAGTTGAAAGCAGTTGGCGAATAATTTTTCAGGCATTTTGGGTCAGTGATCTTCAAAATTTGTGACTTGAATTACATATTATGACCGCTTTTTTGCAGGTTAGCCAAACATATCTACTTGGCTTCAAATATTTCGCAGATGAAACAAGGACTTGAAACGCGACGCACGAACATTAAAAAATGCTCTCTCATATCACAAATGAGGAGAATTCTACAGCAACCGAACTCCAAGACTCCTACTACAATTATATGTCATAGCTACTATGACAAAGACTAACTCAGCACCAACATGGTAAGCACTTAGTAAAGCTAAAACAAATTATTTTAAGTCCTGAATAGAGCTCATAATCTCGGGGGAGGGTTCACACACACACACACCCCTAAAAATAAAACCTCAACTACAGAAATTATAAGAAATGATATACCTCTAATGACCATGGTGAAGTAGATGATAGCGCTAGTTCTGCTAATTGGTTGAGATCAACATTTCTGGGGAGAAACATAATGATTTTGGAGGCAATTTTTTTTGCAGTATTGAAGAGAAAATATCTGCACATACACGTAGTGGAATCACATCAGACTTAGCAACAAAAAACAATGCTCCGCAAAAAAACTGAAGTCTTATATATATGAAGTACGACATACCCATCACGTGGCTTTAGCATTGTCTTAATATCGTAACTCTCGACCTTCAAATAATCAGGTCCACCCCATGGAGGTGACAAGAAGAGTGTGTCCGCCTGCACAGCCAGAAGAAAACATCATTTACTAATCAGAGAAGGTTCACATGATTATGGTGCAATGAGATAGATCATCGAAAGAAAGAACTTAGGACTGCCAATCTAAGAAATGCATAACCAATGACGCTTAGCTTGAGTGGCCAGGCCCATGGTTTATTCCCATGGGATCTGGGGTTTGATTATTCATGAGGTACCTGACAAGTAATATATATGGGAAAACTAACCACTTTTGTTGCTAATACTTTCAAATAACAACAAATCTGTTAGCTCTAAAGACAAATTTCAGTACCTTCAACTTCGGTGCCAGAAGGAAAAAATCTCCTACAATAAAGTCTATTTGATCATGTACCCCATAGATGATAGCATTATGGTGGGCGTATTCAATCTTCTTTGGATCAATATCAATTGCAATCACATGTTTGCTCCTGAAAAAACATGCAAGAAAAAAGCAAGATAAATTATAGCTTTTTTTGTGTGTGACCAGCAAGTAGAGTAGTAGAATTCATATGCAACAAGTCCACTTCACGCACGTCAGGTGCAAGAAGAACCAGATTAGATGGATCAAAGCAAAATTTTCCCAAGTCTAAAGCCAGTTAGTTAGCCAAAAGTTGATGTGGCAAATTTGTTTGGGGTCAAGGAAGAAGAGTAAGATAATGTTGTAATGAAAGGGTACAATTGTAATCATGGAGGGTATGGAATATCTTGATCGCTATTTAGCAGAGAATACCCTAGCATGAGAGACAAGTCTCTCAAAATGCTTGATTTCCGGTTGTAAAATTCGCCTGCTATTTTTTTCTCATGCATTCTGCTCTGAAATTGCTTGATATACAGCTAATCCCACTTTGGTACTGTTTCATTCTCATTGTATTGGAGTGGAGTGTAACAGAATACAAGCAGCTGCTGTAACTAAATGAAGATGGCATGATAATCACTCATAAATTGTTTTGAGATAAAAGTCTAGAAACCATTACATAATTCAATAACATGCCCATCATAGAGAAAATTAAATCTCTATACAACTCAGATTCATCGTATAAGAACTTGAGAAACCAAAGAAAATTCCCAATATTGTCACAAGAATATTCACCTGTCTGCAAACTGTATGGCATTTCCACCCACCCCAGTAAAAGAATCGATTATGATACCACCACCGCAACGAAATGCATGATGTCTGGCCAAAGGTTCTGGAGTTACAGAAAACCATCCCTCCTCGTCCATTTTTATACCATCATCGTACTTGGAAAACAAGAGATACCTCTGCCACCAGTATTTTTCAATACCAGCAGAAAGATTTAGCAGCTCATGAGAGTTACATGCTGAAAATGCAAAAATATCCATCAGTTGAGAACTGTTCATGGTTCTAAAATTCTGAATAACAGAGGATGCGACGATTTCTCCAAATTATTCACATAATAATTTTTTTTGGCAGAATATTATTAAAATTTACTATATGGTAAAAAGACATTTATACATGAGGTGAAAAAAAAATATAGAAGCATTCATGTACATCTTTAAGATTCCCATACACATCTTGCATCTTTTAGATGACACCTAAAGTCCTTAAGCAGATCTTAATAACAGATTAATATCACGACATGGATACCACCAGCTCGCAAATTACTCTTATCTTTACATCAGTTACACTCATACCAAGTTTTCTTTGAAAAAACCATCTAGCTGAATGGATTCCCTTACCAGTTACACTTCAACTGAACCAATAGCTGATTGCAAGAAATGAATAAAAATCAAAATCAAAATCAAAATCAAAATCAAAATCAAAATGCTTTCATGTTAGTTAGTTCTAACAAACAAGAATAAAACTAACATGACACCCTCATAATAGACTTGCTATAAGCAGGAAGCCGATTACATACCTTCATTTTCATAAGATAATTTTCTCTTGTTCCGTGCTTTCCTAGCTTTCTTTTTCTTTATTTTTGCAGAATTACCATACCGGGTTTCTAAATGAACTGCTGAAACTTCATTCCCTGAACACATAGAGCTAACCCCAGCGAAAGTTCATCAGCATATACATAAAAATGAGAAAGTAAACAACTCAACAAGATCAACCCTAGTAGAGAGGAATGTATCCTTATATAATATAATTATACCAGGATTCACTTGACTAAGCAGTAGATCAAAAATATGACATGTGATTTTAAATTAAGCTAAATTGTATTTATTAGTACCTCACAACATACTCTCGACTCTTTGATGATAAGAGCTCCATGCTTCCATCAATACAACTGCCACCGGTCTCACTAAGTGTATCTGATTCCTCCGTATTTCTGCTAAGACTATGTCCAAACCCCTCAAAAAACTCATCAAATGCCTGACTAAGTAATGCATCATCACCACTGGGATTGTTAAATAAGTTAGTACTATCTTCTAAAATGCACACGTCTGATGCATTTATGGTTTCACTAGCATCCATCTCTATTGGCTCGGAATTGGTTTTATTCACATCGTAATTGGTGTCACAGAGATGTTCCATTCCTTCAGGCGGATACCATGTAGAAATCTGTGTTTTACTATTATAAAAGTAGTTTCTCATGTAGTCTGAATCCCAAACCACCGACCAATCTCCAAATTCAGACGCGCTTTTACAATTTTCAGCTCCATTACCAACATCTGTTTGCTGGAAATATGCTGCTGATTCAGGAACCTCTAGTTGTTCCCCGCCTTCGTAGGTATTTTCACGCGCTCGATCGTCAAAAGCGGAAGATGAAGCCTCTATAGATTTAGCCTCTAATTCATCGCATCGCACTGTATGGTCAAATTCAGCTGCAGCATCGGTCAAGCAGCTTCCTGATGAAAGTTCGGTTTCAACATTTTCGCTTTTGTCATCAAACTCTAGATCTCTGGCACATACGATGTCTGACACTCTGGCATCACATTGCTCCTCGCTAGAGCTACGAATAATATTCGAAAGACCAACTGGATCATCGCTATCATCAATAGTTGGTTCACAAACACGGGTGTCCTCTGCAACATTGCAGCAAGATGGTTCACTTTGGCTGGTTATTGACATAGGGCATATAGAACCGCCTGCTTCATCATGAAACAAGGTAGGAGATACAATCTCACCCACATGCTCATGAACAGACTCCGTTGTATCCCTCAAAACGCATTTAGGGATGACTGGATTTGTTGGGTGTGTACGCTTTGTTATGCCCTTGGTCTTCCCATTTCTTTTCTGGAAAATGTAAATGCAAATACTGTATCTCTTAGTCTTACACAATTTGAGTATGCCTTCGATTGAAATAATCACATACATCGTATATACCGTACAAACAATTTTGGCGGAGGCACAGCAAAAATCTTGTCCTCTATACCCTAAATAAATCTGGCCAAATGTAAATGGAACACAATTCATTCGTTTGAACTAACCTCCTTGTTTGAGTTGAACGAAAGAGGGAGTCCCAAAGCATCCATCTGCAGAGTAAGTTCATCCGCTGGTACATTGCTGCAATCTAACCGCCCAAAAACAGGCCAACAACGCACAGTTTTAATCATGAAGAAGTATTAGCTATACTATAAAAGTGAAAACAGATATTCAAAACAGAGGAAGATCAAGCCATCACTAGCCTGTAATGGAATGGAACTTTGAAATCTCACCATCACCATCATTTTCACCTCCATGAACCGCTTTCTGTTAATCAACAAAACAATTAAAAATTCCTTCTCGCTGAACAAACTCTCAATACCCTAAATTCGCAACTCAAAAACCCAGACTTACAGTGACGCCTTGGTCGAACGACTGTTCTCGCGCCGGCCCTGACCCCTCGTCCCTGACGAAAATGAAGTCTTTAAATAGTAAATTTTTCAACTTCGAAACCATAAAACCCTAGTAATCTCCAACTCTTAGAAATCGAAAAATTGAACAAGAGAACTAACAAAAAAAAATGAAAGGTACCACAAGCAGACTTCGGTGAGCTTGAAGAGAGAGCCAAGCGCTCTGATCGCGGGACCTTGATCTTCGGCTTCTACGACCGCCATTATTGACTGCGGAACTTCAGAACCGAGAGCTCTGTCGAAACTTTCGTGATGAAGAAGAGAGTTTTATTGCCGCATTACGAGCTCGGGCTTGGCAGTTAGACACTCGAACCGTCGCGGCATTTCACGACTCCTAAAACCAAATTTTATAATTGGTCCCTTGACAGTATTTGCCCAAGCATAACCCAAACTTCCAGAAAAAATTAGAATTAGCCTCTTTAGAGCATCTTTAATGGTAAGCAAATACCATATTTGCTTAACTTGCCACATAAGCAATTTAAGCTACAATTAATTTAAGCAAATTTGTTCTCTATTGGTAAGCTAAATCACTATCTTAGCTTAACTTTATCCCACATGTCAATAATTAATATTTTATTATTATTTTCTATTCAATTCCCACTTATTAAATAAAAATAAATAAAAAATTGGTCCATCTTTTTGTTAAGCTAGTAGCTTAGTTAAGCAAAGTAGCTTAGTTAAGCTAGGAGATAAAGTGCAAAACAATGGTAAGCAACTAGCTTACAATTTTTGCTAATTGCTAGCAAGTCCTCACAATTGTTAAGCTACAAACCATTAAAGATGCTCTTAGTGACAGAAGCAAATGTTCAAAATCTCATCTTCACCGATTTCTCAAAATATAAATAAATATTAATTGTTTTGGATTTTGATCAAAATGTAATGAATATTAAAGTGATGAGTATTTTGGGTTTTTCACACAAATCCAAATAGTATTTTTGGCCAAAATTATATTTTAGTGGATTATTGGAAAATGTTATTAAAATGGTGATAGATATGACAATTTCTCCCTATTTATACAGTGACATGTGTCTAATTCTGTTACAAAAATAGACGAAAGGGGCAAAGTTGATGCGTTTACGAAGTTGACGATGAACGTTTGTAAGGTTTGAAAATTTATGGGGCACTTTGTTAAATGTGTAAGAGTTAAGGGGGATTTTATGTAATTAATCCTTTGTATAAAGAATGAAGATTTAGGTTTAATAAAAGGATTAAATATTGGGAATTTTTTCAATAAAAGTACAGGAGCATCCGTAAAAACGACAAAGCGAGCGAAGAGGCTTAAAACCTAAGTGGCAGTGACGAGGGTACGACTGAAAGAAGGTGAGAAATGGAAGATGGTGAGGTCGAGGAGGGAATGCTCGTCGAAGAAGACGACTCTCAGATGCAGATTGAGCCCAAGCCTGTCAAGTCCCCATACGAATTGCTTCAGGAGACCAAGGCTTCCATCGAAGACATCGTCGCCAAAATGCTCTCCTTCAAGCAACAAGGCAAACCTAAGTCCGAACTCAGAGAGCTCGTCACTCAGATGTTCGTCCACTTCGTCAATCTCCGCCAGGTTAGGCTTCATTCACTCTCGGCTGGCTCGTCCCAATCGCCTCGAGAAGAAATTGAATTTTTTTTTTATTGGTGTTTGGTAGGCGAATCGTGCGATACTGCTCGAAGAGGAGCGAGTGAAATCCGAGACTGAGAGCGCGAAAGCGCCGGTGGATTTCACGACGTTGCAGCTTCACAATCTGATGTACGAGAAAGGTCACTACATCAAGGCGATCAAGACCTGCAAGGACTTCAAGTCCAAGTACCCCGACATAGAGCTTGTACCGGAGGAAGAGTTCTTCCGAGACGCTCCGGAGGAGATCAAAAACTCGGTGCTGTCCAACGACACTGCTCACAACCTCACGCTCAAGAGGCTCGATTTCGAGCTTCACCAGGTGAATTTCTTCATCACAATTTATAATCCGTACTGTTGTGAATGCCTGCATCGATGATTTAATTTGTATATTTTTTTCAGCGGAAAGAGCTTTGCAAGCTTCGCGAGAAGCTCGAGCAGCGCAAGAAGAGTCTTCAGGAGACGGTTGCGAGTCGGAAGAAGTTCTTGTCGAGCCTCCCGTCGATCCTCAAGTCGCTGAAGAAGGCATCTTTGCCGGTGCAGAACCAGCTCGGAGTTCAACACACGAAGAAGTTGAAGCAGCACCACTCAGCGGAGCTCCTTCCCCCGCCTCTCTACGTGCTTTACTCGCAGTTCGCGGCTCAGAAAGAAGCCTTCGGCGAACAAATCGAGATCGAGATCGTTGGAAGCGTGAAGGAGGCTCAAGCTTTTGCTCACCAGCAGGCAAACGCCAACTCCGGTAACTGACGTCCTTGTCTGCTTTGTTTATTTTTACTCTGTTCGTCAAATGAATCGCAAGAGTACGGATTGTGATGCGTAGTTTGGTTGACTGGTCCAGGCAATTCTGCGAGCATAGAGAGTTCAAGAATGGAAGACGACGCGGCGGATGAGGAAGATGATGGGCAGAGGAGAAGGAAGCGGACGAGGAAGATCCCGACGAAGGAAAGCCTTGACCAGGCGGGAACGCACCCTCTGAAAGTCGTGCTTCATGTGTTCGACGACGAGGCTTCCGATCCCAAGTCTGCGAAACTTGTCGCGCTAAAGTTTGAGTATTTGTTGAAGCTGAATGTGGTGTGCGTCGGGATCGATGGATCCCGTGATGGACCCGAGAATAACATCTTGTGCAACTTATTCCCTGATGATGCTGGCCTTGAGCTTCCCCACCAGGTATTTGATGCTCGTTTATTCTCACAGGGGTTCTCTCTAGCCCTTTTTTCTCAGCCTCTTCAATGAATTTACCCGTTCGTTTTTTTTAATTTAATGAGCCATATGTATATTTGATTGGTGCAGTCGGCCAAATTCGTTGTGGGTGGTTCTCTTGTATTTGACGAAAGAAGAGCTTCCCGCCCATACAAGTGGGCCCAGCATTTAGCAGGAATTGATTTCTTGCCCGAGTTGTCTCCGTTGCTGCCTGGGCAAGGAACACCAAACCCTAATGTAGTGAAAAGTGATGCTGTTATATCTGGCCTTTCTCAGTACCGCCAGCAGAATCGTGTTATGACAGTTGTTCAACGAATTCGCTCCCGGAAGAAAGCTCAGCTGGCTCTTGTGTGAGTCATTGCTCTGTATCTTTAGAGTTGTGATTGAAAGACACTAGAAAATCACTAGGAACTGGGTAGCACCTTTTTTTTCCTTTCAAATCTGCGTAAAAAAAAATTTGTAGTTTTGTTTTGCTTGTTTGATTCCGAGTAACGAGGCTCGCTTATGAAATAGTATTTTTTTTTCTCCTCTTGCTCCTGTATCACAAGTCTGCATCACTTATAGTGATCATATCATTTTCTGTATCTTGAATCGTCTCTCTCGATATTGTGTTTGTTCGGCAGCATGGTAAGGAATTTCCTCTTGAATAGTTTTATATTCTTTGATTGGCTACAGGGAACAGCTTGATTCACTTATGAAGCTTAACTGGGCCGCTTTATCTTGTGAAAGCGTGCCATGGGCTTTGCATATTCCTTTGTGCAATTTGCATGGTTGTTCACCTGTAGGACCCGCACCAAGCCAGGTCTCATCCGTGTCTGTGATTGATTTGGTGCAAGGTCAGCCTCACGCGGACGTGGATGAACGATATGGTAATTCGAAGGAAGAGCTAGAAAATAACAGGGAAGATGGCGAGCTCAGAGAGATTCCATCTGTAGCTCCGGTTTCATCAGCTACGAGTGATGTCACTACACTCGCTCTGTCAAAAGAGCCTAATCTCGAGCACTCCAGGCAAATGGCTTTACTTTCAAAAAGCCTAGTATCACCCATCGGTAAGGTAAAATCACAAAGCTATAAGAGACACGACGACGACGATTTCATCCTTATGTTAGGCGTCGAGAGTGACCCGGATGAGCCAGCATGTGATGAACCAGAAGAAGAACACACGATGCCTAGTCACTGCTTCGAGGCGGATAAGAAATGGGTGAATTACGGTGCCAAGGACTTTTCTCTTGTCTTGACCAGGATTACGGGAGTAGATAACAAGACTATGAAGTTAGAGGCCAAGGTATATCGTGTGACTTAAAATACATTAGAGTATTCTTTTAAATTATTTTTCTGACAATTCGATGATGACAGATTAAGATCAGCATGGAGTATCCCTTGAGGCCTCCTCTGTTTGCATTAAGCATATTCACTTCATCCGGTGAAGATACTTACGACGATGATGGTTCTGAGTGGCACAATGAGCTCCGTGCAATAGAAGCAGAGGTGAGGATGGTTTAGGAATCAAAACTTAAGTTAAGTGACCCTTTGATTAACTAGCACTTCCGATAACAAATTCGTATATTTTTTTTTTGGTAGGTAAATCTGCACATGCTTAAATTGATACCTCCGGAGGAAGAGGATTACGTGCTAGCCCATCAAGTGCGTTATCTGGCGATGCTGTTCGACTATTACACGGACGGAGCATCTTGTTCTAAAAAGAGAAACAGCAATTCTGTTGTTGATGTCGGATTGTGTAAGCCCGTCAATGGCGAGCTTGTTGCCAGATCACACAGGGGAAGGGACAGAAGGAAATTGATATCCTGGAAAGATATGGAATGCAATCCTGGCTATCCTTATTAACCTCACACATTTTCCCAAGGCGTTTTTAGCCGTGTATTTTTGTTAATGTTTATGAGCGATAATCTATGTTTCTTACTTCCTATGCTGTAAAATTTTTGTTTCATCTCCTTTAATCTTTCCCTCTAAGGGTATTAATTTTTACTTTTTTGGAGCTGCATTATTGTTGTACACACGAGTCACTGGCTACCTTGAGCGAGGGAAAAAGGCCAATGTAAACGCAGGTTACGACTTCAAGTCCAAGAGAGATTGTTGAGCAACACAAGCCATTGACAAAATTGTTGAACGTAGTTTTGAGTCAATATTATGTCCTTCATTTTGTTTCTTCTGTACGACCGGTGTGAGTTGACAACGTTTGTGGATAATGTCTCGCACTCTCGCACACTATTAGCATATAATTCGTATTGGCCTTTTTCTTTTTATCCCAATTAGACGTCACTGTCTCACATTATTAGAAAAGAAGCGAGGCAAAAATGGCCACGGCAATGGCTTTGACAAATGAGATGTTAACAATTGGGAATGCTCTGAATTTCAAAATAATATATATAATACTAAAAAAAACGGAGGATATGTCACGGATATACTATGATTCTCTTTCCTTCCCTATTTGTACGCATGATAATAATAATAGATAGTAATAGGTTTTATCTAAAAGTGTCGTACCTAACAACACACACTAAAGCTCTCTTTGTCATGATCTACAACTACAACAGGAAAGAAAAAAGCCCACAAAAACGCCTTAGATATGTACACAACAAACATTGCCTCTCTTTCTTCCACATCATCATCATCATCATCATCACTACTTGCTCTCTACCAAGGACCTGTCTGTGTTCGTCTCAAGCACCGTTTTTTGCCTCCTTTCTGCGCGTTCATCAACTCCTTTGCCTGCCACGTAATTAAAAAAAAATTACAACCTTAATTTTGCCAAAAGGAATAAAAAAAAACGGTTGTATGTCATCTCTCTCTATGTTATAAATTGATGACAAGTAAAAAGAAAGATACCAAAAAGTGCACATAAATTTAACGTTGAAAACCCAAATTGGGAAAGGAAAAAAAAAGACCACGGCAGAGAAATTTCGCTAAATCAAAAAACAAGTTGCAAAACTTCGCTACACATCAATCCCTCAACCCAATGCTAAACCCCGGAAAATCAAATTTGTCGCACCGCAGATTTTTCGGGCCCGCCCAAACCCATTCGGGTGACCAACCTTTAACAGTACGGAGACAGAAAGAATTGTACTTTCCGACTGATATTTGCCACGTCTTTAGTTTTTGTTTCTTTATTTTAAAAGCCACATCTTTGTGGTTATTAATCAACTATCAAGAGATGATGAGATCACACTCTCTCTGTGTCCCTCTTCTTGGTGAATTATTGCTACCGTGAACCCTCCATAAATTGTATATTAAGACAACGATTGCATATTCACGGAAAGCGGGTTTCAACTTTCAACTACATCTTGTATAGTGGACAATATAGCAAGAAAACTCGTCTTCGTAGAAAGATAAAAACAAGATACGAAGAAAAATTAGTAGATTCAAAAGTACCTGATTTTTCTGCATTTCAATCATATGTTCCTGAGGGGGGACAAATAAATGTGCAACAATGTCAGTTCTTTCCACAGAAATGCAAGCTTAAATAAAGACAGACGAAACAAGCCCTGAAAATTTACCTGCTTCTTTCTCAGTTCTTCATTCTCCTCTTTTAACTTGGCAACTTCTGCTTCCAATTCCATAGTGTAAGCCTGAAAGAAGAGGAAGAAGAAGCCCACAAAAAAGAGAAACCATCAATTCCGTAGCAAAAGAGTAAATCTAACCAGCCTTTACGCATCTCTCACCACCACAACCCAAGAAATTTCCAACCTTTAAGGACCCCCCTTTTATTTTATTTACTTGATACGATTACTGTTTTTCATCATTAATCACTACTACGATTCCATTACCTTGTAATAAACTGGATCCTTACAACTTCTCAAGACCGTTACTTCCCAAAACCTTTCATCTGTTGTCATGTCAGATCAGATCGCTACCACACTACAACTCTGCCACATAGTCTTTCACCAAGTTTTAGGACACACACACAACACGTCAATTGTAATAGACCATAAACATAAACACACCACTAATTATAAAAATTAAATAACCTTATAAATTCCCATTCTAGCGAGTCACTTTATTCCTGATTGAATAGGGGAAAAATAGTGTTCTTTCTTCTGATCACACACACACACACACACACACACATATATATATATATATATATATATATATATTTCTTTTTGTAACGGTGGCGGTGGCAGTGGCAGAGAAAAGCCAAGTGGTGGTGTGATAGCAATCGGACACGTTCACTAACGGCTTTTAATTCTTCTTAATTCGTATGGAATGCGTGTTATATCGCCACAGTGTTCACTTAACAACAAACCAAAGCTATTGACACGAAAAATATGACTCACTGATATCAAGCTAGTACCACCACTCAAGATTCAACACATAAACAGAGCAAACGATGATAAAAAAAAATTAAAAAAAAAAAAACAAGAAACGAACTCCATAAAAGCAAGAGAGCGAGAGAGAGAGAAAGAGAGAGAGAGAGAGAGAGAGAGATTTCAACCTGCTTGCGAGCTCTGGATCGAGCGGCGGACTCACGGTTCTTGATCATCCTCCTTTGCCTCCTCTCCACCACCTTTTCCACCGCGCCGCCGCCTTTCCTCCCCCGGAGGCCACCATTGAACACGAACGGCACCGGCGACACCGACGACGTGTCGCCGTTGCTCCTCACTCCGTCCGACGACATCTGGTTCCCCGGCGAGCCTAATCCCATCACTCCGCCTCCGACTCCGGCGGGGCTTCCCAGCTGCGTGCCAGCGCCGTAAGCCACAACCGGATTCTGCTTCGGAAATATCTGCTGTGGCTGTTGATGTTGATGGTGGTGAGGATTCGATGACGATCTCACGCCGTTCACGTTGAGCGGCAGATTCGCGGCTTGGATCGGAATCGGAGCAGGATTCAGATTGCTGTTCATGATTCCGGATATCATTCCCAAATTATTGTTGTTGTTGTTATGATTGCTAGTTGAGAAAAGTGGCGTTCCATTTTGCGACTTCGAATTCGAATTGAACTGAGCGTTGCTATTGTCGATGTTGTTATCTTCTCTGACGACTCCGGCTCTGACGAGAAATTCCTCGAGCGTTATCTCTCCTAGGGTTTGCTGTCTCGGAGGGGCGGAAGGCGGAATTGCGCCGCCGTTTCCGTCCTTAGAGAGGCTTTTCCAAACCTCGTCGACGGTCTTCTGGCTCAGCGTCCGAGGCAGAGTCAGCGAGCCTTGCCTCTGCAGAGGCGCCGCCGCCGGAGCGCCGCTGATTTGCGCCGGAGAGACGGAAGGCGCTCCGATTCCGGAGGCGGCTCCGACGCCGGCCATGGACTGGACCTCCTCCGCGCTCCAGATGTTCTTGAGAAGCTCGTCCATGTTCATGGACCCGAAATCCTTTCCCAAGCTACCTCCCATGGTGTTCTGTAACTCGTCGAACGTGAGGGAGTAGATCGACGATTGTCTCGCTAGGAGACTGTTCGCCGGCGGTCTCCCTCCGCCGCCGTTAGCCGGCGGCTCGGTTCCGAAACCCTTGAAGTTCATCTCCGAAAGTTCTTCAAGAAAAAAAGAGAATCAGAATATAAACTGCTTGTTCTCCGAGGTAAGTCTCTCTCTCTCTCGTCCGTTTGTTCTGCAGAAAATTTCGTATCGAAAATGAAAGAGATTTCAGATTGATCCGACGAAACTCGTCATTGTCAATTCGCCGTCTCCGATCGAATCTTGTGTTTCACGAACCCTAACCTCCGATCAATCAATCAATCAATTATAGACTAATAATGATCAAAGAAAAGGCTCAGAAGAACGAGATCAAAACGTATAGCACAAATAAAAGAAAAAGGAGTAGCAGTAGAAGGAGCTGTAAAGATAAACTCTGAAAGCAGAAAAAGGAAAAACACACATAAATATGCTTTTATTAAATTCGTTACCTTTGTTTTTTCTTTTCAAGTAAATTTTGGATTTTCGGTATCCCTTTTCTCTTTCTTGCCGTCTTCTTCGGCTGGGAATTTATTTATTTATTTAGTTTTTTTTTTTCCCCAGAACCGCCAAATGTTTACTGTCTTATGCTGCATTGCTGCTGTCTAATTTTATGTATTTATAAAATTGATAAATTTACAAAAATTTGTGCTTTTGACAATTACAAAGTGGGTTCAAAATTAATTAATTTTATAGTAATAAAATAAGATATATATATAATTGAAAAGATAACAAATTTAATTGTCCGAATAAAGAATTGGGAAGTAGTCGCTGATAAGCTACTTTAGAACGTGGTCCCATACGATTGGGTAAGAGGCTTTGATGCGACATCATCCAATCAGGTATCGCTAAGTGGGATGATCTGAGCCGTCCACGTTTCGCGCTGAGAAGGGAGACCACGATGACCTTTTAATAATAGTGGCGTCGGAGATGAATTACGTGTGTATGCACTTTCAGGTGCATAAATAAATAAACGATGAACACTTTACTTATTATTTTTACTAAGATAACAGTTTAAATTAAGAAAATATCAGTAATAAGTTCTTTTATGCTCCTCATATCAGTAATATACTTATATCAGCCTATTTTATTTACATATTTATTATTACGTAAATTTTGTTTGTTTTACCAAAGCTTTCACATCACAAACATGGTTACGATTTATGTGTTTCAGATTGTAGTAGCCCTATCGTATCCTCTTAAAATATTACAAATCCATGTCAGTCATATTTATCTTCATTAGGAAAGAGTAATCTGTTCAAAATCGTGTAATATTTCCCAACTAGTAGGTAGATCCATCCACTAGTAGTAGTGCGACTGCGTAGGGACGAAAACGAGTATGTCATCTTAGCCATATTTAGGTTTATGTCTAATCAAGTTCCAATATTGGAACTTCGTATCAGACCTTACCAACGTGAATTATCCAAAAGGACCAAAACAGGTCCAAAAAATATGTCGTTCTGATTGGTCACAAATGTTTAAGCCGACAAACGAGATAATGGTGGCTGTCACGTGGAATTCAGCGGACGCGCGTGAAGATTTCAGAACATATTCAAAGAATTACACCAAACGAGCAAAAAAAAAAATTTAGAATGGAATCCCATACCCAAACACGTATTATATTACATTCTAAAATGTATTTTTTTTAATTAAATCAAACTTCATTATATCTCCAACTTAATATCAAAATTTTAACATAAAAAACAATTCGTTGTTTATCTATTTTATTTTTTAAATAATTATTTATATATTACACATATTTTATTCAATGTTTCAAAAGCGGACAAAGATTTTCACCATGTCATTTTCTGTAAATCAAGAGGCTCAAAACGAACGACATTTACATCCTTAATCTAACTTGTGTCATATTTTTATATTGCATCGATAAAATTTGATTTTGTAACTGAACTAATTTTTTCTTTTCAAATGTATAAACTTCGTACATATAAATATAGGAATAATGTTTTTAAGTGCAGCATTTCTAATATAGTAAATGTTTTGAATAATTTCAAGACTAGTACTTTTTTCAAACTGTAAAAAATTCTTTGTGATTATTTTTCTTATAAATTAAATTGTAAGCATGAAATAAAGTTAAATATAGTAAAAAACAGTGTAAACAAATATAAAGATATATCTATAAACATAATTTTTTTTTAATATAATTAGATTCATACCACAATTTAAACTAGATTCATATAAAATAGCTTTTAATATATAATTTTGTGATATTTTAATACAACGCTATATAGATTAAGCTATTCTGTGATTATTTTTGAAATAAAGCAAAATAATAAAATATTTTAAATATTTACTCTATTATAGAGTTGGGTTGTAGATGTTAGTAATAAATTTTCATGACGAATTCAGGTAACTTTATTTTATTAATACAAATCAATTTTTAACCGGCTAATTGAAATCATGTTGTCAAGGTTTATTATTTTTATTGATTTTTTATGTTATTATTTTTTGAAAAGTTTGAGGGCCTAGTTAAAACTTAAAATGGCCTAAACCAATGTTGAATGCGACTAATTAATTATAACATTCTTACTTTTTTTTTAAATATTGGAAAACTAATTAATTCAGAAGTATTATTATGAAAATTTAATTTTACCCCCATTTAGTCCGGACGATTGAGTAGAGAATTTTTTTTTTTTTTTTTAGTAGTAGAAAAAATGTTATTTGAAATTGATGATGTCACTAATCTCAAGACAACAAACAAGTGCTTAGAATAATCAAATGAATCAAACTTCCCATGATTCTAGATATTTCATTTCAAAGTTGACGTTTTGCTTTCATACCAATTAGAAAGTCGGAAACATGACGTAAAGATGAGTCTGTATATTTATAATTAATTTGAGTAACTATACAAATGTAAAGATCTGTTAAATATTCAATTTTTTTTTAAAATTTAAACAAATAATTATTATGATGATGCGATATTATTATTTCTGTCTTTAGAATATGATGATTATTTATAATTTTTTTTTTTTACTTCGTTAATAAAATTTTATAATTATTTATTTAAAATTTATCGGTACATGACAAAACATAAAAGTTTTATATATTAGGAGAGCCTGTCCATATATTTATGCCACCCAAAATAGCTGCGGCTTTCTATGACAGCTAAGATAAAATTCTCCCCAACAAACCCATAGACTTTGCCGTTTTTTTTTACGGGGTGAAAATTACAAATACTATTTAGTAGTGTACATGTTTGACTTTCTTCTTAGCAAGTATATTAATTATTTATGTATTATTTGGAGCAATTTTCAAGCGAGTGTGTGAATGATTAATTTGGCTCGCTTATAGAGTACGGCTATTTATGCAAAAGGACAACTGCATTTAACCATCAGCCTATCTCATTGCATATGGAATTATGGATGTATATCTAAACTATATATATGTATATATGATGACACAGTATTTATTATGAGTGAACTTTCAACATCAGATCGGAATAGTACAAATTCAATATTGCGAAGAAAATTGTATTTTTGCAAACTATATCCTAATGTGGCCTACTTTCTTTACATATGAAAAACACTCTTTCTTGTTTGTTGCGTGAGATCAAATTTCTTCTAAAGATCAAAGTTCTTCAATCATTGGAATTCCATAACTAGTTTCCTCTAACCAGCGATGACACCTAGCAGAAAATATGTCAACGTGCGCGATTAAAGACCATTACGTAAACAATACCCAAGTAATTTTTCATGCCACTACTTGAAAGTGTGGCCGGCCCATTTCATAAATTGTGTTGTGATCCTGTTTATTCCAAGTAAACAAAAAAGGGATTATTCCAAAATTATAATTATTTATAAAAAATTTGATCAAAATCCAATAAATTCTTTTTATTCCAAAAGTATGATCTTTTATTGATAATTTTGTCAATAAATAACTGATTTATTGATAATAAATTGATATTTATTGACAAACTTAGTCATAATTTTGAAATAAAAAATATTTATTAAATTTTGGTCGAAAACTTTTTAAATTGTCATAGTTTTAGAATAATTCCAACAAAAATATAGAGAGTTCGAAAAAAAAATGAGGAAGTTACAAGAATGACGAATTTTTTTAGGGAAAGTTTTCAAATAACGCATATTTAAAAATATATCGAATTGACAATTTCGAAATTTTTAGGACCAAAATGCTCTTTTTCGGCATGCCGAGTCCCGATTCATATTAACATGCGATCTTTGATGACGCGGGGAAGAAATCGCACCATTAAAGATCCATGGTGGCAAAATTTGCTCTTAATTTGAGATTTCGAGCTCATCTAAAGATGATTAATTGAGGACGAGCATGAGGAAATTTCCCATCTTCGACGACGAGCATCTCTATCTTCAACGGCAAGTTGGGAAAACGACATAGATTCGTTGGAGGGAAGCAAGACATACCAGGAAAATAACCATTTTTACCTATGCCATAATTTGCATTGGAATCTCCGAGCAGACCAAGCGAAGCTCCGACGTTTACCGCGACAAAACATGGTCATTAAAAATGAGATCCTTAATGGTAACTGTTATGCTGTCGTTTTCACAATGTAAAAATTATATCCGAGAGCAAAAACGATACCCTCGAAGTGAATTATCGAGCAAAAAAAATATTCCTTCTACTCTTTCCTCACAAGCACATACAAATATATCTATTCATATTTTTGTCTGCATCAATGCAAACATGAATTTAAAATACACAAAGTGTACGTGTGCGTATGTAGAAATACTCATGCAAATGCATATATGAAATATATACGTAGAAATAATATATATACGTGTATAGCACAAATACCCACGTGAAAAGATGATATTCATGTATGCACAACAAATGTATACTCAAAAGGGGTATTCAAGGAATTAAATCATACATGCACAACACATGTACACCCAAAAGGGGTATTCAAGGAATTAAATACAAAGGCCCAAAACTATCGGCAAACTTGACTTTCGGCGAACAAACCATCGGCATGAGCCTCCCGCCTAGTCCACTGCGCTGTGGGCAACTTGGCCACCGACTCCATCAACGAGAGCACACAGAGAAAGATGCATAATTATATATATATATATATATATATATATATATATATATATATGTTGACCTGTAAAATTAGTACAACAATATCTCACGAAAATACACAGACTCCGAGTACAAGGACTCCGAGTACAGAGATGATTTAGGTAAGACTTTCTCTTTATACAGACGAATCTAATACAAGAGAGCAATGTTTTCTAGAGGTTCTAAGTATCAATCAATCCGTGATCTCCCCCTTGAAGTCCTCTGCGAGATCCTATTTATACTTGTCTGGTGTAGCTTCGTGGTCGTGGGTTTTGACGGTTATTCTGGGGAACGTGGGGTGATCAATCCCACGTTCTAGACGGTTTTTTGGGTAACTGTCGATTCCTTCTCGTTGAGGTGGATGGTTACACGATTTATGAACCGTCAAGGTGCGCGTTTAAACATTTGAAACATGTTTTCTTTTGGTTTGACTAGTCTTTGACCCACGATTTTCTCTTCTCTCCGAAGTTCTGATCGGTAGGTTTCGTTCTTAACTTATGAACGGGTCGTTCCTTTTCAGTGTTTAACTCTTAGGTCTATTTTACCTGAGTTCGGTGCTGGGTTTTGCATTCTGCTCGGGGTTCCGACTACCCTACTCGGTGTCTGACCATTTTATCCCGTAGCAATATATATATGAAATACCTTGACAGAAAGTAAATGCATGCATATATGATAATGTATATACATAAATAAATAAATAAATATATAATATATATGTACGCAAACAGAAGTAAAATATATGTATATGTAAACACTTATGCATTAATAGATATACATACATACGTAAATAAATAATGGTCTATTAGTAGTCAATTTAAACGTTTGATATTGCTAAATAACCAACGTTTGGTAATTAATCTTATATAAATAACCATTTTTCACGTATTTACAAACGTAAATATTAGATAAATAGCCAACTCTATATCTTAGGTCACGTCATAATTTACGGTTATTTACCTAAGATTTACAAAACGTTGTCTATCTAGTAATGTCAAACGTTTAAATTGACTATTTTCCTAATTTTCTGAATATATATATATATATATATATATATATATATATATACACACACACACGCACACACACATACAAACAACACACTCCCAGAGTGACTATCGGCACAAGTATATTTATCTGCTTCACTCCCGACTCACTATATTTTTCTCTCTCGATACTTGAGACGAGATATTATAGCCTTCCACCAAGAGAAACTCATCCGCTTCCCTTTAGTTGATGTTTCTTGTCTTTTCAAGCGAAGAACACGACGAACGCGAAGAAAGCCAAAAATTCGAAGATCGTGAATAACCTGGAGAACACGACGAACTCAAAAGACTTGATGAACATGAAGAACCAAAAGAGCACAACGAACTCGACGACCACGAAGAACGCGAAGGACCCGAAGATCGCAACAAACCCGATGAACACGATGAGCATGTGGAACGCAAAGAACACAAAAGAAAACTATTGACGAAGTGACGAGAAATCGTGAACCACCTTTCGGAGAGGCAAAGACGGTGAAAAGAGAAGATTTCACCACACCTAACCTACATGCGGTCATAGGGTCCGGCTCCGAACCACAGACGGTTCTAAGTGTTGACCAAAAAACGACGTTAACAGCAGCGACAGTTCAAAAATTACCATTTTCATCGAGTTGGAATTCGAATCAAAATCTCAGAGAAGACAAAGCGAAGCTCTCCGAGTAGACCAAGCAAAGCTCTGACATTCGCCGCAATGGTCATTAAAAATGGAGATCATCACTAGTTTGACATATAGTATATTGAACTTCTATACGGTATACACTACTGGTACAATATACTTGTATACTATATTTTGCAGTAGTATATTGTTTATTAATTTCATAGCAAAGTTGAAATTACTAGACGTGTCATGAGAATGTTGTTCAACTATGTTGGTGGAACTACTTGTTGACCAACTGATTGATTTTAGCAAGATTATTTAAATCGACAATCAAACAATCAATCAACAGAAAGTAATAAAAGACAAGCGGAATTGGTAACCCTGTTCGGTGATAAAGCACATACTCAGGAGGACTAATACGTCTGGTGGTGGAAAACAATTCACTATAATAATCAATGGTACAATGACTCGAGTTTGAAGGCTTCCTCTCAAACAGCCGCCTCCTCCGATCTCCGATGAATTGCAATCCAAGTTCCCCTCAGATTTGAAACTCTCACTCACTTCCACCCGACTCTTCCTTTCGAAGATCGCACGAACCTCTCCCATAGATATTCTCAGCGTATCAATGCAAACACACGTACTCACAAACTTTTACAAACAAAGCACAACAGTAACAAGCTATTTTAAACCAATTGTCGATGTAGATCTCCGGTAGAGAGACTGGTTTTAGATTAAGGTATGTGTTTATTGACCTAAAAGTGCAAATCGACCTAATGAAACCCTAAGGGGTTTTATAGGCATCATTAACATAATCTCCGCGTAGCTAAGACCAGCCTACAAAAAAAACCAACGTAAGTGAGTTGTTCAATACTTTATTTTGCATTGGTGTACTATTTACTGATTTCATAGTGAATTGATTGAGACACATCGTCAAAGAAACTGGTATATAATTGTCGGAGAAACATCACCTCAGAAGTGCGAGGACGATCTCTGACACTTGTTGCAACGGATTGTGCCCTTGCGAAGCAGATGTCGTTTCCGAGCGAGCTCAACGACAGGTTGAGAAAGACCTTTGCCGATTCAAGAATGATAACAAGGTGACTAAAGGGTGTAAAATCCCTACAGACCCATTTGGGCTTAAACATAGCTAAAATTAGGCATAAACATTACTACCAAATTGAAGGAGTTCATCTCAAACTTAATTCTCCAAATTATCTTTATTAACTGTTATTTTTTCATACTTTTTTTTTCTTTTTTCTTTTTGTGTGTCGAAGGTTTGCAAATGAGAGATTCTTAGAATTATCATTCTCAAACGAGTTATTTGATACCTCTCCTACTAGAATTGGTCATACTAAATTTCAAAGCCAAACGTCGGTCACCTAAGGGCATTAAAATAGAAGTCGATTGTTAAACAGAGTTGTAAACGACACAGCAGAGTTTAGCGATTGAAGAGAATATATCTGAACCCGCATTTGGTTTCATTCCACAGCCAAAATTCTTTTCAAGTTGCTTCCACTCAAAAAGAACACTCATATCTACTAGATTAGCCAGAACACTAGTTAAGCACTCGTAGAATATTGCATAAAAGGAGAGAAAATTTTTACTTCATGTAATAATGCATAACAGGGAAAGCGGTTTTAATTTCATAAATTACGATTGCGCCGCTGACGAAAATGTCTGAGAATGAAGCTATCGGCGTATAACGGATAGTTCTTCCTTATCATGCCCTTAATGCATTTCCAATAAGAGAAGTCAACCATTTTTCCGTCCTTTTGAACGATGAACATACACCTTGATCTTTGGAAATCAGGGTGATAGCCAACCTGTCCGTCGAAAGAAAAGGGAAAAAAAATGTCTCATTAGATATTCTATCGAATAGTCAAACAAAATATCTAAAACCTTTGGATTTATAGACGATCGTGATGTCAAGAAGTACGAAAAAATGCGTCAAACAAAGTCATGCTCCACAAATTTATTGAAAATCGAAAAGCATGGGATTTACAGATGATCGCGGAAAGCTATATCGATAATCAGTGAAAAGGAAAGTCTTGATTCTCAACTAGATCAAAGCATACCACGATAAATTGTGCACATAAGTTCCGAAGGAAACAAACTTTTTGGCGTATATACAATATTTTGTAACTGAGAGAGAGAGAGAGAGAGGCAGAGTGAGAGAGCATTACAGTTATGTAATCGAGTCCGGATCCAATCTTCTTCTGGAACTCTGGATGATACGGAAGCAATCTCTCGAGAATCGTTTTTTCGTGTTCAGGGGTTAATCTGTCTCCACTCTCATATCTGTAAACATTCCATTTCCACATCACAATGAAAACAGGCACACATACAGCTCAAAAAACTATTCACATTTCCACATACATGAAAGCTAAAACTCACTTTGAGATGGGAATGAAGTGATCACCAAAACACAAACATTTAGTCCCTAGGACTTGTATGTGGGTTTCCAAGTAAGGAAAAACAAAAGGACCAATCTTTAAACACACACTGATAAATAACGAGTAAAAGCCCAAATGAACCATGTTACAGAAACAATCATATATACTCCAAAGTTTATACCTTAGCCATCTAGACTGTCCTAACACTCCTACATATATAATTCTGCTAAACACTTTTACACTGAGCATTGAAACAAGAGAATAAAATTAACAAACCGAAATTAGCGGAAAAAAGAAAAGAAAATAAATCATACTTTCCGGAGTGAAGAATCATTCTGACGAAGCCAACTAGAGGAACAGTGTCTTCCAAAATCTTGTCCTCCCAATCCACCCAGCTTTCTTCATCGCCTTCTTCGTATTCTTCGGCGACGTTTTCGACGAACACGTAATTCCTCTTCGGCTCAATCGTTTCCTCATCCTCCGAAGGAACTTCCGGTAGTTCCTTCCTCGGAGCAACCACCGGCTTTCTCAGCAAGTCCGGTCCGATTGAGCTTCCACCACCGCCGTCCGATCCGGTCTTGAGAGCTCCGAGCCGAGACTGAAGCGACGTCGTTACGCGGAAGGGAAGGGGCAGAGCGACGGGATAATGGTTCGGATACACAGGACACCGAAGAAGGTTGAGAATTTGCGGTGGTTTAGATAGGGAAGCCATGGCAGGGTTTTTTTAGCTTGCCCTAGCCTGGGAGTTTCTCGTCTATCTGTTTCTTCTCAGTTCTTCTGATACTGATTCATTTTGTATTTTTTTTTTTTCCTTTTTCTTTTCTTGGTCAAATTATCTTCTAAACAATCAAAGTGATTGACTCGTCCATGGTTGGATCAGTGAGTTATGTTTGCGTAAAACTCGTCCACTTCTGCAAATGCAGCTTCAATCTATTTCTGTGGCTGCTACTCGCTTTCAGGCCTATAATGGGCCTAATATGGATTGTGCTTTTTTCGGCCCATTTTGAAGTTTTGGGCTTATCACAGCCTTTGCCTTAATGGCTGTCTGAATACAAATTAAGATTGTTTATTTAAAAACTTTTAAAACATTTGTCAAAAGTCGATATGTCCGAGTGGTTAAGGAGATAGACTCGAAATCTATTGGGCTTTGCCTGCGCAGGTTCGAATCCTGCTGTCGACGTTTTTTGAAATTTTAAGCAAAATTATAAAATTTAATCATTAGAAACTAATTTATAAGAAAAATAACTAATTAACAAGCTAACTAAAATTACTTATGATAAAAATAAAAACTAAGTTACGATTATCAAGTATCAACATATATTTAAACATTGTTATTAATTTTTTTGACTATATAAACAATTTACCACAATAATTCATTTTTTAAATCACTTGATTTGACATTTGAACGAAAATTCCATGCAAATGCAATTGCAAGTTGCAACTACGCTGAAAAATTAAGAAGCTGCAAGTTGCAACTACGTATGTAGAGTGTAGACCTAATACTAAATAATAATAAAAAATTGAGTAGATGACTAAAATAATTTAACAGCTTATTCCACGTCTTGATTGAAAGTGACTAGACCTTTCAATCTAATTTTTTTTTTATCAGGATTTGTAATTGGTTAAATGCTTGGCCTTGTAATTTAGTGTTGCTAATGCATAAAACTAAAATTGATCATACATTCCTCAGCCATATTAAAACGTATATATAAGTATATATATATATATATATATATATATATATATATATATATTCATTTTTTAATATAGAGTGAGCGCGATTTCATTTAATCACAGTCGACCAAATCCGGCGCTATAATGGCAGACACCCTAAAAGCCAACAAACATTATATACATATAAAAGACATATATAAACATTCTATGGTCGTCTCTCGCTATTAAAATAAAGTCAAACAATTGATTTTCTTCTGAATTCCCCGGAAGAACAAATGAAGAAGGCCATAAAAAACTCTGACCGTCTCTCGTTCTGCGTGGTTTTGTTTGTACTAATATCGGTGAGATCTAAAGCATTGAACAACGGTGATGAGAATCACAAACGACCATGTTCAAGGGTTGCGAAAATCGGTCCTATAGTCGACTTGACAAGCCGCGAGGGAAAAGAACAGAGAATAGCCATCGAGATGGCAGTTCAAGACCACATCTTCTACACAGACTCATCGTCCAATTGCCTTCAACTGGATTTTCTGATTAAGAATTCCCATGGCAAACCAGCTCGAGCAACTCTTTCAGGTAATAGTTTATTTTTCAGCCTAGCTAGATTTTTATTATATATTTTTCCATTGATTTTCTTGGAGTTTTTCAACAAATTCAGCCATTATTTTGACCAGTCATTCATAACTAAGCTGGTCTTATTAAATTTAAATGAGTGGTTCTAGTTTAAGTCGGTGATCATTATTAAGGATTGAATAGTCTTTTGAATTTCTTTATATGAAACTGTGTCGTTTTGTACTGATTGTAATAACGGTCACTGACGAGCTTATGAATTTTGGAAGTTTTCTTGTATAAAATTTCAAAGGGTCTGAGCTATATTATACACCGTTATTAACGTAATTAATTTATTAGCATACAACTTAACATGACTTTTATTCTTTTGCTTCGGAAGTTGACATGACTTATAGTACGCCAAAAATATTTATTAATTAATATATATACTCGATATTATAACACTGCAGAAACATGGCTATAACTGTAAGCACCTACCATGCAAATAATAATGTTTTTAACTTATCGGAAAATATTCTTAAAAACTTTATAATAAATTAACAGCTGGGTTTTATATCTTTCCAAGAGGGCGGACCCAGGTGCAAGCTTCAAGTGGCCTGGTCTCCCCTAAGCCCCAATTTTCGGGCTTAAAAAAAAAAATATATATTACAACCTAAATTCATATTTGGCCCACCCTCTCCTCAAAGTCTGGATCCGCCCTCTCGGAAAGATATTATAAACGGAGGATTGTATCTAAATTCATGTCCCATTAGTCAACCATAGGATTGTAAACGGAGGATGGAAAAAGTAATATAATATAAAATGATTGAGCTTAGGAAAAGCAATAATCAATGCATATATAGTTCTATAATTAGAAACCCATTTATCAATTCCAAGTTGATTTTAAAGTTTATTAATTGACAAGAATATTTATTAAATAATCTATCTATGCTCACAGCAATCGATCTTCTGAGAAGCAAACAAGTTCAAGCCATCGTGGGAACGCAAATAACTTCACACGATATAGCTTTAATATCCGAGTCAACGCATCGTAACGCTGTCGAGAAATTCCCTTTCATATCACTTTCCTCTCCGGCGATACCAAACCCAAGCCCAACAACGCCGCTCAATCTCTTCCGAATGTCAAACGACGTCGTTTTCCAGTCAGAGTGCATAGCCGACTTAGTCAACCACTTCAACTGGCGAAAGATCACCGCAATCTACGAGCACCACAGCAGCGACAATTACGGCTTACCAGCGGCGTTGACTTTCCTGTCGGACTCGCTTCGGCGAGTCAACTCGGAGATCCAACACCACAGTGCATTCCCAGCCCTATCTTCTCCTCTCTCGGGACGTGCCGAAAAACTAGCCGTTGAGAAAGAGCTTCGGAAGCTGAAGAGCAAGAGCAACCGAGTCTTCGTGGTCCTTGGCTTCTCTTTCCCTTCGGTTCTTTCGCTCTTCAAAACCGCCAAGCAAATGGGAATGATGGAAAACGGCTTCGTTTGGATCGTCTCAGATGAGATCGCGAGCTTTCTCGACTCGGTCGACTCGTCTTTCAAGCGTCGATACATGCAAGGCGTTATTGGTGTAAAAACCAGGTTCGATGACACGACCGAGGGTTTCGAACAGTTCAAGAGAAGATTCCGAACAATGTACGGATCGAGATATCCTGAAGAGGAAGAGAACTCAAACCCTAGCATCTTTGCTCTCCGAGCCTATGATGCTGTCACCGCCATCGCTAAAGCCGTAACGGCTTTGCAAGGAAAAGTCATCACAGCGAAAAGTATACACGCAGAGGTAGATATTGATATTTAGACCTCCTATTATTATTGTTATGATTTTTTTTAACGAAAATTGCATAGAGTTTCTATTAAAAATAGAGTAAAATATAAATCAATATAAGAGATCATAACATTTTATTATAGAGAGATGCTATTTGGCACGATTAACGACCTCTGACGATCCACTCAGAGGTTGACACGTGGATGTTTAATGCCACGTGTCAACTTCGGAGTGGATCGTCAAAAATCGTTAAACGTGCCAAAAATGATTTTTGTTTATTATAAGGCATATTAAAAACCTAAAGTCGAGGTAAATCTAACACTACTACATGTACATATAAATTAATTTTATTATATGTCTAATAAATTAGATATTGACTTGTCTAAATACATCAATAGTGAAATAAATATTTTTAAAATACTGATATTCATAGTCATCAGTGCCCTTACCCGTTTCAAACAAGTGAGGCCCGCACTTTTCCGTATTTTAATAACTAATTTTAAGTTTAATTTTTTTTGTATCTTAAATTCATATTTGATTTATGATATATCTACCAAAATTTAAATTTTTGTTTTTTATTTTGAATAAACCAATATTATAATTTGGACTCTTTAATTAGCTTACCCTAATTTTTTATTTTTATTTTATGTGGAAAGCTTTTGAAAACCGATTTCCCAGGTCTAAGTGGAGCAATTAGGTTTAAGAAGAATGGAATACTAGCTCAATCTCCGGCCTTTGATATCATCAACATTGAAGGAAAAACCTGCCGAGAGATCGGAATTTGGTCAAAACGAGCCGGGCTTTCCGGAACGAGACCGGTGTATTGGTCGGGAAATACGTCGAAGGTGCAATTTACAGTTCCGACGGGTTGGGCTTCGTCGGAGGAAGAGAAACCGCTGAGGATAGCGGTACCGGCGAAAGGTGTGTTTCATCAATTTGTGACGGTAACGTATGATGAAGCAAACAATCACAAGACGACAGTGTCGGGTTTTTCTATCGATGTGTTCGAAGCGGCCGTGAAGCGTCTTCCCTATCAACTCCGTTACGAGCTCGTCCCTTTCAACGGCTCTTATGATGAAATGGTGGAACAAGTTTATCTCAAGGTGATTAGAAACCCTTTTGTTGACTTCTTTGAAATTTGATGAAAACCTTAAACTTGTGGTTATTTCACATATCAATTCATGCATAATTTTTTTATTTTATTTTAGATGTATAAGTGGACTATGAAAAAAAAAAAAAAATATTAGTTAAATAAGCAACCGAAAATTTAAAAATTGTTAAATATATAGTCAATTTTTTGTAAATAGCCAACTCGATTTATTTACGGCACTTAAAAAGAAAAAAAATACCCAATAAACATTCCCGCTTATTTTAAGTTTTTTTTTTGTCTTGTTGAGTTCCGTAAATAAGTTGATGTGACTATTTACAAAAAATTTACAAAAAAATTGATTATTATACAAAACATTATAAGTCAAATGGCTATATAACTAAAAGACTATATGAAAATTACAGGGTTTTGAGGGCGCGGTGGGAGATATACAGGTATTTGCAGAGAGATTCCGTGCCGTAGAATTTACACAGCCGTACGTGAACTCTGGACTAGAGATGATAGTGACGGTGGAATCAGATAAGGCCAAAGAAACATGGATGTTCAAGAAAGTGTTCAGTCGAGGAATGTGGATCAGACTCGTGCTCATTCATTTCTTTGTTTGCTTTGTAGTTTCAGTCATCGAACAGCAACCCCAAATACTGAGCCTAACACCTCAGCATTAGTTACCTGGCTTTGCCTCTTACTCTTTTCCCAAAGTAAGCATAAACAGATTATATTCTATTTATATATATAAAAAAAGTAAATCACGTAACATCCTTAATATCATAGGAGTAAATTTCATGACAAAAATTCTCATTCATGTCATTGACTTCTCAAATTGAATTGTTCCCCTTCAATTAAATAGGTTTATTTGAATAATATTGTATTTTAAGTTTGACATTCAAGTCACTTTTTTATTTATAAGAATCTAACCTCACAAAATTATATTAGTTTGATTTTTTTTCTTCTTCTTCATCTGTAGTAATTTTATTTAACTAAATGTGTATTAATAAAGATAGATCACATGAAATACTTACATATGTCATCCAAACAAATGTAATTAAAACATGTAATTTATTTATAAGTTACAGTCACAAGACATACCTTATTTTCTCACAAGCACCTATAGTTGGTTTTGTCAATAATTTTTTAACTTAGAATATGTCACAATTTTTGTAAAGAGGAACCACTGAGGTGCAACGAGGCGCGATTTGTGTTCGCCCCATGGATGCTCGTGATTCTGGTATTGATGGCGACATTCACGGCTAGTCTCTCCTCAATGTTGACTGTGTCACAGATAAGACCTTCCGTGCTTGACATTGACACGTTGAAAACGACAAACGCCGTGGTCGCTTGCAATGGAAATTCCTTCATCGTTGGATACCTAATCAACACTCTTGGCTTCAAGAGAGAAAATATAAGGAACATCACATTGCTAGATGAGTACCTTCAGGCATTTCTCGAAGGTGAGATCAAAGCGGCTTTTTTCGTTGTTCCTCACGCTTCGGTCTTCCTCGCTAAAAATTGTGGTCACGGCTTCATAAGATCCGGACCTACTTTTAAGCTCGGCGGTTTTGCATTCGTAAGCTCTTTAAATCTCTCTCTCTCTCTCTCTCTCTCTATCTATCTCTCTCTCACACACACACACACATTATTTTGTTTGATTTGATATTTTGGGTATAGTTTTTAAGCACAGATAATAATCTATAAACTAGTATGCGAGTAACATTTTAGTATCTAAACTAATTTTTATGATAAAATTGTTATGCCGTTTTTTAGACTTAACGTTCGTGAACACGCGGCGTGCTTGGGTTGGTCACGTGCCTAGTCTCGGGTCGGCCCAAATTACTTTTCTAGAGTCCAAAGGGCTCGAGGAAGTTCAGGACAAAGCCCAAAGCGTCCAAGAGCTTCAGAGGATCTTAGAATCGCAAAGAGGGAAATGATGCTTCGTCTGGTTCTTCGTCGGGAATGCGTTCTTCGTCTTTGATTCCTAAAAAGAAAATAAATAAAACGTGAACTAGAGGGACGCGGAGGGTTTCCCCTCGGCGCGTGCTCCGACGCTCAACATTAGTCTTGGTGACGTTTGTACGAGTGGAGATAATCTTGATTCTAATCTCAAATGTATACGAGAGAAGAATTTTTGTTGAGTATAATTTTTTCTATATTTTTTCTAGTCAGAGAGCCAAAAAAATCCCCCTTCAAAGTGGAGAAAGAAAGGGTATTTATAAGGGTTTGAAAGTTGTGTTGCGCGGATTAAATGTTTACCTGTGGGTGTCTCTTGAATTTGGCCCAAAAAGTCCTTTTTTAAAATGTGTCTTGCACGCATAAGAGAGCATACAAGAGGAGAGAGACTTGGTCAAAGCAAGCAAAGGATGGGCGGATGATGTGGCAAGCAAAGGATGGCGGATGACGTGGCAAGCAAAGACTTTGGCAAAAAGCCATCTTATTCTATCACTGCCGGAAAGGATTTTAGTATAGGCTTTGGATTTTATTTTTATTATTTTTTTTTGTGGGGTCCATTTGAGTATACCAAATTCTATATCACCAATTAACACCCCCCTAGTCAACGTGCTCAATGGATTGTGCATGTGACTTAAAAGAGTGTGTATTTGGTTTTTTTTTTTTTTTTTTTTTTTTTTTTTTGAAATGCATAGGCTGATGGCTTTTGTAGGCGGGCAAAAGCAAAGGTATTTAATACACTACATATTTTTAATATACAGATTTTACATACCTTTGTTACATGTATACATATTATTTTATTGGACTTTGTGATAACTTATTGTATCAGAAGTCAGAACTCTTCTGCCCCTTTCTTTTTTATTTATCATCATTTTTTTTTTTTAAGTGTGGCCCAATAAACTATTGATCAATGTCATTTTGTCAGCCAAGTGGGAGGGCTTGGGAAGAGTAAAGTGAAAAAGAACAGAGGTATTATTTTATCCGTTTTCTCCTTTTTGCCTTCTTCTTCTTCTTCTTCATCAATATTTTTTTTTTTTTTTTTTTTTTGCGCGCGCCTTGACGAGGCTTTGCGGTGGGTCAGTGTCTCGATAGTGCGAGTTTCCTCATCTCGGACTTCGTGGGATTCCTTGAGTTGCACTTGGTTTCTCGGCGCCGTGAGTAATCCTTTTTTTTTTTTTTTTGGATCCTGTAAAAGCTTTAAGGTCGGTCAGGAACTCGATGGTGTGAGTACCCTCATCTCGGGCCGCCCGAAATTCTTTGAGATATGTTCGGGGTTTCAACACCGCGAAACCCATTTTCTCGGATTCCATGGACGCTCTGAGGTTGGTCGGGGACTAAATGGCAAGAGTACCCTCATCTCGGGCCGCACAGAATTCTTTGAGATATGTTCGGGGTTTCGAAACCGCGAAACCCACTTTCTCGGATTCCATGGACGCTTTGAGGTTGGTCGGGAACTAAATGGCAAGAGTACCCTCATCTCGGGCCGCACAGAATTCTTTGAGATATGTTCGGGGTTTCGACACCGCGAAACCCACTTTCTCGGATTCCATGGACGCTTTGAGGTTGGTTTGGAGGCTCAAGACTGCCCTGCATGTTTATAATAAATGTATATATTATATATATGTTCAGCTTTTCTTTATTTATTTATTTATTATTCCCATTTTTTTATTGCGTCTGGTAATTTGTCTTACTCCGTTAACCCCTCATGTTTTTATGCAATTTGTTCAAATTGTATGAAAATTTAGGAGCTAACATTGCAAACTAAACGCAAATCTCGCTTCATTCATTACTTGGGCGCGTGGCCGCTTTTGGAAATTTAAAATACAACTGGGCCGATGGCCACTTTTGGAATGATGAAATAAAAGTAAACTCTGGCTGTGGTGTTTGCCAGTCTTCAGATATCTTGATGCTATGGCCTACTGGTAATATTGGCGGAGGTGCTCAGCGTTCCATGGGTGTCTGATCTCTGTACCGTCCATCTCATCGAGGTGATAGGTACCATCATGTATCACCTTCCGTATACGATAAGGTCCTTCCCAATTTGGTCCGAGTGCTCCAGCCCCGCGAACTTGAGTGTTTTGGAACACTTTTCTCAGGACGAGGCTTCCCTCGGTGAAACGACGGACTTTGACCTTCGAGTTGTAGTGTTTCTCGACGATCCTCTTCTGCGCGGCCATGCGGGTGAATGCGTCGGCCCTTTTTTCTTCAATTACGTCCAACTCCATTCGAAGGGCCTCGTTGTTGCCCTCCTCGTCAAAGGTTTCCATTCGGAATGACGGGGCCCCGATTTCAACGGGTATGACAGCTTCCACTCCATAAGTGAGAGAGAATGGCGTTTCTCCGGTGGCGGTCCGAGTTGTCGTTCGGTAGGCCCAGAGGACGAGAGGGAGCTCATCGGCCCATGCGCCTTTCTTCTCTTCGAGCTTCTTCTTCAGAGTCTGCTTGATCGTTTTGTTCACGGCCTCGACTTGGCCGTTTGCCTGCGGATGGCGCGGCGATGAGAAAGTCTTACTGATCTTCAGCTGCTCGCATATCTTTCTGAGTCTCGCATTGTCGAACTGGGTGCCGTTGTCGGTGACGATCGATGCAGGGATGCCGTGGCGACATATGATTGATCGCCATAAGAAGTTTGTTGTGTTTGCTTCGGTGATCGTGGCAAGAGGTTCCGCTTCTACCCACTTTGTGAAGTAGTCGATTGCGACAATCGCCCAGACTCGTTGACCCGACGCCATTGGGAGTTTACCGATGAGGTCTATTCCCCATTTTGCGAACGGGCGCGCCACAAGAATTGGGCATAGCGGGGCGGGTGGTTGCCTCGGGACATGCGCAAATCTCTGACACTTGTCGCATTTCCGTGCCAAGTCGAATGCGTCTTTCTTCATCGTGGGCCAAAAGTAGCCTTGTTTAAGAGTTTTCAGTGTCAAAGATTGACCTGCGGAGTGGTTTCCACAGATTCCTTCGTGTATTTCTCTTAGGACATAGTCGGCTTCCGCTTCGTCAAGACATCGGAGAAGTGGCTGTGAGTATCCTCTCTTGTAGAGCGTAGACCTTCGCAAGACATATTTATGTGCGTGGTATTTCACTCTCTTAGCTTCGGCTTGGTTGGTTGGGAGCGTGTTGTCGCGGAGGTAGTCGGTGATCGGTGTCATCCAATTTGGCTGAGGTTCTTCTTCGATCAAATTCACTTCTTCTCTCTTGATGGATGGGAGCTTCAAAGTCTCGATAGGTACCTTTCCCAATTCATCGCCATCACCGCCAGAGGCCATTTGAGCTAGAGCATCGGCCTCGGCGTTTGAGCCTCTGGGGACTTGGATAATCTCGTACCAAGAGATTGCCTTGAGTCGGAGTTTGGCCTCGTCCAGGTAAGCGGCCATGTTCTCTTCCTTTGCTTGGTACTCCCCTTTGACTTGATTGACGATAAGGAGCGAGTCGCAATGTATCTTGAGGTTCTCTGCTCCGAGTTTCCTAGCTATGTCTAATCCGGCTAGGAGAGCTTCGTATTCGGCCTCGTTGTTTGACGCCTTGAATTGGAAATGGATGGCATACTTGAGCTTTTCTCCGTCTGGGTTGATGAAGACAATTCCGGCTCCCGATCCGCGAGTGTTGGATGCTCCGTCTACGTGTAAGCTCCAAATTGGCCCGTTGGGGGTAGCTTTCCTCTTCTTGTCCGCCTCCGTATCTTTCGATGTCTCTTTTTCTTCTTCGGTCTTCTCATCTTGGAATATGTTCACATCGTATGTGAATTCGGCGATGAAGTCGGCGACAGCTTGTCCTTTGATCGCGAGCCTCGGCTGGAATTCCACTCCATATTCTCCCAACTCCTGAGACCAGATGGCCATTCTTGTTGAGGTCCCCTTTTGCATTGCCTTTTTGATTGGATATTCGGTCCTAACAATGATTTGGTGTGCTTGAAAATATGGCCGGAGCTTTCTTGCCGCCATCGTCAAAGCGAGGCACAGTTTCTCTATCTCTGTATATCGCGTCTCTGCGTCTAGGAGAGCCTTGCTCACATAGTATACGGGCCATTGTATCCTTTCTTCTTCTCGAACGAGTACTGCGCTTACCGCCCTTGCGGATACAGAGAGGTACATATAAAGGGTTTCCCCATCCTTTGGTTTCACCAAGAGTGGTGGTGTGGCAAAGTAGGCCTTCAGATCTTGGAATGCGGCTTCGCACTCGTCGGTCCAATTGAAGTCGGCTCCTCCTTTGATAGCTTGGAAGAAAGGCTGGCACCGGTCGGTAGCCTTGGAGATGAATCGGCTAAGCGCGGCCACGCGTCCGGTAAGGCTTTGAACTTCCTTTGCCTTGGCTGGGGATCTCATATCTAGGAGGGCTTGGATCTTTTCTGGATTGGCTTCGATCCCTCGTTGGTTGACGATGAATCCCAAGAATTTTCCCGATTCGACTCCAAATGCGCACTTGTTCGGGTTTAGCTTCATCTTGTACTTTCGGAGGAGGGCGAATGTCTCCTCCAAGTCTTTGACATGGTCCAGCGCCTTGAGGCTCTTGACGAGCATGTCGTCAACGTAAACCTCCATCGTCTTTCCAATCTTCTTGGCAAACATCTGGTTTACCAAGCGCTGGTAGGTGGCTCCGGCGTTCTTTAATCCGAACGGCATTACGTTGTAGCAAAATAGTCCTCGGTCAGTGGTGAATGTGGTCTTGAGTTCGTCCGGTTCGTACATTCTTATCTGATTATATCCCGAGTATGCGTCCATGAAGCTCATGAGTTCGTGTCCGGCGGTGGAGTCGACCAGTTGGTCGATCCTCGGTAAGGGGAAACAATCCTTTGGGCATGCCTTGTTTAGGTCGGTGTAGTCGATGCAGATTCGCCATTTTCCATTTGATTTCTTCACCATGACTACATTGGAGACCCAACTGGGGAACTTGGCTTCGCGAACAAATTTTGCGGTGATCAATTTCTCGACTTCATCGTTGATTGCGAGGTATCTCTCGGGGTTGAACGATCTTCTCTTTTGTATTTTTCCTTTCTCTCCGGGGAGCACGTTGAGTCGATGGGCGATGACTTCCGGATCGATTCCCGGCATGTCAGCGTGCGTCCATGCGAAGACATCCTTGTGTTCTCGAAGGGATGCTCTGAGTTGACCCTTTAATTCGGCCGACAAGTGTGCTCCGATCATAACAATATGTTCGGGTTTGGCGTCATCGAGTACTATGGGCACGAGATCGCTCGATGCTTCCACTTTCTCGGTGTCAGTTTCCTCCCTTGGGTCCAAGTCTCCGAACATTTGCGCCTCGCCGATTTTGCTGTGAAGATCATCTATGATTTGGTGGATTGTCCCCACCATCGCGTCGTCTTTCTTACTGTGGGATCCTTGGACGTGGCACATCCTTGCGTCGGCCTGATTCCCTCGCATCACTCCTACTCCTGTCGGCGTTGGGAACTTCATGAGGAGGTGGTATGTCGAGGTGACCGCGCGAAGTTTATTGAGTGTCGGTCGTCCTATGATTATATTATGGGCGGAAGGTCTGTCCACAATCAAGAAGTTTACCAAACGTGTGATTTGGGCTTGCCCATCCTGTCCAAATGTGACTGGGAGGTTGATGGAGCCTTCCGTGTCAACACGCTCCCCTGTGAATCCAAAAAGCGGAGTCTTGACTGGGGTCGGGTGGATTTCTCCGAGATCCATCCGGTCGAGAGCCGTTTTGAACAGAATATCGGCTGAGCTCCCATTATCGATGAGGATCCTCCTTACTAAATTGTTCGCCACTTGTGCTCTGACAACAATGGCGTCATTGTGTGGATGCATGACTCGGTGAGCCTCTTCTTCTGTGAAGTTGATCGTCTCGTACGGTGTCGTAGGCCATTTGCTCTGGGTGAGATTGATGTGATGGGAAGGGCCTTCTCCGGCGGCCGCCCTTGCATAATTTTTTCGCTCGTGTGCGGTGTCTCCCGCTTCGGGTCCTCCAAAAATGGTGGTCACGATATTGAGCGGGGCATTGGTCGTGTTGCCTCGGACGTCGCTATTATCACCGTCGCTCGTGACGACTCCTTTCCCACGATCTTGTCGCTTGTTGTTCTGAGAAGCTTGTCTCCTTAAAGCGGAGCCCGGATTGGCGATCATCATCATCACGAAATCCTTTAGCTTGCCATCCTGGATGAGGTCTTCGATTTGTCTCTTGAGTTGGATGCACTCGGCGGTGACGTGGCCATGGTCTTTGTGAAATTCGCAATACTTGTTCTTGTTTCGCATCGATGGGTCCTTCAATAGGGGTCGCGGCTCGGTAAACATGTCCCCGTGTAAGGCTAGGATCTTGTCCGGCGTGGTCTTGAGCGGCGTGAAGTCGATGTTTCTCTGGAACTTCTCGACCAACAAGGGTTTTCGACTTGTCGGGGATCCGACGTTTGAGACCGCGATATTGGTGTTTCGGTTTTTCTTTCGTCGTGGGTCATTGTCGGCCTCGTCCTCGTCCCTGCGACGACTTCCCCTCTCGCGGATCCGTCGGCTTTCGTAATACTCCTCGACCGAAATGTGCTGCGTGGCCTGAGAAATGAGCTCTGTCATTGTGGTGGGTCGTTGCTTTACTAGCGATGTCAAGAGGTCACAAGCACGCAGGCCATCGATGAAAGCGTAGACGGCGTCGCTATCCTCGTAGTCATCCACCTTGTTCGATTCTTCGATGAACCGGTTGAGGTAACGTTGAAGCGTCTCGGTGCTTCCTTGCTTGATCGTCAAGAGATAAGACTTCTCTTTTCTCCGTACTCGTGAGGCGGAGAAACGAGTGAGGAATCTTTCTTGGAGATCTTCGAACGATTGGATCGATCCTCGTCCGAGCCTTTGGAACCACTCGAACGCAGTGCCAGTGAGTGTGAGGCAAAAAGCCTGACACATCGTCGATGGCGACTGTCCTGCCATTCTCATATTCGTCTGGTATTGATGGATGTGGTAGAGTGGGTCCGTACTCCCATCGTAGAGTGGCACGGTAGGCGGACGAAAGTTTCCCATGGCGTCGTCGGCGAGCACGTTCGCGGAGAACGGCGAAGCTACACCTTCGATCATACTTCTCACAAGCGGGGTCCTAGTCTGTGATGCTCGTAGCTCCCGGACTTCTTCTCTTAGCACATTGACCACGTTGGTCAATTCTTCATTCCCGGCTTGTGTTGTGGCGGGTGCGAATCGAGTAGTGCGTCCCCTTTCGTTCGATGCTTGAGTGGCATGCGGCGCAGGCGGCGTTGGCGTTGCCATAGTCGGGGGGACGATCTCTTGTGGTTCGTGGGCCTCCGGGGCGGTCTGGTGTCTTGGGATCTCCCACCGGGCGTTAAGGTGGCGCCTCAAGTCCATGTGTGGCTCTAGGCGTCCTGGCGACCTTGCGCGTCGGGGTGGTGAGAACCTCCTTATGTCTCCACTGTCGGCGACCTCTTCTCCTTGTCCTAGCCGTTCAAAGGCGGATCTTCGTGATTCGGTTCTTGCTCCCGCCGCGGAGCGAGCGACTTGAGGAAGATTGGCGCGGGATCGTGGGCGCGGGTCCCTCTGCCCATCGGTCTGACGTGCTTCCGAGCGTTGAGGTAGTTGTCTTTGCTCGCGGACGGTTGCCCACTCCTCTTGGTGGTTGTGGCCGATGTCCCGGATGCTCGGATCGGGAACGTCGTCTTGGCTACCTTCATCGTGGAGTTCCTCAATGGGGGCTTGTCCTTGTTCGTGTCCATGGCTTCCCGAATAGGCCTCTTGTGCTTGCCCGTCTCTTGCCCGAGCGTGGTGCCTCATGGCTCGTTCTTCCCTATCTCTGGCGAACTCACTCGTCAGCAAGAAAAGGCTATTCTCGAGGCGTTCCATCCGATCGTCTCGCTCGATGAATACCGGGCCGGTGGGGTTCGCCATGCCGATGGTGTTCGGATTGGCCGTCGGGGCGGCGCTCGTTGATGGGCCCGCGCTCGCCGGCGGGGCCCCTTGCGCTTGTCCATGTCTTGCTTGCATTCGTGCTCGCGTGTGGAGTGCTACGCTTTCCGTTCGTCGAGGGGCGGCACTTTCGGAGACAACCGCGCGGTTCGACATGGTGGTTTCTTGGTGTAGTGGAAATTCCTTGGTTGTTGTCGAAGCTCTTTCCTCTCGGAGAAAAGAGAGTTTGCCGGTGGAGAGCCCGTATGTGGTTGTTCTCGGGATCCCCTCCTTCTAGCGCCAAAATGTTATGCCGTTTTTTAGACTTAACGTTCGTGAACACGCGGCGTGCTTGGGTTGGTCACGTGCCTAGTCTCGGGTCGGCCCAAATTACTTTTCTAGAGTCCAAAGGGCTCGAGGAAGTTCAGGACAAAGCCCAAAGCGTCCAAGAGCTTCAGAGGATCTTAGAATCGCAAAGAGGGAAATGATGCTTCGTCTGGTTCTTCGTCGGGAATGCGTTCTTCGTCTTTGATTCCTAAAAAGAAAATAAATAAAACGTGAACTAGAGGGACGCGGAGGGTTTCCCCTCGGCGCGTGCTCCGACGCTCAACATTAGTCTTGGTGACGTTTGTACGAGTGGAGATAATCTTGATTCTAATCTCAAATGTATACGAGAGAAGAATTTTTGTTGAGTATAATTTTTTCTATATTTTTTCTAGTCAGAGAGCCAAAAAAATCCCCCTTCAAAGTGGAGAAAGAAAGGGTATTTATAAGGGTTTGAAAGTTGTGTTGCGCGGATTAAATGTTTACCTGTGGGTGTCTCTTGAATTTGGCCCAAAAAGTCCTTTTTTAAAATGTGTCTTGCACGCATAAGAGAGCATACAAGAGGAGAGAGACTTGGTCAAAGCAAGCAAAGGATGGGCGGATGATGTGGCAAGCAAAGGATGGCGGATGACGTGGCAAGCAAAGACTTTGGCAAAAAGCCATCTTATTCTATCACTGCCGGAAAGGATTTTAGTATAGGCTTTGGATTTTATTTTTATTATTTTTTTTTGTGGGGTCCATTTGAGTATACCAAATTCTATATCACCAATTAACAAAAATAATCATGGAAACTATAGATTTTGTAGCATTTTGATCATTTTAGTGCATTTAAGAAAATCAAATCAAACTCTCTATAAAAAATACAACACCAAACTTTTTATAATTTTAAAATACAAAATTAAAATACTCACTTACTATAATATTAATTGTATGTTTACTAGTCTCCGTTAACTATTCTACGGGTGATATTTTAGTCTCTAGTAATTTTAAAGAAAAAAAAATGATAATGGAAACTATTGATTTTGTAGCATTTTGATTATTTTACTATATGAAAAAATAAAATCAAACTCTAGAAAATATACAACACCAAACTCTTTTTATAATTTATAAAATAAAAAGGGATGATTTTGTAATTTAATAAGCTAAAAAAATCCCGATGATTTTGTTAGGCTTTTCCCAAGGGATCGCCTTTGGCCATTGACATCGCGGAGGCTGTAACCGAAGTAACAGAGAGCAAAGAAGTCGAATACTTGGAAAACGCCATGCTTTCTTCTTTAAATAATTGCTCGGCGTCAATCAACCTCGACACGACTAAGTCGATAGGGCCAGAGTCTTTCTATCTTCTATTCATAATCACGACAGTAATTTCGGGAGTAGCTCTGTTGATTACACTTTTTCGCCTAGTAGCCAAGCATTTTAATGCAACATTTTTTAAATGGGCTAATGCATTGTTGCCTATATATTTGCACAGATCGGTATATTTATAGAGATGTATGTACACAAAGAAAAATAAAGAAATAATTTTTTGTGCTGCAATTTTGCACCAAACAACAATGAAGTTGACTTTGATTAAATGATGTTTGTTTTCACATGCCACATGAATTTTACATCTTGTGGTAGATTAACCATATTTATTTTCTCGTCATCAATAGTTTCACAACTTTGAAAACTTGGCACGGGTTACCCTCTGTCTTAACTTCAGTCGTTGTTATTTTTGCAACAATTCAAGTGTTTGACGACTACCGTAATCTTATTTTATACTTGGAACTGTCAGTTCATTTACAAAAATCATAAACAAATAAATTATTTTTGTATTGAAATACAAAGTATAGAAAGTGTACGACTTGAGAATTATTTTTATATAAACATGAATATAACCAATTCCATGATAATTTTTCAAATTAAATTAATATTTTACATAGTAAATAATAGTACATAAGTCGCACAATTAAGATTTCATCGAAAAATTTATGTAAGTTAAACAGATTAGTTGTTGTGCCGTTATTTTCACATGATATAAATAACACCTCGAGAGCAAAAAAATGACATATCAAACCCAACCTACGTGCGGTCATAGGGTCCGACCCTAGATCGAACCACAGACGATTCTTAGTGCTAATCTAGAACACGATTAACATTTTGGCGCTAGAAGGAGGGGATCTCGAGAACAACCACGAGCTCTCCACCGGCAAACTCACTTCCTCCTCCTTAGACCACAACCAACAACAAATAACTAGCCACATAGCCATCTCCGAGGGAGGCGCCCCTCAAGCGGGAAGCGTCGCATTCAACACTCGGGTCCGAGCCCGCCAAGCCCAAGAGAACGACGCCCCTCGAGAGGAGGCTATCCCCGCACCCGTTCAAGGCGACCGAGACATACGAATAGAGCGAATCGAGACGAGTATCATCCATCTCGCCGAAGTTGTCGCGAGACTCGGAGGACAAGGTGCCGTCGTCAACGATGTCTTCGACGAGCAAGGTGCACCGGAGTACATCCCGTTAGGACCAGAGATTGAAGACTCGGAGCAAGACCCCGGTGATAACCCCGAAGGCGAAGCACCCGAGCCCCTTCAAGATGTGGGCGATAATGTCCCCGATCCGAGTATTTGGGACATCGGCCACAACCACCTCGAAGGGGAACAAGGAGTTCGTGAGCATTACCGACGTCGTGATGCTCGTCGAATGATTGCCGAGTCAAGGCCACGAAACCACCCGGCCGCCTCACGAAGCTCTCACTTATTTTTCAAGGATAGAACGGACCGGTCGCGTCCGTCCGCCTTCGATCTCCGAGGCCACGAACAGGACATGACGAATAGCGAAGATACTAAAAGGTTCGCGCCACCGAGACGTGCCCACGACCCGCCATGGCGAGGATCGAAGGCAACAACACAACGCTCGATGAGAGATTCCACAGGATTCTCACCCCCTAGAACCAGCAAACCCCCGAACGGGTAGGGGATCAATCTCGGACAACCCAACTACACCTCACATCGCGCCTCTCGACCAAGCGTCTAATGAGTGGGGACGCAGGACCAGACTTGCCCCGGAGACAACTCCCACTGACGACACGGACATGATGACACTCTTCCAAGAGCTGAGGGACAAAGTGCTCGGCGTAAGAGCAGCCCAAACATTGACGAAAGACGTCTGCAACATGATGGAAGACGTTGCATCTCCATTCACCGCAAATATCCTCGCAGAGGATTTCACACGCGACTTCCTTATTCCACGCATCCCTGTTTACGATGGGAATACCGACCCACTTTGTCACATCCAACAGTACCATATATGGATGAGAGTGGGGAGACACTCACCGACGATAATGTGTCAGGCGTTTTGCTTCACTCTGAGTGGCCCCGCCTACCAATGGTTCCTCATGCTAAGGCCCCGAGACCATTCAATCTTTTGAGGAGTTGCAACAGAAATTTCTCGCCCGTTTCAGCGGCTCAAGAGAGAGGAAGCTGGGAAAGAGTCACCTCCAGACAATACGGCAGAGGAAAAGCGAACCTTTGCGCGAATACTTGTCGCGTTTCACTGAGAAATCGAATAGAGTTGACAAGTTTGAAGACAGAGACGCTATCTCGGCCATTCTTGATGGAATTTTACTTGAGATTTCCTTAACTCCTTGATCAAGAATGAGCCAAAGACAATGACCGAGCTCACGGTCCGGGCCAAAAAATACATCACTCTGGAAGATTTTGTCCAGATTCGAAGGACAAGCGACCAAGGAAACCGCCGAAGGGAGGATGACGAGCCCGACGATTGGAAAAGGAAAAAAGTGCGTGCCGACGCCTCTGGACGACCTCATGCCGACTCGAAGCATCTGTTGGTGGAAAAGTTTCGAGACCACTCGAACTTCACCCCGTTGAACGCCCTGCCTGAGAGGATTCTCGCGCTAGCTCGCGACAAGTTTACCGAATCCGCGCCTCTAAGGAGTGATCCTGCCAAACGAGACCGGTCCAAGTACTGCAAGTTTCACGAGTGTTATGGACATGTGACCTCTGGATGCATCGATCTAAAGAGACAGATCGAGTCCTTAATCCAATGAGGAGAACTGAAAGAGTTCGTTCTTAGAATGGTCAACGGCGTCGAAGCCTCGACAAGCCGACACGGCAAAGCAGTCGATAAGGGGAATGATGAAAACGTGGCTCAAAGGGAAAGAGTTCCCCTCAATGTTGTCACCTAAAAGTCAGAAACCACATCGATGATTGGACCCCGCGCGCAATCATGTTTTTTTTTTGTATAACCATCTTTTTGTGTCCCACCGCATGTAATTCCCGCGAAGGGAAACTTTTGTTATCCACCTAGTGGAAAAACTTTTATCAATGAAAATAACCTATTATGTTGCCTCAAGCACGATATCTTAAGGCCTTCATGGCTCTGAAAATCTCGACCCCCGTGGTTTAGGGTCGCAAGATCCCCATGATCATGTCGCTTAAGGCCCCTGTGGCTCCAAAAATCTCGACCCCCCGTGGTTTAGGATTGCTCGATCCCTGTGATCGTGTCACTTAAGGCCCACATGGCTCCGAAAATCCTGACCCCCGTGGTTTATGGGCGCTTGATCTCTAAATCGTGTCACTTAGCTCTCGAGGCATAATCTTCCAATATCCATATCGTACCGCCCCGTGGAATCACAAATGGAAAACCAAAATGGTCCGAAGACATCAACGACGAAACTCTCGGGGATAGTTTTTTTATTCCAAAAAAATTTCAAAATAAATATATTTCTATTTTTTCAAAGAGTAATCCAAGATTTTTTTTGTTTCTGTATAATTCTCTCGAGTCTAGCATCTCACTGAATCAATCCGTTCGATTCCTCAGCTCAGAGCAGAGGGTGCGAGCATCTTCAAAGGATCTTCGATGCGAACCTCTCTCGTATCGAATTCAAATTAAATTTCTCACACGGTAAGTCGCTCAAGAAATTGGGGGTTAATGCCGTCATTTTCACATGGTATAAATAACACTCCGAGAGCAAAAAAAATGACATATCAAACCCAGCCTATGTGCAGTCATAGGATCCGGCCATAGATCGAACCATGGATGGTTCTTAGTGCTAATCCAGAAACGCGATTAACATTAGTCACAAGTGCTAAACTTTAAAATTGAAAGAGTATTGGCGGAAAATAAAATGTATCTAGCACCATCCCTAAAATTTAGAGGTTATATATATTTGCAAATAAAAGTAGGGTTCCAAATTTGCGTATATAGCTATTGAGATTATGCTCAATTATTTTTACAACAAATCAAGACGTATATATATATATATATATATATATATATATATATATATATATATATGTATATGCATATAAGAGAGCTATTATCGTTTCCTCCATTGCGAGTCTGTCTTTGTACCACCCATTTTTTTTTTTACTAATGTAGTTTTTAGTTTCACAATCTTTATAATATATGAATATTAGATCTAAAATATAGGTCCTTTTATTGCGTTGATCTACGGGTGACAAGAATATGTTGTCGGTATGAGTTATTTAAACAAATTAATAAATACAATTTTTGTTGTTCGTGATCCACTAACTATATATATATATATATATATATATATATATATATATATATATATATATATATTAAGAAGTTATGATTTTTCACTTGAGCTATAATTCAAGAGATTCATTTTTTCTTTCTAACACTATGAAATTATATTCTCGTTAATTTGAGACAATATTAAATTTGGATATATATGCAATCAAAATTAATTAATTTACATAAATGATCATAATTTACATGACCAAACTTACCACACCATAAATTAGATGATTCAAACATATGAGTAGAAGCATTCTCATTGATAGTTTTTTTTTTTTTTACCAATAATAACAATTACATTCATCTTCACAAATTATCTTTCACATAGTCCTTACCCACATACATCTCATTCTTACTAAGAATAATTTTATGAGACTCAAAAACCATTTTAAACCCATGATTACAAAGTAGAGTTCCAGAAATGAAATTCTTCCTAATGTCAAACACATGAGATAACATTCGTGAGCTTCATCTCTCATCCCGAGGTCATTTTGAGGATAAGTGGCATGTCCTCTTGACATCGGAGGTGGCCAAGTTTCCCATGTACAACCTCTCTCCAGTAGGTCGCATGTCGAGCGAGCAAACAGCGTTCTTATCTGAGCAAATGCGGTGGGTAGGTCCAGTGTCTAGCCACCAGTCCTTGGGGTTGGAATCCACTAAGTTCACTTCGGAGACCACGGCGACGAAGAATTGGTCATCTCCATCAATCTATAAGGCATTGGCCTCTCTATTCTTCTTCTTTTGCGGCTTTCGGCAATCCGCAACACGGTGACCCTCTTTGTCGTAGTTGAAGAAATTACCAACGAACTTTTATTAGTTCTTCTTCTTAAAGGAAGCACCCTTCGGCCCACGATGTACTTTTTCGAGCCCGCGTCCTCGGTCTTGTATTTTTGATCAAGTGATTCCCAAAGTTCTTTAGAAGACGCATTGAAACTATACACGTTGTATAATGAGTCCACTAGACAATTTATCACATAATTTCGACACAAATAGTATGAATTCTTCCAAGCGAAAAACACCATTCTTACTTTCGGATCGGCCTCGTCCTCTTAGAGATTCGAAGGATCATCAGTCAAAAAGCGTACAAGACCAATGATGGTCAAATAGAAGAGCATCTTTCGTTGCTATATTTTGAATTTCAAGCCATCGAATTTCCCCGACTTTTCGGCTGTCATAATCACGGGAGGGCCTCGAGCCGCACCCGCATTTGGAACAAGACCCGCGGGTCCTTTCCGATCGTAGCTATCATCGAGTTTTGTGCTTGCACCGCGATGTTCGGATTCACCACGTTGGTAGTCAAAACCTCCACGTTCGAAGTAAAAAAATTGATCGGATTTTCCGACTCATCCACACCGTTGTTGTTCACGTTGTTATTGTTGATTTCTATTACTACAAAAGAAATCAACTAGAATTAGTCGCTAGCTAGTTGAAAAATAATCAGAATATTTTCAAAACTCCTTCACGAGCAAGCTATCTAAAACACAATATTACTTTAAAATTGCATGAAGAAATAAATAAAATTAAAAGACCACTAAGGCTGATGATAATAAAATTAAATAAAAACAACAATAACATGAGATTATGAACAGCGAAAATAAAAAAATAAGAAAAGAGGAACGCCGAGGCTTGCTCGACAGTTTCATCAAAGTAATATTGCTCTCTCACGAGTGCTGGAAACAACGAAAATTTACCTTCCATGATACAACACCAGAGTGAGAAGATCTTTGCACCAACAGAACTTCTCCTGCAAACCAAGTTTGTAGCAGATCTAACCATCGACTACAAAAGAAAAACACTAAACAATTTCGGAGAGGAAATAAATATCAGAGAGAATATAATTTTTAGGTGTGTTCGAATGAGAGAACAATGCCACCTTTTATAAGCCAAGAGTCTGAGTGGTTACAAGAATTTGAACCACAAAACCATTCAGCCTTAAAGGGCTTTAAACGCATTAAAACTCAATTATTACGCTCTGATTAATCATACAAATATTCAGACTTAATTCTCATAACACTAGGACAAATTAGATCATTGACGTCAGGCTGCTTTTGGATGCGACTAGTCGCATCTACTATCAACAGATACGGAATTTTGGATGCGATTTGTCGCATCCAAAGTCATATCCATTTTGACCATTGGATAAGATTTCGAACCTTTGGATGCGACAATTATCTCATCTAAAGCCAATATTTGTATTAGTATAAACGTTCATATACGTTTTGCATTCAAGTGTAATCCGCGGTATTAAATTACACGGTTACTACAACCTTAAGTTTAATTCCCAACATAACAAAAAAGTTAGTAAAAACAAGCCCAAGTCTAGGACCGACTCGGTTAGACACGATCGATTGGACGAATGGTAACGGCGACGCGTGCGAGCGCGTGTGTCGTGGATTTGGACTTTCCTAAACCTTTGCTCATTTACAAAATTTGGGTAACTCTTGAGAACCCAAATACTTTGATTTCTTTATTTTATAATTCGGGTGTGTGCCATGACATTTTCTTTGGATAAATTTTGTTCTTCCTTCCCAGTTATTAGTATTCTAATTAACAATAAAAAGACTTTGACTTAGTGCTAACGTATTTTTTGGTATCATTCATTCTCTAGAAGATAACAAACGAAAAATAATAGTAATTGAAATTTCAACCATCTTTCTTTTTCTCAAACCATATTGTATCTAAAAAAAACAATCATATGTGGACTATCTAGAAAGGCACTCACTTACATAGTATCTTCATTTTATTTTATTTTAGATTTTTTTGAATTATAATATTATCTTTCAATGTAGTGTAACATAATTAAGTCGCCTTTTCTAACTAATTTATGTGGCTGGCCATATATGGTCATTGGTATGTACAATTATATTAATAACTCACTATATCAATAGATAGTCAATACTTAGTTTTATTGAAATCGTAGTCAATTATGGAATAAATTTCGTAGTCAATTGGTATTATTTTGCTAGTATGTTTATAAAAAATATTATTTTGCTAGTGTATTCTTTTTTAATAAATGAGCTACTCAAACAGGAATATATATAAATTTAATTATCACAAAACTATATATAATTATTTATATTAAACTAATTCAATATTAATTTTAATACTAAAAAATATATTAAAAATAATAATTTACATTGCAAACAAACTACATATTAAAATATATTTTATGAAATAAGTATATAAATAAAACCCCTACAAAATTTATAAACTTTATGTAAAATATATAGAGAATTATATGACATGATTTTGGATACAAAAGATACAAGTAAAATATAAATTGACTATAATGTAATAATTAAATAGAAAGTTATTAATATTATTAAAACAATAGATAAAGGAAGAATATATATTTTTAGTGTTGAAAATAGAGTATTGAATCATAGAGTATTTTGTAGTGCATTAAAAATACATTTTAAAATTTTAGGTTAGAGTTATGAATATAAAAGTCATCCAAATGAATATCTACCCCAATCGCTATCCATTATTGTGCATGTCATGTTAGTAATGTATGGCGTATGCGGATAGTTTCTTCTGATAATCAAGCAACAATTTTTTTAGAGTTTCCTTTCGGTCTCTCATCTAATTTTTTACTTTAATCTATACATATATGTAAAAATAATACATTTTGACCTTGGCCTATCGTGCGTAAACCACGACGTAAACTGCTTGCTCTCAAACACCTTCGCAGAAAAAACCTAATTAATAAAATATTTGGATCCTATTGACTTTGAGATTTTGTATGGTTTTATTATGTGAATCAATTATTTTTTATGGTGTCTGCAGGCCGAGAGGTCATAAATCAATTAATTAAATTGGAATAATTAGCTAGGATAAAATACGATTATTAAAAAAAAAAAAAAAAAAAAACTGAACCGGCCAACTTCTTCTGAACAAAATAATAGTCAGCAAAAAAAAAAAAAAAAAAATCCAGTCAGTTATCAAAATTAACTTGTAAAACACGCACACTGACACACACACACACATCTGTGCGATATAAAATGGAATAATCTCTCCCCTAAAATATAAATTTCTTTATTCCCTTCTGAATTTCTGATCAGTACAGAAAATCTTGAAGCAAAAAGAATTATGCTCCGCCACTTGGTCATGTTCTTGTTTGTGGTTTTGTCTGCGTTGGTATCGAAAGGACTTATACGCGGCGACACGTTAGAGAATTGCAATCGGTGTTCTTCACTGGTAATAGGATGTGTTATTGACTTCACAAGCCGTGTGGGAAAAGAACAGAAAATAGCCATGGAAATGGCAGCTCAGGACCACGTGGAGGTCTTTGATTCATCATCGTCCAAGAGCTGTGCTAAACTGGATTTGCTTATCAGAAACTCTGAAGGAAACCCAGCTAAAGCAGCTGCTTCAGGTAATTATTTATTCAGATTTTATTGTTTTACCATCGTATTACAACTCAGAACTTAATTAGTTTTTGTGACATGCTGTCAAAAAGTCTCATGTTGCAAGTTGCAACTATCAATTGTACTAGGGTTTTTTTTTTTTTTTTTTTTTGTATCGGCCTATAATTTTTTATTTATTTGTGTTTTCTAAAGCAAAGGATAATTTAGAATTAGAATATGCCAAGCCTCTTCCTCTTGTATTAGTCTCCAAAATACTAACGAATAGGGTGTTCGACAATGGCTTGTGCGTGGTTTTGCCTAAATTAGTAAGCTAATTATTTTATAATCTTGTATACACAACCACGTAAATGAGCTGTAGCTCAGTTTTTATACAAGTGGATAAATCCAATATTAATGTACTACTTTTGGATCCCAAGAAGTTTGCAAATTTAGAAGGTACGTGTCTCATCTCAAGCACGTGATTTCAATGACATATTTCAACTTTTATTTTTTATTTTTTATTTTTTATCTATCTTATTTCTTTACGGTTCCGTGTAGGGTAGCAATATCTCGATATATAACAAATTATGTTTGGTTAAAAAAAAACTGCATGATTGCAAGTGCGAAATCAGCTTATAATATTTAAGAGTTTCATTCAATTAGATATAACTGAATGCTCAATCACTTTCTTGAGTACCGTTCGGTAAACAAAGTAACAAACTAATGCCATGACAAATTTGGAAAAAAAAAAGTTTTATTTTTGGTGGTATTGTTGTGTCTGTCTGTATAAGGGCATTTAGTGAATTAATTAATTGGCTTTTTTTTTAATTCCTTTACTTTGACTATTCTTCATTCGTACAGATAAGTAGATCACTCTGATCTCTGTGTATACATTTACTTACAGCCATCGATCTCATCAGAACCCAAAGAGTTCAGGCCATCGTGGGAACGCTAAGCTCACAAGAAGTAGCTTTAATCTCCGAGTCAGCACATAATGACAGCAACGAGAAATTACCTTTTCTATCCCTCTCTTCTCCAGCAATACCAAACCCTTCGCCAACACCGACGACGCCGATTCTCTTCCAATTGTCAAACGACGTCGTTTTCCAGTCAAAGTGCATCGCTGACCTAGTCAATCACTTCAAATGGCGAAAAATCACCGCAATCTACGAGCACGACGCGGCTCACGGTTTCTCCGTCGCGTTGACCTTCCTCTCCGACTCGCTCCGCCGAGTCAACTCGGAGATCGAACACCACACGGGCTTTCGAATATCCTTGCCTCTTCTCTTCGAGGAAGAGCTTCTGAAGCTTAAGAGAAAGACCAACCGAGTCTTCGTAGTCTTTCACTTCTCTTTGCCTTCTGTTTTATCGCTCTTCGAGAAAGCCAATCGGCTGGGAATGATGGAGAGAGGCTATGTCTGGATAATCTCCGACGAGATAGCGAGTCTTCTCGACTCCGTTGACTCTTCTTTCAAGCTTCGAAATATGGACGGCGTTATCGGCGTGAAATCGAATTTCAACGATACGGCCGAGGATTTCAAAAACTTCAAGAGAAGATTCAGGAGAGCGTACGGATCGGAATACCCCGAAGAGGAAGAGAATTCAAGCCCTAGTTTGTTCGCGCTCCGAGCTTACGACTCAATCAACGCAGCCACAAAAGCTAGGGTTTCGTCCGAGAATAATCTTTCTCTCCGGGGTCTGAGTGGACAAATCGGGTTCAAGAACGGAATGCTAGTTCAATCGCCGACGTTTGAAATCATCAATTTGGTTGGAAAGAGCTATCAATCGATCGCGTTTTGGACGGAACAGCACGGATTCTTAGACGGAGGATTTAACGGTCCGATCCACTGGCCGGGCAGGTCGCGGACGGCGCCGAAGGGAAGAGCTTTGTCCGGCGAAGAGAAACGGCTGCAAATAGCGGTTCCGGCGAACGGTGCGTTTCACCAATTTGTAAACGTCAGCGTGGACCCAAAAAACGTGACCCATGCGACGGGGCTTTCGATCAGCGTATTCCAAGCTGTTCTTAAGCGTCTAAATCATCAAAGGCCCTACGATTTTATTCCTTCCAACGGCACTTACGATCAAATGATCCAAACCGTACAAAATCAGGTATATATATCTATCAAATAATTCTTATTTACTATTATATTTACTTTTGAATAAGTCTCCACAGTCCCCATTTTTTAGGTGTTCTCTAAATCAACAAATTGGACGTCGTCATCAGTTTTTTAACATTGGTTTAAAAATGAACAAACGATCTGGATAAGAGAATTTGAGAGAGAACTAGAGAAATAAAAACACTAATAATCATATTCCAATATAATTGATTTTATATTTAACGAATGGATACAGATATACGTAAGTACATATTTTACAAATATCCAACTAGGGCAAACTTGTCACATATAAAACTGAGTTGTTGTTGTTATATATGTATATATGTAGGAAGTGGATATGGCTGTGGGAGATATATGTATAATATCGGATAGGTTTGAGCACGTGGAGTTCACGCAGCCGTACCTGAACTCGGGGCTGCAGATGGTGGTGGCGGTGGAGGAGGACAGGCGAAGAGAGAAGTGGATGTTCATGAGAGCCTTCAGCAGAGACATGTGGATACAGCTCGTCTTCATGCATTTCTCCGTTTGCAGTGTCGTCTGCATAATCGAGATTCAACACGGCCGAAACCGAGAACTCGAGGAGGGATTCGGTGTCATGCTTTGGTTCTCCCTCACCACGCTTTTCTTTGCCCAAAGTAAGACCAAAATATATATATTAAACAACACGAGAAAAATTAGTTATTATTAGACTAAAAGGGATTACAATAGCGAGATTTTTACTCAATCACACAACTTATATGAGAATGTTGTAAGCAGGGGGACGAGTCTAAACTTAGGGGGCTAAAGTGAATTTTTTTTTCAGGATGAGTTAATTTGTAAATCTTCAAGGTAAAAATTAAATATGATAAATAAATTAAATTTGGACAAAAAAAAAAAAAAATTGAGGGTTGTTGGGCCTTCATTGCGTCCATCCTGGTTGTAAGCACTTGCCACTAAAACACTACAATTTGTTATACTCAAATTGTACACTTTTTTTCTTTCTTTCTTTCGTTTCTGGATATTCAACTTCATGGACTCAATATATTTCGTTTATACTTCATGGACCCAAAGTTAGAAATATATAGGGTAAACGCATTTCGTCTTTGCATATTTAAAAGCTTATCTAAAATCCAGCATTCTTATTAACATATTGTTTTTTAATATTTATATATCTTTCAAGGGAGCATTCAATTATTATTATTATTTTTTTCTTCCATTTTACATATTCGTATATACTTCTTGGTGATGAACATTGAGTATATTTCTTCAATGTCTTGACAATGTAATTGATTTCCAGGAGAACCACTGACGTGCAATTTGGCACGATTTGTATTGGCGCCATGGCTGTTTGCGATCCTAATCGTGGGAGCTAGTTTCACAGCCAGCCTCTCGTCTATGCTCACAGTCCCGCAGATCACGCCGTCCGTGCTTGACATCAACACGCTGCTGAGGACAAACGCGCCCGTGGGTTGCAACGGCAAGTCTTTCATCGTCCGCTATTTGGTCGACACTTTGAAATTCAAGCGCGGGAACGTCAAGAACATCTCGTTGATGGACGACTACCCAATGGCATTCGAGAACGGGGAGATCAAAGCCGCGTTCCTCATGGCGCCACACGCCGAGGTATTTCTTGCCAAGAATTGTCGAGGCTTCACCAACGCGGGTCCCACTCACACGCTCGGTGGTCTTGGATTTGTAAGTTTTGCATATCGAGCTTTCGAATCAATATTTTTATTTTTCAAAACCCTAATATTAAGTCTTTTGTATATTTTTAATGACATGTCATAGTTTTATCAATTATTTTTGGTGAATAGAAATTATTTTGGTGAGTACAAATGAGTTTGGTTGAGTCTGAATTTCGCCTAGAATTTCGTCACTTGTATAAATATGTTCTTATTTATTTTTTCTAGTTTTTTTTTTTGGTACTCGCCTTTGGTTTCTAACAAAAAAATTGAACCATTTTCTACGCAAAAGGCCGTAAAGAAGGAATCGCCTTGGGCTATTGAGCTCTCGAAGGCGATTATCGAAGTGATAGAGAGCAAAGAAGTGGAAAGACTACAAAAGGACATGCTTTCGTCTTTTAACTGCACGTCTTCATCGATCAAGCTCGGCGCGGGCCCCATAGGTCCTGAGCCTTTCTCGGGCATGTTTATCATTTCGGGAACCATATGCGCCTTTGCTTTCTTGGTCCTTCTAGTTCGTCGCATGTGCAAGCTCTTTGATGAAGCCTCGAGCTTTTTACGAAAGAAAGCTATGTTGGCGAGTATGGGGTTTTGGAGATGGGCTTGTAGAAGAAAGCTTCCCAGCGTTGTTTAGCCGTGTACACGTGAGTATTGATTGACTTAGGGCACTAACTATGTCGCAACTTTTCTTACCTAATTGTAAGCCAGAAGTCTCGGAGCAAAAAAATGTTGAAGTTTTTTTTGGCAATAAATGTTAAAGTTATGAGATGTGATTGAATAATTAATAATGTTTTAACTTTGATTTATGGTGTGATTGGAATCAACCTTTTACCTTTATATCGAAAAAAATCTTCCAAACCTAACACTTCCATCCAATTGTGATATAATGGGATTTCACTTTACGGTACCAGTAACTGTAACACCTGTGTTAAATCATGGAATAGTGTGTTAACATTGAATAAGGTGTTAAAACATGCTATTCACAGAATTACTCCACGAAATAAGGTTCAACTTTGAAGCTACGTAACAACGTATAGATCAAGGGAATATATGTCATCGAAATTCTGTAAATGTTCAGAGATTTTTTTATGATTAACAATTTTTTTTAGTTAAATTACGCTTTTTTATAGTTGTTTTTTTCTTTAACAGATTCTTAGATTTGTACATGTGGTAACTTAACAATGTAATATCTAAAAACTTATAATTGCATTATTTTCATCTAATTTAACACAATTTTTTTTTACTGTTTTTCATTCATACATTTCATATATTTGATTACATAAAATATTTAAACTCAAAACTTCAATTTTTTTTTATTATAAAAATTAAATAATAGAGACAAGAGGCCCTCACTAAAGAGAAAACCTTACAGGAGGTAGTACTGTACCACTACCATCCAAACTAAATGTTTCTTGTCAACTCGTGTTGAAGTTGAAAGTCTTAATCAGGTAGTTTTGGTAAAAAAATAAAAAAACAAAGTAAAAATAACATAGAGTGTGTACAATTACAATTACGAATAATCCAAAAATACACATTAAAATAAATTATCTACATACATACATAGTTTTACCTGCAAAGCCGGTTGGTTAGAAAATTATTAAATAAAATAAAATAATAAGTAGTGCGGGTTTCCCATATAGGGTAGAAGACCGATTCTCTTCTCCAATTCAACGTTCACACAGTTCGACTTCAAAGTTCAAACGGTCAAACCCGAAGCTTTTTGTTGTTCACTCCCTTGACTCGAGAGAAGACAGGACGTAGAATATGGAGTCCACTAAACCCACCTTCTCTCTCTAATGTTTCAACCAATAACCTCCCTCGTAAACGACACGTCATCACAAACGCACCAATACCACAATGTCCAGAGCGCACTTAATCCAAACCCTTGTTAAAATTGCTCTTCCCCTTTCATATTATAGAATTAGAATCTATCTCTCCGCCGACACACACACACCAGCTGTTCGACGACTCGCCAGTCGCCAACAAACAAAACAAACCAAACTCTCTTTCTATTTTTTTTTTTTTTTTTTTTAACACAGATCTAAAAAGTCAGACACTCGAGTAATAATGAGAAATAATGATATTATTATATATAGAGGGAATAGAAAAGAGAAAGAAAAGAAAAGACTTGCCTCCAAGATTCCAGTTCATGCGAGGAAAACGATGGCGTCGATAACACTCAATTCCTCAGAGAGCGAAAAGACGTTTATCAAACGACAAATTAAAAGCCATAGATAGGAGTAAGACTGCTCTGCCAGATAATCGTTATACATATAATTACACGCATATATATAGTCAGGTCATACGGACAAATAGCCTTTGCTCTCTCTGTATCGTTGTTTGGTCTGTGAATTGGAAAATTCTAGGGTTCCGTTCAAAGGCTCATTCTTCCGTGATTGGCTGATCTTGTTTGGTGGCTCTCTGTAGATCGAGGTTGGTCTCGATTTGAGAATGGACGGTGGAGATGGAACGGTGAGATTGGGGGCTCTGAACTTGAAGGCGGATCGGTTCGGGCTCGATTCGGGACAGGATGTGTCCGTTTCTTCGCCGGTGACGAGGCAAAAAGCCGCCGCGGCCAAACAGTTCATAGAGAATCATTACAAGAACTATCTGCAGGGATTACAGGAACGGAAAGAGAGGTAGGCGATTATTTTTATCTTAATTTGGTTAATTTGATTCATAAAATAATTACGTTCTATCTGCCTTGTAGTTGAATTAGTGTGTCAAAAGAAATTTGCGCTGATTATATTTGTACGACTACAAGAACAAATTTTTGGCTTGCAACTATATCCAATTCATATACTGTTTCGATTCGCTGATCCTTCTTTTTCTTTCCTTTATGGGAAATTTGATTTGATTGGTGTAACTTGTAACCTTTTTTTTTTCTTTTTTTTTTTTTACAGGCGGCGAGCACTGCAGAGAAAAGCACAGGAGTCTCAGATATCTGCTGAGGAACAAGAGCAGATGATGAGGAATCTAGAGCGCAGAGAAACTGAGTATATGAGACTGCAAAGGCGTAAAATTGGAATCGATGACTTTGAGCAGTTAACTGTGATTGGCAAAGGTGCTTTTGGCGAGGTATGAGAAAAAGTTGATTCATTACGTAAACATTTTTGGTGGTCAAACTTGCTGTGTTAGAGAGCTAATGACTATATCTTGTTTTAAATGGGATGTAACTCTCTTGTGGTCCAGCACCCTTGTGTTTGAATTTTCTACAATAATTGTTGATCATAGAATTTATATATAGATCTTTTTAATTATGAGATTTATTCATTTCATGCTGTGATTCAGGTAAGGCTGTGTCGTGCGAAAGGGACAGGAGAGATTTTTGCAATGAAGAAATTAAAGAAATCAGAGATGCTTAGCCGTGGACAGGTAACACAGAGATGCCTTTTTATTTATTTGGTAAAGCAGTTAAAACTATAATTTAAAATTTTTTCATGCTGTAGTTTCAGTTTGTAATCAAAATAACGCGGTATCTCTGGCCGAAATGTTATTAGAATCTTAGCGAAATTATTTTCTTCTCGTTTAGCATTCAGACAAAAAAGATCAAGACCTTAAAATCAATTTGAAGCATCATATTATGTAGAGCAATTTGATTACTAAATGGTAGTGGAACAAGTCTGACTGGTATCTTTCATTCTTCGTTTATCTTCTGGTTCATTTTCTTATTTCAATTAGGTTGAGCACGTTCGGTCAGAGAGGAACTTGCTTGCAGAGGTTGATAGCCGGTGCATCGTACAACTTTTTTATTCCTTTCAAGATTCTGATTTCTTATACCTTATTATGGAGTATTTACCTGGTGGTGACATCATGACGCTATTGATGAGAGAAGACGTTATCTCTGAGGAAGTTGCACGTTTTTACATTGCGGAAAGTATCCTAGCTATTCATTCCATTCATCAACACAACTACATTCATAGGTATGAGTATCATCTGTTCTTAACACCCAATCTCCCAATAGTTCGGATCTAATAACTATGTATGTGGTCGATTTGAAGATAGGAGAAGTATTGGATTCTACCTCCCCGAACATCCTGATCTGTTTTTCTGCCAAATCGGGATTATTTACTTGGATGCCTGTACATAAGTTGTCTTAACTGCATGATTGAAGTGGACATTAGTTACTTACATGTGAGTTTGGTTAGGGTAGTAGAATGGTCAAGAACTTTTAAATAGATGAAGAGCAGTAAGAGGCGTTTCATTTATCACCTTGAACTTGGTCTTATGTCCATTTTATCATAAAAACTCTTTCTCCACATGCCTTGCCAAAAAAAATTAAGCAAGTGTCTTTATTTCTTTGAAGTTTGAGGTTGTTGACAAATCTTTAGCTATTTGCTGTATATGAACTTCCACACGTATGCCATGAAAAATATATTTTTTAAGAGCATTAAGTACTCGCTGGCTCACTCTCTAGTATTCTTCTTTCAGGGACATAAAACCAGATAACCTGATCTTGGACAAAAACGGCCATTTAAAACTTTCTGATTTTGGATTGTGTAAACCTCTTGATGACAAGTATTCAACAATGCTGTTGGAGAATGAAGATTTGGAAACTCAGGAATCCATTTCTGAAAATGAAGGACAATCTGCCGCTGATAGACCCCCTTGGATGATGCCAAAAGAAAAATTGCTGCAATGGAAGCGTAATCGCCGTGCATTGGTACTTTTTCTTAAACAATCTCTTTCTAACAAAATCAAAATCTATGGTGTCATCATTTGTCTTTTCCAGATTAAGTTTCATCAATTTTTTTTTTTATTATTTGTGCCTATTGTACTGGTATCCACAGGCCTTTTCAACTGTCGGAACTCTCGACTACATGGCACCAGAGGTGTTGCTGAAGAAGGGCTATGGGGTGGAATGTGATTGGTGGTCACTTGGGGCAATTATGTATGAAATGCTAATAGGCTATCCTCCCTTTTGTTCCGATGATCAAAGGATAACGTGCCGCAAGGTAACTAAACTTCTGCTATTTGCTTTATTAAAAGTCATCCGGGATTTCTAAAGCTATGGTTTTTTTTTCTCTTCTGCAGATAATTAGTTGGAGAACGTGCCTAAAATTCCCCGAGGAACCAAAAATATCAAGCGAGGCCAAGGATTTGATATGCCACTTGCTATGTAACGTTGAAACGAGGTTGGGAACTCAAGGAATTGAAGAATTGAAGGTGAGAGAAAACAGTGTCTTAGATTTGGTTTTGATATTGAGATTTGATTCGGGATCTTGTCTGAGCCGATATTTTACACAGGCACATCCATGGTTCAGAAGCACCGAGTGGGACAATCTCTATGAAATGGAAGCAGCATATAAACCTACAGTCACTGGCGACCTGGACACACAGAATTTTGAGAAGTTTCCTGAAGTGAGTATAAATAGGCTCAGTCATGATCTTGATCAAATAATTACCAATAATAATAAATGCACAAAGTGTTCTGATAAAACTTCAAAAAAAAAAAATTGAATTATATAATGTGACTCAACCAATTGTTGGTCCTAACTTCCACCCGTCCCCCAATTTATTGTTCTTCTAGATAGACGCCCAACCATCCGAAAGTCCAACGGTGGGACCTTGGCGGAAGGTATTTACATGCTTCCTTGTTTAACTACTGTAAAGTTTGGTTATATTATGCCGCTGCGAATTCTTGGATCGAGAGCTGGTAATCGTATCATTATTTACATTTCCCGTTGATGTCGCAGATGTTGACATCCAAAGACACTAACTTCATTGGATACACTTACAAAAAATCAGACGTCATTAAATCACTCGAAGGTTCAGGTATGCTCTTGTGTTTACCTTCTGTTCTGTGTTGGATGATAGACCAAAAGTACGATCAAATTCTAGCGTTACATGATTACGATATATATACACATATATATAATATATATATGCACATTTGGCTAATTATTATTGGTGAATTGCGTGTACAGAGATGGCGTCGAATGAAGCTTCACGGGGCCCTTCTCTGATATCGTTGTTAGGTATTGCTAACTATCATTGATCTTCAATACTATCCCATAAGATGAGTCACATGACCTTGTGACACTACATATCAATAAATTAAATTCCTATCTAGATGGTGGACCTAATAATCCACTTATGTGTTTGTGCCCATTGCTTTATGACAGACAGATATTCCACGGCACAACCACTCTACATTTGTAATTTTTTTCTTTCTTGGTTTGATTAAGTTGAACACAACGTATTATCATGTAATATTCGTGTCGGAATGTTTTTTGTTTTAATCCAGGTCGAATCAATTTGCAAGAGACGGTGATATCAGAGGGTGAGCTGAAGCAAGACATGTGAGTGTTTCTATAGGAGATAGTTGATACACAAATATACATACCGGGAATGAAAGCGCTATTATACAAGACCTGAAACGGCTATATTTCTGCGGAAGAAAGAGTTCAGCTAAAAGAGAGCTTATGCAACAATCTTTAGGAGCTATAAATTATCGGCCCCTAAAAGTTACTCGACTAAGGATAGACGTTATGTGGTGGATAAAGCCACTCATGGTTAGGTTCAGCTTAGTGGGACCATTATATTCTGACTTTTCATCTCTCTTCACTTCTCATCCATGGTATCATAAGCAACAGATAAGGAATTTTGGTACTATAGTAATACATTTCTGTACAATCCCAATGCTTAGTCGAGGATTTGCAATTTTGTTGTATGTGCAATACAATAATAGTACTGTTTATTGTAACTCTGGATTTATTTTCCCCTCACATCACATAATGTTATTCAACAAGTTTGTTTGAATGAACAATAATTAGTGGTCTACTAGCGTGTGGAAATGCACGTGATTGAACATCAAATCAAGGGACATTCAAACTCCGAAATGAAATAAAAATATATTAATTCGGTGATAAATCCTTGCGGAGCCACAGAATTATTGCTTAGATAGTAGATACTGGGAAGATGGATTGAGCCAGCCACGTAAGCAAAGATATCACGAGTGATTTAGATATTTTTAGATATTTTGAGTCTGAGACGCCAACAAAATATCTTTGATGTCCCTTTGCTTTGCGACTTTGCTTCCAAGCAGTTACTTCGGATGACGTGGCAATTGCGATGGACCCTGACACGTGTAAAAGTAGCGACAACTGTATCGTTCTTTTGTCCCAACACCGCCATCTCTCTCTCTCTTTCTCTCTACCCCAAATGCCAAAAAGTGCAAATTCCATTCTCTCTCAGCCGTCTCTCACATATCATACAAAATCTCAAAACATATATCATCAAATTTTCTTTAATATTGATAAAGAAAAATAAATCCATATATTTTTCATCCATGTATGTATTGGATGGTTTCATAGCAAGACAACACGTTTCCGAGCTTCAAACTGTAAGGTCGTGCTTGTTGACTTCCTCCGACGATCCTTCTTCCGGCCAAGTACTTTTCCGTTCTTACAAAATTCAATTTTCTTATCATGAGATCGTCGATTTTTCGGATTGTGTTTTACTTGATTCAACTTTTTCCGTTTCTTCTGATACGACATGCATTTCGTTTGTGTTACTTGTCGATCTATTCCAGAATGATTATTTTTTGGGCAACAGATTAGTAGTAATTGTTACACGAACATACACGATTCTGGAGCGAAACACAGAGACTAATTATGTTTTAGTTGAAAATTGCATGTGTGATTCAAAGAGTACAGCGATGGAGACTCCGCCGGAATCTATGCCTACGGAGTGGACCGACGAGAAGCACAGTATGTACCTGAAATCCATGGAAGCCTCGTTTGTCAACGATCTATATGACTCCATGGAATTCCTGGGATGGTGTCCCGAAAAGAAGGATATTCTGCTCTCGAAAACCTCTAACCAAACACGCCCTAAACCTTCTTCCCCTTCCGGCCAGGTAAGCCCTCATTGATTCTCTTTTTTTATTATCTAATTCACGAAACAACCTGTTAATCCGTCTCTGAATGTGTTTGATTATAATCTTTCTAGTTCGAGGTGCTTCGAGGCGGAAGTTGGGGAAAAGTCCATTTCGACCGAGCCAGATCTCAAGCCGCCAAGACCAACAGAATAGGAAAAGACCTCCTCTCGAACCCGTGGATTCTTCACTTCAAGTCCACCGGAGAGCCTCGCGCTGCGGCGATGAACCGGGAGATCAACCGGGAGATCAATCGATCGGATTCGAAGAAGGCCGTGCCGCGCTGGGGAGCTTCTTCGAGCTCGACTCAGTTCCAGCTCGCCCAACAGGACTCTCGCTGCAACGAGGCAGGTATATACATCATCTCGAATCATACCAACCGTGATCTCGATTTGTTGTATATCAACAGTGATTTGATGTGATCTTGAGTTTGAATTGGAATTAACTTTTTGATTCCTCGTTTGCACAGAGGCTTCGGGCCAGAACTTCGACGATGAGGAGGACGAGGGAGGTGATAACATGAAACGGGTTAAAACACAGGAGCTCGGTCCACATTCGCCGCCCGATCAGGTGAAAATTGTGCTCTGAAACTTTGATCGGAGTCGCACGGACTATTGTGTTCATGTCAGTGTGTTTGAAACTCTGCTGGTTTTTTTTTTTAAGGTGGTACCGCATCACAACCGTTCTCACGGACGAGAAAAGCACTGCAAATCTAGCGAGGAAGACGATCTCTAACCAAAGAACTGTTCGTAGAGACCTGAGTTCATAATTATCAAGCAGTCCTCAAAGCGGGTTATCATAAGAGCGATATTTCTAAATGGGAGCTCAAATAGGATAACTCTATCGATTAAGTTATAAGTAGGAGAATTTTCTGTTTAAATATGCCAGCGATTTGGTGGTGGTGGTGGTTGTGGTTTCTTATGAATTGTCTAGTTTGCTTTCGATTCAATAGACCTTAATAACTCTTGTTGTTCTTATTATCATTGCCTCAAAGAGACGATGGATTTTCAGCTTCTGAATTTGAGTCGCTTCAATTCTTAAAAATAAACCACTATCAGACAAAAATGGCTTATAAACTTGGGTTTGATTTATAAATTATAATTGCTCTAAATGTTGAATTTATTTATTAAAAAAATATATTAAATTGGAATAAAAAACTATCTTTTTCTGTCGTTCCACAACTTTGAATTCAAATTGTAATCGAATTTACTTCCTGCTTCTATTAGAAGAAACGCCAGGTTCAATGTTCAACGAATGCTATATGTGTTGCTTAGAACTTAGAAGATAGAATTTATTATCCTCCAAGTTGGTAACTTCCATACCATTTGCGTGACTCAAAAGTTTTAGGTAGTCTACTTTTATCATAATTGGCTCGTCACAATAATATCTAAATGGAACTCAAACGGTGACGCAACAATATTTGATACAAAAAGATTGCATCATGCTAATAATGTGCACCCGAACTCGAATTTGTTGCAGAAATTATTCTGATCTTTTTCTTTTTTTACACGTTGCATCTTCTGTTAAAATTTCTCTGTTATCTCCAAAATTTTACTAACATGTTACTCACATTTGACTAAAAACATGTGCAATTAAATTATTAAAATGTAATTTAAATTGACTGAAACTAAAATCCTTAAAAAATAAACTCGAGTTCGAGCCCTAAAAAACTCTAGCCCTAATTTCTCTTCTTTGAACTCGAGCAAGATATGATTGAGAGTTTGTTCGTTGCAGGCAGAGATGAACAGCGAAAATCACCTACGAAGTCGTATTTCTGAAAGCAACGATGAAACAACATGAACTTAACACGATCAATTGCAGATGACAATTACAAATGATTCATAACACTATCAATTACTTAAAAATGATTACAAATAACAATATCAGGCATTCAAATAACATGAACTTAATTTTTTTATTCATTTGTAATTTTTCCGATAATTTCAATAGAGACTGGCCCATTCATCTTTGACTCCGAATCAGTTCGACCATTTTCCACTTCAATATGTGTCCTCTATTTTTCGTCTTCCATGGCGTTAACTTCTTCAGCAAACTTGGAATTATTTGCATTGACCTCTTACATATTGGGGGATCCGACCACTCTAAATACCCGTATCCCTTTTCCCTCGACGCAACTTCTTTTTCTGATTCCGCAAAAAACCTTCTTTTAGATTGCAGAGCACGGCGTTGATTTCGCCACTGAATACACCGTCATAGCTCAACAAACGAGGATAAGCCAATAAAATACCGATCACACAGAGATTATCAATTTCGTGTCGGAGAATTTTCACTTTCGGGATAGCTAATGTTGAGATCTTTTAGGAGCATAAAAAACTTTCGCGATCGAATCTTGTTAACGCGTTAAGAGTGCACATTATTATCGCCGCATGAGTTCAGGGATAATTTTGTAGTTTAACCTTATAAATATTGCTTTAAAAAAAATAATAGGTATATACACTATTTAAGAAAAACACGTAATTAATAATCTGACCATTTTTCTGAACTTTCTTTGTCGACTTGATCACCACGCAAATTAGTGACACGTTTTCTTTTCTTCCGTCTCTCAATCTTTCTCCCCTCTTGATTCAATTAATAAAAATAAAACAATCCAATGTATAAATTGGTGTTTCGGGTACAACTTCTTGGCCGCACACGATTCACTTAGCAAACTGAGTATCTTCAAAATCAAATCTAATATTCTCTCCCCAACTTTCTCGGCCCTTCACAACTACTTCTTCTTTTTCCGATAATTCCCAGTCTCAGGCCAATAATCGTCACCCGATTCCGATCCAGCGGTGACAATGCCGCCGTGTGCATCGTCGACGAAGGCGGTGGCGAAGTCTCTGATTTTGCGGCGAGCCGGTCTGAGAGGCCTCATCAGCCTCGCCGCCGACGCCACACCGATTCGGAATCGGCGACTCAGTGGAATCGCTGGCAAGGACAACGACTTCGTCGCCCGAGGGAATCGACAAGACGTCTGTTCCTCTTCTTCGTCTTCGTCTTTATCTTCGTCTTCGGTGCTGTCCAATGTCAATAATGTCCAGAGGAGGAGCTTCCTCGGCTGCGGCGATGGCGACGAAGGCAGTGTTCTATCCAAAGTCTACGAGGAAAAACGCGTCTTGGGGTAATCTATTCATACCTCAATTTTTTTTGGTATTGAAGTTTTGGTCAGCAAACCCTAGTTTTTTTAATTTGAATCGCGTTAAGGTGTTTTGATGTAATATCGAGATTGATATTTGTTAGAAGAGGAAAAGCTAAAAGGTTGACTATAGCTATCTTTGTTCTGCTAAACTACCTATTGGCATGTTTAAAATTTTTGTGTTGATTGGAATTACATTATCCTTTTCATTTCTTCTTCTTCTTCCTTATTGTTTGAATTGAACTTATATGATATCTGTATAGGTACTCCCAGGAGCAGCTGTACAATGTAGTTGCAGCTGTTGATATGTACCGTGATTTTCTACCGTGGTGTCAGCGCTCCGATATACTCAGGCACTATCCTGATGGGTCGTTTGACGCGGAGCTCGAGATTGGGTTTAAATTTCTTGTTGAGAGTTACGTGTCCCATGTGGAATTAGAACGGCCCAAAAGGATCAAGGTAACTGCAATGTTTGATCATTTTTTTGGCTGTAAGTTTGTAGTTAAAAGTGTTTGTGAGGCCTAATAGATAACTACTGCTTTGGGATTATATATAGATAGTGTATGTGCTGTTACGCGGCTTAGTATTTGCCGATATCCCGTTTTATGCCAGATTAAGATGGAGTTATGATTGGTCTTTTGTGTTCGGTTTTTATTTACTTGTTTTTGTTTCATTATAAGAAAGTTGTTTAGGGATTGATGTTGAAAATGCAATGTCTAATGCTTGAGTTTATGTGGGAACTTCTTTTTCTTTCTCCGATCATAGTTTCTTTACGTGAATCATGTTACTCATATCATCACTCCAAATATATGCCAAGCTTCTCGATGATGTACTTACTTTTTTTTTTCCTTTCAGACAACTGCAACGGACACTACACTATTTGACCACTTAATAAACATCTGGGAGTTCAGTCCTGGTCCAGTTCCTGGATCTTGCAACCTCTATTTCTTGGTAGATTTTAAGTTCCAATCACCGCTCTATCGACAGGTACTCTATTTTGCTCCCCTTTGCTGCTATCTCATAAACTTCAAAATCAAGATTATCACGTGCATGTCCATTTTACATTTTCTTTGAAGTCCGATTCCAATTGGCTTGTGCCATACCCACCAAAGTTCTGGTTTGTGTCGTATCATTTCTTGTTGTGGAAGATGAAATAGAATCACCTGACAATTTAGTATCTCAGCAATAGGCTTGGACCTAGATGTTCAACTGCTTAAGTAAGTTTACATTGAATTCCATTATTATAACTACCAATTACGCTTCCGTCCTAATCATCCTTGGCTATAGTATGTTTCAATGTTTCTCAGAGTTTTAAGTTGCTTAAAAATGGACAATATCTCTGTTGTTTTCAATACATACCAAAATACGCTCTATCACTTGGCTAGAAAGTGACAGTTGGGCGTAAGACTCTTATTCTGTCTCACCATTTTGCGTAAACTAAATGAATCGCTATGTTGATAGTCAACTAATGTCCTGCCAGGTGGCGTCCATGTTCTTTAAGGAGGTAGTTGCTCGATTAGTTGGTTCGCTCGATGATCGCTGCCGAGTGGTTTATGGACCAGGGACTCGAGTTATGGAAGATTCGTACGGACATAATTCTTGAAAGCCTTTCTGCGTACTTAGTAGTTTTTGTTCGTGCGCTACCAAGCAGTCGTCGGTGATGATGATATCTCAAAAAATGCTAGAAAGGCCATGCTAACTTGGTAGTTTTTGTTTTTGCATTCAATTTACTGGCCATGGATGCAACACAGATGGATTTTCAACCGTTGAAAAGGCTCTCAATTGTCGGCGGACATTGGAAGCCTTCCGTGCTCCTCATGATTGGTTTTATTTCTCACATTACATTGGTTTTGGGCTGTATTTAGTCTTTTTAATCAGTCATATGACAACTTGGGAATAACCACTTGTTGTGTCGTGTCATTGTTACTCTTTTGACATATTTATGAAATCAAAATATCCGTACTTCATGCCTATTATAGAATTTGATCTATGGCTTCGACCACGCATAGGAATTAGGGTGGCTTGAAAGTTGAAAACTCGTTCATTGTAATATGTGCTGTCTTTTGACTCAGCTTTTACTTCCTCTCTAGAGGGCTTGGGCCGGCCTGGCCCACATACGTGAAACTTGTCCAAAGCCCGAACCCGATCCCGATGAGGCCCGGTTCAGGGTTAGACCAGGGCCGACTAAAGCACGACTTGGGACTAGCCATTCGCTGACCGCGGTTCAGTACTAGGCTAAAGGTCCCAAGTCCATCCTGTGAATCCCGTACTTTAACGAGAAATTGACGTGAATGAGTATTTTCAAAACCGGAATTTCTAAAATATTGGTTTTATTTTTACTCATAATTATGATGATTTTGTCATTTTTATAAATATTTTTACATATACTAAAGCTATTTAGATTTTCTATAATTATTTACATTTTGACGATTGTGAAATTTGAAGCAATACCTTATTGAAATGTTAACAAATTTAAACAGGTGAAATAATTGAGAAGAATAAATTATTAAAATAATATTTTTAATAAAAATAAGAAGTGAGCAATTATGAAAATGTAAACAATTTCACTGAATGTAAATATTTTTCATTTGAAAAAAATCTAAAATAAACGTCAAAATTATTTTAATTTTTTTTAGCTAGAAATATAGTTATTTTGATAAAATAAAATTAAAAAAAAATAGTTCTTTTGTAGTGGTAATTATTAAATAGTTGTTATGAGAAATGATTTTTAAAAAAAGTTGATGGTTAATTTGTAAGGGGCAATCTTGTTTGTCATTTTAAAAATTGGGGTCTAGTCTTTTTCGACTTAAGCCAAGTCTAAAATATACAAGTTATGATTTAGTTGGGCCAACCCTTCGTTCCCGTTAGAGAGAATTACAAAACTAACGGTTTTTTTAAGATTCTTTTCCAAATTAATATGAAAAATGATGTTTTTCAAATATTTAGGATGACAATACCCTTCAATATACAATATAGATTATACAGTTTTCAGTATACATTATGTAGTTTTCAGCTTTCACTATACATGCACTCAATATACATCTATAAAACAATATATATTGATAACAGTGACAAAGTACGCAAAACGATTAAATGAGAGTAAAATTGACACTTCACTAGACACACGACTTATTTTCGATATAAAATAATTTCACGCGTTATTTTTGTAATAATTTCTCAAAATCTACTAGCACTCTTAATTATTATTTATGTCATTGCCACCATCGATCTTTTCTGCACTTGATTACGAAATGTTTCTATAACATATGTAGGTCTAATATTGATATTGATCAGATTTGCTTCAATATAGTAAGTGTTTACGTAACAATCTTCTTTTTATGTTATTTGAAGCTCATCACCACTATGCTTTCATCGATGTGGGACATTTCAATTTCTAATATTTTTTTTTATCAAAAATTGATGCCCCTCTTTTAAAAATAAAAAGATATTTGTAACTAACTAGACCACTTTAAACATGTGATTTTGGATCTAACCTACGTTTGATAATTTTTATAGATATAGCCAAATGGCTTATGTGGCAATAATTGAGGTCTGATTTGCCCATATTTATTAACAAATTCTTCACTTTCGCTCTCCTATTTTTTTTCAAATATTTTTTTTTTGCATCAAAACTTCAAAAATTCGTATCTTTCTCATACGAACTCGAAATTGAGTGATTTCAGATCCTACAAATTGTGGCGTCGAGATTTTCAAAAATAGACCCATTGTGTTTGATGAAAAATTATGTTTAATGCATCAAATTTACGTTTCCATTTATTTGTTTGATAATTTCAATTATTTTCATATTTAAGGTAGTAACGTGATTTTTCAACATCTATGATATTAAACATGATTTTTCATCAAACACAGTGGATCTATTTTTGAAGATCTCGGCGTCACGAATCCGTAGGATTTGGAATCACTCAATTTCGAGTTCATATGAGATATATATGGTTTTTTGAAGTTTTTATGTAAAAAAAAGTGTAGAAAAAAAAGTAGGAGAGAGAAAATAACGAATTTGTTAATAAATAAGAGCAAATCAGACCTTAATTATTGTCACATAAACATGTTGGCTATTTTCCTAAAAGTTGTGAAACATAGGCTAAAAACAAATTTCATAATTCATTTTGGCTATTTTGCTACACTGCCCAAATAAAAAATAAAAACTAATTTTTTCTTTGATTTTGTAGTTTATTTGTTTCTTGCTCCACTCAATAGTATATATTTTTTTTTTTCTTTCCATGCCCAAAAATAATAATTAGGAATTAAAGGAGTAGTGTTTCAAAACAGCAACAATTTTAAAATAATAAATATTTTAATTTTTAACTATAAATAATTGTTTTCGTTATAAATAAAATAGTAAACCGTAAACTAATAGTGAATAATTTATTATTAGAAAAAAATATTTTCATGAAAATTTATTTACAACTTCAAAAAAGTTATTCTCATGAAATTTTTAGTCAAAAGTGTGATTTAAAAAAAAAAATTGGAGGACCCGAGTCTCTCAATCAAAACTCGTAGCATTAATTGTACTTATTTTGAAAATGATAGGCTTCTACGTTCTTTTCTGTTTTTTTTTTTTCCTAAAAAATGTCTATTATTTACATAAAATTTTACACTATGTATTAATTTGAAACGGGGTATTGATACCTAACTTAAAAAACAAAACGTGTCCATTTATTTTCACAGTTAAAAAGGTAACTTGTAAAATCAATGTTGTCGAGACACAATATTAGAAAACCAAGGTACATTTTGAACACGTTAGGAAAATCATTGTTTTGAGCCTACGATATTTTAAAAAGGGCAGTGTAGAGTTTTGGCCATTTTCAAACTTAAAATTGTATTTTAGCCACCGTTTAAGTAATTTATGTTTATTAGCCAGACGAATTAATTACCACTGAAAAAAGACTTCCTTACCCCTAAATATTTTCCACCATATATAATTGATATAATTAAGAAATAAAAAACGAAATAAATAATCTTATAACTAATTCCTTAATTCAAGCAACTATAATTCTTTTTTTTAATCTACTCTAAAAAAAGAAACAAAAAAACTACAGAATGTAAATTTAAAGCAAATCGAAATCGCAAAATTATAAATATGAGAACGCATACAATTATTAATGATTATTATCGATTATTAACTAACGATATTTAGATATCTAATATGGGAACGTATAATATTATTAACGACTATTACCGATTCTTACCACTGGAAAATTTGCAGATATTACCGTCAAAGAAGACAAAGATACTGATGCAAATGACCGCATATTAATAAAAATTAACGATTATTAACGTAGAAAACCTATTGACAAAAATTACTGATTATTAACTGAACCGATTATTATCGGCGCGGTTCTCCTCTCGAATGATGTGACTCTCATACTTGCTCAGATCGTTGCGCAGGTCCCCAAGCAGCCTTCGCACCCCGCCGCCGTCTAGAGCACATATTTAGTCCCGCGCGCATCCTCGACGACGTCATGCCGGCCACCTCTTTGATGTGTGGTGCTTCCGCGCTGCTGTCGGCCGATGAAGGAGAAAGGGGTTACATTGCAATATTTTATTTAATTGTATTTTAAAAAGATGAGATCATAATTGGCATTTTGATGAACGTGTTATTCCACATGAGAGAGAGAGAGAGAGAGAGAGAGAGTTATGTAAAGAGAAAATTAAGGAATGAGATGATAGCATAATTAGCATTCTGACGGACGTATGTGATTGCACATGAGAGAGATAGAGGCAGTTATGTATAGAGAAAAATAAGGGGTTTAAAATAAAAATTATCACATGTAACTATTCTTGATTTCTTTCTAAAAAAAATAACTAAATATTTTTTAATTAAATATATATTCAAGGGTATAATTGGGATTGAAATTTTGGTTAGATTGCCACATAAGCGAAGTTGGCTAGTTTGTTAAAAAAAATCAAACGTTGGCTATTTTAAAATTATAATGTTTCAAGTGGCCTAGTTCCTATGAATTCTCTTTTAAAAATACATTTAAAAAAAAATTAATTTCCTATTTGGTTACCTCTATAATAAGAAGAAATTTGGGTTTTTAATATACTGATTGTTGGGTTTGGGCAGAGGATGATATAAGGCACATAACACTGCATAAGGAGAAAGGAAAGACATGGGATTCTCCCATTTTGGGACAGACTCAGCTCGATCCTTACTCCACCGATCTCGAGCAGAAGCGCCTCATTCGTGTAAATATTTATGTTTCGAGTGTTTTCGCTGTTTGTAGTTTTTTCTTGACTAGTTTTCCTAGCATCTGAGCTGCGAAATACTATGGAGGCAATCATGCCCGGCCGAGCCGACACGAAATCATTTTCCTTGGTCTAGTGCCAATCAATTGGGAGAAAAAAGATCAATTTTTTCATCATGGATTGTAACCTTCCAAGATATGGATAAGGGACATCGAATACATATGTTGAGCTAGCAATAACGGTTCAGGTATTGATTGAGCATGTTAGGATGTTCTTAGGATCTGATATAGACCTTCACGGGAAAGCCAAAAGCAAACTACAAACTAGAAGGCACTTTTGCCGGTCTTTAATTTATGATCCGACAGGGAATCATTTAAAACCAATGATCGTGAACTAATGCTGTACCATGTACTCATCTCCATATACTCCTTGGAAATAGCCTGCGATGTTATTGTGCTCCTATTGAAACCTCATCCATTCTCAGAAACTGGTTGGCTAAGTTGCTCCTTTTGATTTTTTTTTTTTTTTAAACTTGCAGAACCTCGGTTTTGACTTCTCACAAGCCCAATTCTCGGGTAACTGTCCGGATCCAAGGACTTTTATGGGTGGAATCGGCTCCGATAAACCATCTTTGTTCTGCCTCTTTCACATAAACCATGGCATCACAAGTTTCCGACTAACGGTAAATAATACAATTTAAGAAGTTCGTGAGCCTGGCTCGATTGGCTATAATAATCCATAGCGTCGTAACTCTGACGTTTTATTCTGTAGCATAAGCAATCCGAGTTTGAAGGTGGTTCTCTTTAGAATTTCCATCAAATCGCATCTCATGTCAAATGTCAACGCAAGTCGATCGTGGTGTTGTTAGATTGGCTTTTCCTTACACGAAAATGAGCTCCCAAAGGTAGAGGTTTAACATAGGATCAACAATTCCATTATAAAGCGTTACCGTGATCCGTTCCTCTTCCCAAATATTATCTGTTATTTATTTAATAAAAAAATATAGCCCTTTCATTGGAGTCGTGATGAATAAATACACTCAAGTTTCCGGTAGTATCTCGCAAAATTTGATATCTCGATAAAAATAAAAATAAAAGTCTATAAACCGTACCGTTCTTATATACATTGCTCAATTGCCGCGAGATTCTTGTGATATTTCTCGTACGGCGATATCAAATCATGATTTTTTACTAATATACTAATCATAATTAAAAACTTGCAAAATTAAATAATAGTATAACTTAACAAATTGCTATTATATTAATTGGTTGATTAAAACATTTTGTCAATACATTTTTTTTAAAGACCCGAAGGTTGAGAAAACTTTTTTTCATGAACCAGTATATTAGTAGCCAGAGCTTGTTTAGCGCACTTGAGAACATGCTCCGGTCAACTCAGAGCCGGCTCGACATTTTTTAGGACCTTGAGCAGAATGCCATTTGAAAGCCCTCAAATTTTTTTCTTCAACTTTTTTTATATTAATTATCATATAAATTAATAATAAATACCAAAGATTTAAATTATTTAATTACTACTTAGAACTATAACTGTAAATTAATACTAATTTAGTTATAACTACAAATTACTAATTTAGTAAAATTATAACAACAAATTAAACTATATAATAATTACATATATAAAAATATATTTCTTAAAAAAAATGAGCCTCTTGGACAATGACCCCCACTTACCTTCCCCTTGACCGTCAACTAGTAGGGAACCCGGCAACAATAGCAAATATCGCCAAGCAATTGCGCTAAATTCCAAACCCTCTCACGGACATCTACAAAAGAGGTCTTTCTTCCTTCCTCCCAAAAACGCATTGGTCACGAAAACACTCAAGCAGCAGACATCGAGGGAACAAATTTTTTTAACACATACTTTCTAAAGCAAACATCGTACTTTGAGAAGTTTATCACTTGGCCCGACGCTTTCCCATAAATTCTCAAGTAATCCCGAACAATCTCTCCCCCCACCTCTAAAGCTTTGAAGAAGACAAAACTATCATCCGTTAAAAAGAGGTGAGAAATCCAAGGTCCTCTACTATCGAGAGCGAAGGCCACTCAACAACCCACTTGCTTCTGCTACCCGAAAACCCCAATAGTTATAATAAAAGAAACATGTAGGGTGAAAGTGAGTCACCTTGTCCAGTACCTCTGTGCAAAAGGACCCAACTTCGAACGGGTGCCGTTGATATTGAACCAGAAGCTCATCGTGGAGACACACCGCATAATCTTCATTACACATTTTTCCACGTAGTCGAGTTTAAACATCACAAACCACAAAAAAGACCATTCAACTCGATCGTACGTTTTTCTCATATCCAATTTTAGGGCCACGCATCTTCTCTGAATATGCCAATACATAGAGTAATCAAAATTGGGGTATTTCATTTAATTAAGTAATTTGGCAATACATAGAGTAACAATTTGAATACATTATTTTATTTTACTTTAAGTAAATATCTCTATTAAAAAAAAGGGAATAGTGAAGAACTTGCTGAAAATAAAATTAATAAGCTTGTATTTTTTTTTCTTCTCTTGCTCACATAAATTCCCCATTCGCCGTAAAAAAAAGAAAAAGGGAAAATACTGTCAAACTCTGTTGCTGTCGTTTGTAGCTCCGCCGCCGATTACGATGATGATGATGAGAAGCGCAGTGTCGAGAGTGGCGAGGAATACGTTCGGGTCGGGTCGGCGAGGGTACGGACTGATTCCGATGGTGATAGAGCAGTCGTCGCGGGGAGAGAGGTCGTACGACATCTTCTCTCGCCTCCTCAAGGAGCGAATCATATGCATCAACGGTCCCATCACCGACGACACCTCTCACGTCGTCATCGCTCAGCTTCTCTTCCTCGAATCCGACAACCCTTCCAAGCCCATCAACCTCTATCTCAACTCCCCCGGCGGCAACGTCACCGCCGGTACCGTTTTCCCCTCTTTCCTCCGTCCAATTCGATTTCTAGGGTTTTGTCGAATCTCCAGGAGAATTAGGTCGTGTTTTGACTGAATTGCGTTCCCGATTTAGCAAAGTCTTAATCTTTTCTCTCATTTGGTTGGGGTCGCTCTCCGCAAGTTTCAATTATTTGTGTCTCACTGCTCAGTCCATTTGGTTAGAAATCTAGTCGTGAAATACGAGTGTGTTGGAATTTTTGGAATAGTCTGAGTTCAGGTGATGAATTATATTTTTGATATCCTTTCTAAACTTTAAACCATGACTAGATTTGTAGAACTACCATCTTCCATCTATACCAAAATAGCTCTTGAAATCGAAAAGAAACAAACTTTGAGTCCTGAGCTGCCTGCAAAATCTAGATAAAAACAACAAATTATTTGGCTGGAAAGGAACAGAAGAATTTAGAAGAAAATAGTAACTCGTCGATAGCCAAATAGCCTTACATTATTAATAAAGCTTTTTCTGAGGTTTTAAGAGGCTGGTTTGCTAGTATGATGGGATCAGAGCTGGGCAGGGTTTTGTTTTTGTCCTTGTTCCTGTATAATTTTCCAATTTCTTTTCTTGTATCTCTTTCTTCCTTATATAAATAAAATCTTTTGTTTCTAAAAAAAAAAAAAAGAAAGAGCATTATGCATGTATGTATTCAAAGTTAGGCTCTTTTCGCTTATTCAAATATTCAAGATAGCCTCAGCTCAAGAATTTGTCATCTCTCTTGTGGCCTTGAATTGGACAAACCTGATGGTTATGTAACTCATTTTTAAATATTGGAGTTTATGTTGATTTAGCCATATTGTAGTATCTAATGAGTTGCGCACATTCATAAACCTTCCTTATGTTTTGAAGTATTTTTATTAGTACATGAGATTCAAATGATGGCATATTTTTCTTCACAGGTCTGGCAATATACGACACGATGCAGTACATAAAGTCGCCGGTGAACACACTGTGCTTAGGGCAAGCTGCGTCGATGGGGTCGCTTCTTTTAGCCGCTGGTGCAAAGGGTCAGAGGCGGGCCCTACCAAACGCAACGATCATGATTCATCAGCCATCTGGCGGGTACAGCGGTCAGGCCAAAGATATCACGATCCACACGAAGCAGATTGTTAGGATTTGGGACTCGCTCAACGCGTTATACGTCAAGCACACGGGTCAACCCCTCGAAGTGGTTGAGAAGAACATGGACAGAGATCACTTCATGACCCCGCAAGAAGCCAAGGAGTTCGGTATAATCGACGAGGTCATCGATCAGAGACCGGAGGAGCTCGTCTCCGACTCCGTCACTGGCCCCGAAACCAAAGATAAAGACTCTCAAAAGGATTAGATGGTAAGATCTCGAAAATAATGACACACATTGCTTCATTATTTTGACTCTTCTTCAAGTTTCCTTTAATGCCTTTTGTCTCTTAAATTTGATCTTCTTTTAGCTCTTAACTTATTTGATCATATTTATCTTTGTTTGGGTTCATCTTTTTTTTTCTTCTTTCTTTCAATGATATTAATGTACCGCAGTTTTCAGAGCTAAATGCAAATGATATTTTAGAAGTCTCTCTAATTTCAGCTTGTATAATATGCTTCGTCGGCTGGCATGTGTTGAGTAATAAGCCTTTCCTTTGTTTGAGAAACAAAAAATGTTGCTCAAATGTGAGATTTGTGGGAATTTGAAAAGCAAAGTCAGTTGTCTCTTGTAGCTTTCGTGAGTAAATGACATCGGATAGGGATTTTAAAGGTAGGAAAGGTTAAACCTCTATGTATTATATGTACAATTGCACACAGTATATCTACTTATTAGAACTTATCTGCGAAAACATAGAAAACAAAAGTTCAATCAAAGATAATTAAGGTTGGTGGAAGATAAGGTTTTTAGCCGAGTTGTGATCGGTTTAGAGCTAAGTATATTCTACTTCAGCTTCAGAATCTTTATCTTTATTTTTATTTTTGTTGGCGAATTGCACGTTCTTTCTTCTTTTCCCTTAAGAGTCCCATGCCGAGCTGAGAATTTTTTATATATAATTGTAGCTGTCGCTTTGCGGAGGACATTGCTGGAATATTTAGAAACCGACGGCATAAAATATGCTTTATCAAGTTTTTGCTTCCCTGTACCTTATTCGAAAGAAAGTATTACTACGAGATATGTATAAAGAAGGGGTCGAGAAATTATAATAAAGTCATAATAACAACCAAAACTGTTATAATAAGAGCTGAGCTGAAGATGTTATAGGTACTTTGCGTCATCTGAACCGGTTCTTTGCTCGTACTTTGTTGCCGAGCTCTGCATAAAGCTTTTCTTTGTTTGTATGAGTTTCTGTTTCTCATTATAGAATTTGATATAAACACGGGAATTAGGGTCCTAGGAAGGAATTTCGGGGCAGTCCTTTTTAGACGGTCGGAAAGTGGAGAGGTGTTTGGGGAATGGAAATCGGCACCGAAACATCAAGAAGCTCACCAACAAAGAGATGATTGATCGGACTTGTGCTCCGAGTGAATTGGGAAGATAAACCTCCAACCAATATCTTAAATCTCTTTTTAAGTTATCACACTGCTAAAGGAGTAAATATTCAATGTTAAACCGGTAGTCTTGAAATTTTAGTGAATATCACGGTATTCTAATATAAAAGTTGAAAAGTAGGCACCCGAATAATTTATTCTTAAATCACCAAGAGTGAAAAGTGGCGGTTGATTTACATATTCCTAACGGTGATTGGGCCTTTTGCGTAGACCAGCTTCATAGTTCGACTTTTACAAGTGTTGAGTTTTAATTGGACCAAAGGTCATCCAAGAGCCCAAACATTGTTATTACCGAAGATCAGCAAAATGCACCGGTTTTTAAATTGCCTGTTTAAAATGGTTTCTGTTTAATTCGGTCCGGTTTGGTTTCAAAATTGTAAGCACGGTTTACACCGGACCGGATTGATCTTAATTTTTTTTTTTTTATATATATATATAAGGTTTTTGGTATATTTTATCATGATTTCAAGACATTTGAACCGGTTGAACATTTTAATTAATATTAGTTAATATTAATATATAAAAAAATTTCTTATTCTTTTAATAAATTTGTACAAAGGTCTATATTAGACCGAACATATCTAGAAAACGGGTTAGTCCAATTTGATATATTTTCTTAAGCAGTCTGGTATGATCAAATGATCTATAAAATTTTAAATACTTTAAAACGATTTAGTATAGTTTAAACTTTAAAGATGGAGTTTTGACAGGACTGGAATTACCATCACTTTAAATTGTTACATATTATAAAGGTAAAAATAAGGCGGTTTAATTTGTCGTTGCCCTGGATAAACCAATTGTCATTATATTTGACCGGGTCAAGGCGCAGAGAGACCTGTCTCGATCTAAAAAAAAATGAGGTTAGATTCATTCCAAAATAACTTGGCATTAGGCAATAATTCAACTTTAGGAGATTCTACAGCTGGAATCCCGATAGTGGGTCCCACAAAGAACATATAATTGGCCAGGACGCCCATGATTACCCGCTGATATTACTCAATTTGATTTTCTCAGCCACAAAACGGATTTCCATTTTATATGTGTAGAACAGCTATACAGAATAATATCTTCATACTTTTATTAACCCCAACCCACGTAGTTATCATCTATTCCCGCCGTATAATACAAATATTAAAAGCTTTGAAATCGATCGAGTGACACCACGCAATAATAATAATATCTTTCTTTCTCTGTCCCATTTCGTTACTGTTTTTTCGCTTTCCAGTCCCTTCTGTTTAGCAAAGTCTTTCTTTGCTCATGCAATAACTACGAAAAAAAACACAACCTCATTTTTTAGACTGACAACTTATCGTCACACATACTTCAATCATTAAATACTGTAGAGCAGTGATTGATTCAATTGACACTATTTAGATCATGTGTTCTTCAAATCTCATCCAAATTATAAGAACGAAAAATCAAGTTTCTAAGTGGATCACATCCGTGAATAATAAAACAAAATCACTAAAACTTATCTGCTAAAAACATTAGAAACAAAAGTTTGGTAGAATCAGAAGATAAGGTATTAGCCGACTTGTAATCTGCTAGAATAAAAAACTTTGAAAAGCATATATTGAAAAAGAATCATGCGTAGCATTGGAGCTCGATAAAGAAAACGAAAAGGAAAGTAATATATATGTATATTAATGTTCTTTGTCATATTCATCAGCTTCTGAATCTTTATTTTTATTTTCATTGGTGAATTTCACTTTTCCTTCTTCTCTTCCTTTTTATGGCATGGCATGCTAGTTGCGGCATATTTTAACATAATTATTTTAGGAGATGTGGGAATAAAATAAAAAAATTATTCAAAACGGGCATATTTCAAAAAACAAAGATCATATAACGTTAAGTATGCTAAAATATAAAATTGATAAAATTAGGAGTATAAAAAGTTATTTTTCAAAAGGTTCGACCGTTTGAAAAATCGCGATGCCACTTTGCGGATGACATTGCTGGAATAATTAGAAGCCGGCGAAGAACATGCTTATTTGTTTTTGCCGTATATACTCTTGCTATCAGAAATTAAGAAACTCTTACCTTCAGATATTACACATAAAGAACCGATCAGATTATAATAACTAAATTCTCTAATCATAAAAATGAGCTGATCTCTGCATGCTTTAGGTAAATTACGTCATTTCACTGGTTTCTTTAAATCTCATGCAATGATTGTACATGATACTTACATTTTTTTTTTAATTCTCTTGTTTATTGCGTGGCATTAACTGAGGTTTTTTTTGTCGTACTAAGGATTAGGCTTCGATATATATTATTTTTTTCCCTTTAAACGAGAGTAACTAGTTACTAGTACTACACTACTACCACACACGTCTCTTGCATTATCATTCATGGTTGACAGCTGTTTTTTTTTAACGTAAATATGTAAAGTTTTAAATAGGATATGGCCTAAGAATTAATGCACGTAACTTACAATTGAAGTACGTATATTTGCATGTCAGACTCTAGTATGAATTGAGTTTGTCAACGAAAATTGTTTATATCGGATTCTATGAATACTATCTGACTCTAACGTAAAATAGTATCAAATCATTGTATTATTGTTTTAATGACATGCAACGGTAAAAGCCACTTCCGAGAAATAAGAGCCAAATGAAACGCAATCTCACTTATTTGATTTTGATCTAAAATAAAGTTTAGGTATAAATATTCTTTTTCGCTCTCTTTATTTTATTTCTAAAAACAAGTAGAGTAGTGTTACGTATTTTCATATTATTCACTTTAAAGCATTTATATTTGGCCCTCTCCTAATTTAATATCTTTATTATAAGTGAAGTACTTCAGTCTAACTTGCAAAACTTAAACCTAGAAACACTGTCTTTTTAATATTCGTGAGCAGTTTGTAGAATTTATATATCACTATGTCTTCGCCATTTGGCATAAGTACGACAGTTATTATAGGCGGTTTAAATTACTGATAATTTAATATTGAATTGTTTCAAACTGGTCAATTTCGCTTTACAGAATTATACGAATAAATTCATGTTAAAATATTTCATACATGCACCCACTACTAGTGGCCAGTACTATCCATTGCCATGTCTTCTGGCAAGAGATAATATTTTTACATACATGCCTTGCCCTTGACCAGCGAATCTATATTTCTTACCCTATTTCTATCTTATTTACCAGCGAATCTACTTTGCTAGATTTTTGTACCATTCAATGAACATAGACTGTTATTTTATGTTTTGTATAAATGTATATCTATCATGAGATGCTTGTTATCCTTCCTGGTACTTCTCTTGTTCCGTTTTCCAAGGTTATTGCATGTCCATATATTTTATCATCATTATAATCTTATAGGGTCGTATTCGTGAAGATATAGATCATTTAATTTTTGCATTTTCTTACGTGTAATATTTTATGCAACGTTTAACATTCCTCATTACTGAAAAGTAGGGTTAGTTAATTAGTTTCACATTGAGATCAAAAATGTTATCTGTTGATACTGGTATAGTATTCTTAACAATATAAGACAGAAATATCTCAAAAGTATGAAACTGATTGTTAAATAAAAATAAATACATATATTCATGTACTATACTATGTAACCCACCAAAACTGACGTTTGAAGCGTACGTAAGCTCTATGCAGAAATAAAAATTAAAGATAATTAATAATGAAACCATTACAATCCTGTATTGTCAAATGTCAATACATCAAAGAGGGTATAACAATAAAACATTTAATACATCGTGGATTGTATGTGAATAGTTGACACGTGTCCTACAATGTATATAGGTACTGAATAATTTCCCTAGATTCTGAACACTAGTCGAATATAACCAGTACGTAATGAGAACAAGACACGTTGTGTCGGGCGATAAAAGCATTCCACTTCAATAATGATAGTTTTTGTTTGAGTTGTATGATATATTTCTATAAATGCACCAAAAAAGAAGAAAACATCGTCAAGTTAATATAGTACACAATTATGGAAAGCATTTGTTCAAGCATGTGATGTACTGATCATGACATGAGAATTAGATTAGTACTGCTGTGAAAGCTCAACACGTAGCAAACGACCCACCACTAATAAGATCATATTGTGAGATTCTCACTGGCATGCATAATGTTTTTTTTTATGTATTAATCTGTGGGTGTGATAATAATTAAATATTGTCATTTATATATAGACACGCAGGCCCAGTGTTAAGAGAAAATCTATTTTATTCCAAAGCAAGTCGATCTCTATGAAGATTGTGTGTCGTGATGATCTCTTTGTGATATAAAGTTTAGAAGTTTTGTCAAAGTGTGTAGGGTTTTGAGGAGAGAGAATAGTATTCATTGTGTCATGTTAAAATTAATATTATATATAAGCACATTGCATCTTAGTATATAGTGTCCCCGGTTTCTAATACCTTGTTTGTTTCTGCCTACTGTATATTGATTGTTATAGCCTGCTTTTATTTATATATATTATAGTACACCTACTATAATGTACGTACGGTTCATGTTGAATGGACAAAAATCTTAACAAGAAGACGCGAGACAGAGCATTTCCTAGAGAGGCAGTACTCTTACTCATGTCAAATGCTGATTGGTCAACTTTTTAATATCTATAACTTTTTAAATAGAACAAAAATTTATTTCGTATATTATGTAATTTCAGAGACTAGTGATATGTAGGCTAATTAATACTTAAGATATTATAAGCATTTAGCACATCTATTTTTTTTATAGTTCATTGATGTATATTACAGTTCTTCATCATCTCAGTGATCAGCGAGATTAATGAAACAATATAGTATAGGTGAGACCCACCTTATGCGAAATATCATTTGTCGTTACACACGCGCGCGCGCGCGCATATATATATATATATATATATATATATATATATATATATATATATATATATATATATATTTATATAAATATCAGTTGTCGTTAACCTCTTATACACACACACATATATATATTTTTATACATATATATATTTATATAAATATATATATATATATATATATATATAACAGTTCTCCTATTATATGGACGTTTAAAGAAAGTTAACTTACATACTATTGTTTTCATATATTTTATCTAGTTTTTGTAGTTAAAATAGACAACATCATCACTTTTACTGTTTTATAATAGGAGCGAGTTATCTAATCAATTTTAAATTTGATTTTAATGAATTAGTCGATGTTAGTTTATTTTTGTATATTAGTCATTTACTAAGATTTTTGGATATATTTTGGATGTTATGGATGTAATGAATATTGGTTTTGAATATATAATTTCATTTTCATGTTTTTTAATTGGAAAACAAAAAAATAACTCTCAGGTACAATTTGGCCGCGGTAAATTTTCCTGGAAATTCATCTCGCCGCGGCAATTTTCCTGAGAATTCATCTCGCCGCAGCCAAAAGTATACCTTGCTACGGCGAGATTTTTTAAAAACTCAATACATATTCGCCGCGGCCACGTATATATTTCGCCGCGGCGAGTACGTAACGTTGCCGCGGCGAGAAACAATAAACATAATATTTCAACTCTGCCACGGCCATGTATGACATTGGCCGCGGCGAACTATTCCACAACGGTACAACCGTACCGTTGTGGAAGTGTTCGCCGCGGCGAAATCCATACGTGGCCGCGGCGAATGTGCAGAAAATTGATCCATTTTTTCACAACGGGACTGTCCTGTTATGGAAAATGGAGGTTTCCACAACGATACTGTACCGTTGTGGAATCCCTAAGATTTCACAACGGGACGAGTACCTTTGTGGAAACATTATACAGCGGAGGATTCTACAATGGTACAGAACCGTTGTGGAATCATTTTACAACGGTACTGTACCGTTGTGGAATCCCCTGTTTGTAGTAGTGTAGGGAGAATCATGTAAAATGATATCTGGTTAATGAAGTCACGTCACTAAATGTGACTTGATTTTAAACATTTGTTAGATTGCAAATTCAACATTTCAAATGCCCTATTCCGTGAGATTTATCTTTATATAAATGACGATGTCACACATCACTAGTACAAAATATAGCATCAGGTGCGACTTTTTTCGCACCTGAAAGTGCAAAAGTCGCACCTGAAAGTACTTTCCGGTGCGACTTTAGATGCGACAAAATCGCACCCGAAAGTCCGCACCTGATAATCCTCTTGACTATCAGGTGCGACTAGTCGCACCGGAAAGTCTTATATTATCAGGTGTGACTAGTCGCACCTGAAAGTCTTGACTATCAGGTGCGTCTAGTCGCACCTGATGCTCTTTATCTTTTTTTAAAAAAATTAATATGCTGATTATATATTACTAATTACATTATTACAATTATTAATCTTAATTTTAATTTCATTAACTAATTACAATTCCTAATTGATAAATTACAATATATCAAAACTAATTAAAACAAAAACAAATTTAAACTAATCGCATTATTACAATTACTAATCAATTAACTAATTACATTATTACATTATTACAATTATTAATCTTAATTTTAATTTTATTAGCTAATTACAATTCCTAATTGATAAATTACAATATATCGAAACTAATTAAAACAAAAACAAATTTAAACTAAACACTAACCTAAATATATAAGTATATCACAAACTAACCTGCAGAGACTTGGAACGAGGCGAGCGCACGGCGGAGAGTGAGCAGGGGCTGAGCGCACGGCGAGAAAAATCAAAATCGATTGATTCCCGACAGCCTGACCTACTAGCGCTTAAGCCATCATAACTCGAGCTACAAAACTTGAAATCAATTGATTCTAGCGGCAAATGAAAGTAGACTCATGTAGCTTTCTAACGAGATATTACAAGCATATATACGATAAGAATAGCTATCTCAAAAACAGCCCGTAATTCGCTGTTACAATTCTGGAAATCCCGTTTTACTGCTGCGAAACACAAACTTTGGAAATTCATAACTCATTCAATACTCAATGGATTTACATGTTCTTGGTCATTTTAGAAAAATCATACAGTATACTATCCATGAAAAATATCCAAAAATAAGAACTCAGGTCATACAGGTCTGTCCACGTCCATTTACAAAGGCTGTTCAAACAGTTTTTCTTTTTCAAAAATTCGGCCAAATTCAAACCACAACCAAGAAATTCCGAGTTCAATCCTCAATTTCAAATCATCAACATCAATAATTGATCCCAATCAACACACAAAACAAACCAATTTTACTGATTTCAACCCGGAACCAAAAACCCCCAAATATGGAACCAAGAACCCTAGCTTCGAATTTCAATCCAAGGAGAGGAATTCTTACCTCAATCCACGAATTCAAGCTTCTTTGGAGGGTTCTCACTTCTTTCCCGGTGGTTTCTCTTGCTCCGGCGACACCGTGGCTCGCGGCGGCGTTGTTCTTCCTCAGCTGGAGCGCGCGGCGATGGAGAGTCGGGCGGGACAGCGCGCGACAAGAAGAAAGGAAGAAGAAGAGAGGCTAGGTCGAGTGGTGATGATGACGCTCCGGCGTCCTCGCGAGTACTCCCGGCGACGTCTCTTTTCCTCGGCCTGAAGCGCGCGGTGGAGGATGGGTCACGGCGGCCACGGCGAGCTCGCGGCGGTGGCGCTCTGCTCGGCTGGGACGCGCGCGCGGTGGAGCTGCTCGGTGGTCGCTCTTGCTCCGACGTTCTTTCTCGGCTCCCTCTCTCTCTTTCCCATTATCTCTTCTTTCTTTTCTTTCTTTCTTCTCTTTCTCTTTCCCGAGCAGTTTCTTTTCTTTTAAATTCTTTCCCATTTTAAAACTGAATGAAAAAATGAGGGGGAGAATTGGCCCGCTTAAAATTTTAAACAATCAGGTGCGACAAAGTCGCACCTGAAAGTTTTTTTAACAATCAGGTCCGACAAAGTCGCACCTGAAAGTTTTTTTAACAATCAGGTGCGACTCTGATACTCAAAAGAAAAAAAAAATTAGCGAAATTTTTTGGACTTCTGGTCGACAATCTGATGCGACCAGTCGCACCATAAATTCATTTAGATGCGACTTTTAGGTGCAACTAGTCGCACCTGATAGTCATGCGCATCAGAAAACTATATTTGTAGTAGTGCATTTTAGTTCGATTGCTATACAGATCCAGTGACACGAATAATTTAGAAAAAAAAAAGTTTTGTAAAGAACTAAACCTGTTTGAATTTGTGAATTTCATTATAGCCTACGTTTCAGATTTTTTTGATATCTAGCCATTTCGCTTACGTGGCTATTGTTTCACAATTTTTTGTACCGATATTATCTTTATTAATTTCTTATTTGAACTGATTTTTTTGAATAAAATCTTAATTGACATTCCTATTCTCTCCCTCTCTCTCTTTCAAATACAACGCCATTCCTCACACCGTAAGATTCCACGTCGACGATGCCAAGCTCACCTCCTTCAACCTCTCTGAATCCGCCGCCGCAAACAACCTCAACTGCAACCTCGCGCTCAACATCTTTGTCCAAAACCCTAACAAAAAGATGTGCGTCTACTACGACAAGATATCGAGGCGTCTGAGCCTTTTTAGACAGTAAGCGATTCAACAACAATGACCTTAGGAACTTCTATCGTGACTACATGAACGAACTTCATCGCCGTGGAGTTTAAAGGGTCGGAGATCGCTTGGCGGAGCTGTAATTCTAGAGCGGGTGCTGATAATACCAACAAATATTAACTAATATTATTGTTTATTAACTATTACTAACAAGTATTAACTAATATTAACAACTATTAAATATTATTAACCTTCGATTTTAAACACTTACACAAATCTATAATTAAAATTTGGAAAAAGTTTATAAAAAATGATGATGTATTATTGTACTGTGTTTCTAAATGAATTTTTAAGTCAAAATGATGGCTTTTTTTTTATCATCTAGCTATTCAATGTCGGCAATAAATTGTAGTCGTTTAAAAAAAATTATTAAAGGGTATTTGTCGCTTTCAGTTAACTAATCATTTAAGTGGCTAATTTTTAAATATTAATCAAACGTTGGGTTAAATGAAAGTTCAACGTTTCAAAATGGCTACTTAATTAACTATAGTGTCCTTCAATAAAAATGGTGATAATCGCATAGTATGAAGTAAAAAGTAATTCTTTGTAATTTATCGATATATATATATATATATATATATGAAAGCTCCATAAAATGAAACTACTTGTATATCCTTGATAAAACATATATGGACACACCAATATTAAGTATTAGAATAAAGGGACAAAGCCAGAGATCAAACTCACCACGTGGAAATAATTTGAAAAAAAGTTTCAATGAGACTAATTTGTAAATTTTTAAGGTAATAAAATGTATTTTTTTTTAAATAAGCTAAAAGTGAAAATTTTTAGAGTAATAAAATGTAATTTTGAAGAGGGTTAATTTTGAGTCTTCCTCGACGTATTCTAGCTCCGTCCGGTATATTTATCGATATATAGTTTGAACCTTGGTACAAGCAAAACAATATAAAAGCTCCAGCATATCAGACAAACATTTTCGTAGGATTTGGCATCCCCCAATTTTATTTTGTTATCGAAACATATGTACGTACTATTTATCATTCATCTTGGTTTAATAATTTGACATTTTGAATATTTATTTTTATTTTCTGTTTTTTGAGAGATTTTTTTTCAGGGTTATGTCATAAAAAAAAAAAAAAAAAGAGTTTAATTATCCTATCTGGTATACTTGTTGGTAATAAGCGGGTATATATATTTGTCACAAAATAAATTACACGTCCGCATTCATATTTCAAAATTGAAAGTTTTAAAAATCTTCAAAATATACTCGGTAAGATGATAGGGTGACGTTGATTAATAAAACGTGTCGATAGTGTCACGATGATGAATTGATGATAGGTTCATGATGAGATAACAATGATTATAAATACCAAATAGCACTGTTCTTTGATACGAAGTGTTGAACGACGTGGCCTGATATATTTATCCTCTTCTGCCCTGTGGGAGTAGCTGTGTCCGTACAGAGCAGCATAGTGGGACCCACAAGAGTCACGGAGAACCAGAAGCCCGAATCCTATCTGGAGCCTTTTATTATTAATTAATTAATTTCATCTACGTCACATTCACATTGGCTGTATGTTAACCAGACAGTCAAATTTCTGATTGTATATGTGCCTTGTGTGTTTTGATGAGTTTCTTGCCCTCAAATTTGTAGTAGCTAGCTCTGGCTTATTGAGATACACACCGACATTTTGAGGAAATAAATACAGCCAGAGAGAGAGAGAGAGAGAGAGAGAGTTGGTCCACGTTCTGTTAGTGGAAAAAACTTAGGGTAGGAAAGTTGTATGTATAGCTAAGAGGAAGAGGGAAGTATAGTTAGTAGCGTGGAGTTAGATTTCACAACCACAGAGACATAAATGATGACAAATTTTTGGAGAGGTATTTATGATCTTCTTTATAATTTTAGGCTAAAAATTAAAATATTTTGAGTACGTAAAATTTATATTTATAAAAATTAAAGAAATATATTTTATCCTCTTGGACCTTGCAGGGTTCAGCCACTTAGTATACAATAATAATAATAATAATAATAATAATAATAATAATAATAAATAGCTCCTCAAATAAATATCTAGCATATAGGTATATATATATATAAATAATCAGATGTTTACTATATGTATATAATATATATATATATATATATATAACAAATAGGATTGCAAATAGGATGAAGAGGATTAAAAGAAACTCTTTAAGGAATACATATGGTACACGTATATGCTCAAGTCTTCTTACATAAATGCATGTAGATAAAAGTCACAAAACATATAAACAAACTCATTTGGACGGAATGAGTAAATCGGTTCCATTTAGAGCGGAGTCCGTTTGAATAACAGTTGTATTTAAATATGGGTAAACGGAACTGAAGAAAGTCGGAATTTTTTTTCTTCTGTCACTATTTACGAAATCGAAAATATTGATTCAATGATTAAGTGAAGTGAAATTTCAGATACCTTTCAATACTATTTATCCGATTTTTTTTAGATCATAAACTATAATTTAGGTTTAAGAAAAAAAGTATTATTTTTTTATTCTCATAAATATAGTACCGAAAATTATGACAAGGAAGCTTCCACTTCCAATAAGTCGAAATTCCGATCCTTAATAATTGGAAATCTTCCTTCCGTTAATGACCGAAAATTTATGGTCATTGGAAGTGAAACGTCCACTACCAACCAATGCTCAGATTTAATGTATCCATTCGATTGTCCAGATTTATATTATTTTGGCCACACGACTAATTATAAAATAAAAATAACAAAAAAATAAAAATAAATTGAAATGGAGGAAAACTTAAACAGATGGATGGACGGACAGTCCATTCCAAATGATCTTGTATTCATATATGCGCCTGATAATCACAAATATATAAGTTTTCATCACGTGATTTTCTTGGGAGACATTGATAAAAAAAATATATAAAAAAATATTGTAGATAATATATACAATTTTAAAAATTGTTGCGGAAGGTATACTTTAACTACTATAAAGCTTTTACGTCCAACAGTACAATCTCGGAAGAAGAGTCGTTCGTATTCTCATATATACAAAATAGAACTTTGGTGGCCTTTGAAACTAGACAAAATCGGAAATTTCAGTTCTTTTAGGTCAGAAGACCAAGTTTGAACCCGCGCCTACACGGATTATATATACATTAATTTTTTTTTTTTTTTTTTTTATAAAGGCAGGTACCGACATTTTTATCTACCACTATACTTTCTCCGCTTACATTGCTAAAAAAAATCATAGACCAAATACAAATACCATGACCGCCTTTGTTGAAAAATAACAACATCAAACCATGTTTTCCTTTTGGTTATCTGGTCTTGCAAACAATTAAATATGGTTGTGCTAGTCATTAGGAGACATTATTAGTTTTGAATCTTTTTTTGGCAATCAGTGAGCAACGAGAAACAAGATGTCTTAACTATCTATATCCATGAAAATAGGCAATTTCTTGAATTTGTTGGGTACTTACTTTTGTTCTTTATAGAGACGAGAGACTGAAAATACGAAAAAAAACAAGAAAAATTCAGAGAGACTAACATAATATACAGGTTTGAGGACTTAAGTGCAATATTTATACTACAAGTTTAGCTTAGGGTAACTTTTGCTAAAAATCCATAAACTAAACATATTGGCAAGTTGGAGTGGCCACATATATATAAATTTTAATATGTATACTTCTGAGCTCTTATATCTTTTTGTTGTTGTTTCTGTTCTCCGCAGGGTATTCAAATGGTTGGTTTTATATTAGATTCACGGTGAGTATGGCAACGAAAGTTGTCAATATAATTGATAGGCCGGTAGTAATAGGGCTGAATTAAATATTATTCCATATTTACATTAAAACTTTGCTTTCTTTCTGAAGGAAAGGATTTCTTCATAAAATTGTTGTCTTTGTTTTTAGTTCATATTTAATATCATAAAAAAGTCTTTCTATTTAATATTAAAATAAGAGATACGGGTATTGATACAAATTGAGTGTTTTTTTTTTTTTTTTTTGTTAATAAGTAAATATTGAGATTTAAAATTGAAAAAAAATTTCCATAAAAAAAAAACTGAAATTTTTTAAACCACCAAGCTTCTAAACTGGTAATATTAGGCTCATAGATGTATAGTGGTCTAATTTTTTTTTTTAATTAGACAAAATAATAAGGTGCGCTAAGAATGATAAAATTTAAATTTAATGTTCGTGTACAAAATCTAAGGTTTCATTTTTTTAATATTATAAATATAATAGAAGAATAATAATATATTCATACTAGAAAAAGAATCGCAGTAACATATAAAAATTCACATATACTCGACTAAATCATGTTTATATTATATTGACAATGATATCAATATATTCGAGATTGTACATAATAAATTTACAAATATCTCTATCTAAGTATATGCTCTCAAATTTCGAAGAGTAAGATATAGGAAATAAGAAACAATCATCAAGGTTATAACGAGTTAAAACTTGTGTCATTGGGCTCATTTTGAATTAACTACAATATTGTTACATAATCTCACATAATTAAGTTATTGTAACGTACGTCCCCACTTCAAGCTTTTATTGAGCCTTAGTCCACCGACATGTGTCTCTTATACACAGTTACGTAATCATATTTACTTCATAAATCGACGTTTGACCTTAGAAAACTAACGCAACTCTTTCTAGAGTGCCTTATCCTCACTTGCACACTTCGAGGAGATCATTCATCTCGGGGACTTTCTCCAATTAACTTTGAAGTTCTAAAGACATGGACTTCTGCAGATAAGATGTATATATCTTGTTTGTATAGATTGTACTCATTAATCCATATTTAAGTTATTCTCAATTATGTGGTCCCTAATTAACAGCCTTGAATTACACATGACCTTCCCAATACGACGTGAGATGACAAGTTATTCGATGTTTTCTAATCATCACATTGCCAACGTGTGAATTACTTTCCAACTCTTCCGGGTTCTTATCGAACAAAGTGAGTCAATTTTAGTCTATGATCTATATCTATGTCCTTTTCTTTTACGAGACACTCGTATTTTATCAAGTGAAAACAAATACTAAGATTTTGATGGTCATATAGCACAAGCACTTTATCCTTAATTAATCTCAAGTCAGATCCGACTCGGCGACGTGCTCGGGTGAAAGCGTTCATAAAGAATATATTTACATGAATACAATGAAATACCAATGCCATACAAGATATCAAAAATGTCTAGAGAAAAGTTTGTCGGGGAGGGCGGGTAGAGAGAAAATGCCACGACAAATGTTCACCTTAGGATTAGTCACTACACATAATTTTTAAATTATCGCCCACATATATACTCCATCATATGAAAAATGCCAATTTGATAAATTTGGCTGATGAAATCAATTTATCAATGAAAGGAGATCATCACATAAAATATATTTCGGCTTTCTATAATTACTTTTTGGGTCATCAACCTTAAATTGGAAAAGAATAATCTGAAATCTATATATCTGATAATTACTCATATATAATTACTCAAATACGCTGGATGTATTTCCCTATATTCGGCAGGAATCTATATATCTGATAATTACTCAAAAAAAAAAAACGTATGCTTTCAATATGGTTGTCTATATATACTTGGGTTGGACTTAAATCAGTATACTACTTTTCTCATGCCATATTATCTTAAAAACTGACGGGCATGTTTGATTCTCATCTCAATTAAAAAAATTGGAAACAAAAAACGAAAATGTGTTTGGTTTAATTTTCCGGAAATTTTTTTTAAAAAATTTTGCAGTTGGTTTGTAAAAGAGTAAAGAAAACTGAAAACAAATAAAAGGTGTTTTTGAAAAAAAAAATTATTCTCTTCTCTCCTCCTTCTCCTCATCTTCTCTTTTCATTTTTTCAAAAAAAAAATGAAAACTATACCAAACACTTTTATTCAGTTTTTTCAATTTCTCAAAAACAAAAATGAAAACTGTACCAAACATCTTTTTGAAAACAACTGCAAAATAATTTTTCAGTACAACTACAAAAAATTAGAAAATAAAAAACAAAAACTTTTTGAGTTAACTACCAAACAACCCCTTACTTTTTCTTTCTCTAATGGATTAGCGAACGCTTACACGATTTGTGTTCACCTTTTAATTATGATATTTATCAGATAAGATTGTTAATCATAAAAAAGGATAGTAATCCAAGTAATAGGCTAATTTTGTCAAGTGATATCACTAAGAGAATAAGGAAAGATCAGCATATTACTCATCACTTTTAAAATTATATTCTTAATTTAAAATTGGGTATGAAAAAAAAGGCATACACTACTCTCACAAAAATTGCCTTAATGGAAACCACATCAACGTACTAAGTATTTTGTTTTTTAAATAATTTTTTTTATTGCCTACAGGATAGGATGATACGTCCTTATCACATTGATTCTGTTCGTTTTTCCCCCTCTTATAAACCATCCCCGTAACCAAATAAATTAATGAACAGGACAAATAAAAAAAAAATTATTTAATATAAACATATTCTGAACTTTCTAGCTCTATATAAGGCTTCACTTCCCATAGTCTCAACTCTCATCTGAGAACTAATATAACTCCAAAACAAACCCATATAACACCATAGTCCTCTAGAGAAGCTTCTGAAAATCAACTCCTACTCCCAAAAAAAAAAAAAAAAATGATCTCCACTATATTACTCTATGCGCTCATTCTCATTGTCTTTCTTATTTTTCTCAAGAAGATCGGCGTGACGTCATCATTGCAAAGAGATCACCGGAAACTCCCTCCGGGCTCGCTTGGCTGGCCTTACATCGGCGAGACGCTCCAACTATACTCCCAAGACCCATCCACTTTCTTCTCTTTCAAACAAAAAAGGTACAAAATATTAAAATCAAACTTATTCACACGTACGTGGCTAGGCTAAAACCGGATGATCATGGTTATGGTGTATAGGTACGGAGAGATATTCAAGACGCACATACTGGGTTGTCCGTGCGTGATGTTGGCGAGCCCAGAAGCATCAAAGTTCGTGTTGGTGACGCAATCGAATCTCTTCAAGCCGACTTACCCGAAAAGCAAGGAAGGCTTGATCGGTCCATCGGCGTTGTTCTTCCACCAAGGAGACTATCACGCTCGCCTCAGAAAGCTCGTCCAAGGCTCTCTCTCTCTCGACGCCATCAGAAACTTAGTCACGGATGTCCAGTCCTTGGCTGACTCGGCTTCGAGCTCGTGGGTCAACGGTCGCGTGGTCAACACCTTCCGTGAATTGAAAAAGGTGACTATGATTTATAATTTGATGTGGGGTTTTTGTTTTTCTATGTATCAATGAGAGACTGATGATTTTTTTTTTATTTTTTTTTTTAAATGTTTGTAGTACTCTTTTGATGTGGGCATTTTGTCGATTTTCGGACATTTGGAGTCTCGGTATAAAGAAGAGCTTAAGAAGAACTATTCCATTGTGGACAAAGGCTATAACTCTTTCCCTAACTCTATCCCTGGAACTGCTTATCAGAAAGCCGTTTCCGTAAGTACTCTTAAATTATTGATCTATTTTATTAATTTTTTTTTTGGTCAATCTATAAATATTTTAATGAAATTGAGGCAGGCAAGGAAAAAGTTGAGCAAGATTTTGGGTGACATAATTTCGGAGAGGAAGGAAAAGAGATTGGCTGTGAATGATCTTTTGGGGTGTTTTTTGGACTCAAAAGATGAGAAAGGAGAGGCGTTGAAGGATGAGCAAATAGCAGATAATATAATTGGAGTCCTTTTTGCTGCTCAAGACACAACGGCTAGTGTGATGACTTGGATCGTCAAGTTCCTCCATGATGAACCGAAGCTTCTAGAGGCTGTCAAGGTATTGTTATTATAATTATTATTATTATTATTATTATTATTATTATTATTAATTAGTCTTTTTTTTATGGAATTATTAGTCTATTTCTTGTGTATATTGTCAAAATCTATATTTATTGGTCAGCTTCATTATGTGTACCGTACGTCTCGTGGGTTCTAGAGGAGAAAAAAAATACAATCACGTCCACTTCATGGGACTTTTCATTTTTGTTTTCCCATATAGTGAAAGATTTTTTTTTATTAATTTTATTTTCTTTGGTGTTTATGTGTTGAATTATGGGCAGTCTGAGCAGAAGGAGATTAAGAAGCTGAATGAAGAAAGTAACCAGTCGTTGACTTGGAAGCAGACTAGAAACATGTCTACTAGTCACAAGGTATATGATCAATTTTTTTTAAAAGGGTATATAAATCATTAAAAAAAAAGGGTGTTTAATTTGTCTTGTATATAGAGTCTGAAAACGACAAATAGTTTATATAACAAATTCATTATGTGTTTATATTTGTAGGTGGTATTAGAAACCTTGCGAATGGCAAGCATAATATCTTTCACTTTTAGAGAGGCAGTGGCTGACGTGGAGTATAAGGGTATGTCATCTTTACTAGATTAATTAAGTTACAAGTCAAACTTAATATAACCAAAATATTTTATCTTGAAACTAGTGACTAAAAAAAAAAAAAAAGTCAAGACCCATAATAAAGTTGACATTTAAGAACGATTCTAGATCCGCTGGCAATAATAATAGTATATTACTCAAAACGAGGATTGACTTTGGGTTCATGTGTGAGACAGGTTACTTGATTCCAAAAGGTTGGAAGGTAATGCCTTTGTTCAGAAACATTCACCACAATCCAGAGTTTTTCACTGAACCCCAGAAATTCGATCCATCGAGATTTGATGTACGTGCATGCTTCACAATTGTGACACATTATTACCATTTTTATTATCATTTAATAATATTTTTATAATTGGTAATGTGAAATGAATACAAGCAACGAATATGGAGTTTTGACTTTTTTTTTTTTTAATCTTTCTTTCAAAATGTGTTTTAAAGGTGTCACCGAAGCCCAATACATTCATGCCATTTGGCAGCGGTACACATGCTTGCCCCGGAAACGAACTTGCCAAGCTTGAAATTTTGGTTATGGTCCACCATTTAGTCACTAACTTCAGGTAATTATAATATATATATATATATATATATATATATATGTATGTGTATCTATACACATACACACGCATATACTTGTCCTTAACTCAACCACGTCGATGGTAACATTTCTTTATTTAGCCAGAAATCATATCTTTGAAGCAGAAAATACAAATCCCTGGAAAAGGACAAGAGCTTTTAGTGTAGACCCAAAAAAATTAAATATGAAAAGAGAGCTTTTTTTTTTTTTTTTTTTTTTTGCAAAACGCTTTGTGGATTCATTATGTAACAGCAACGTTTTATTTAGTTGTTGGTTGTGTGGAATTTTCAGGTGGGAATTAGTGGGATCGGAAAGTGGAATCCAATACAGTCCATTCCCGGTGCCTCAGAAGGGCCTTCCTGCCAGATTTTGGAGAGAATCAAACTAAGAACATTGCTATATAGCTAGGCCATAATTTATTGATTATTAAAACCTCTTTCTTTTGCGACTCTATTAATTAATTATCGGCATTGTGTCCCTGCTTAACCCTTCGGAAAAACCATCGAGGGGATTTGATTTGTAATATGAGCATATATGCGCCTTTGTTTCAGCCTTGAATAGTTAGTCAATTAATTCATGCAAAAAAAAAAAAAAAAAAAAAAAATTGTGCACCAAATTATTTTGTTGAAAATGTGAATGGACTCGTCGCAACTGATTCAGAGCGACGTAGCGTATGCAAAGTTGGCCATCACTCACGTGCGTTTGTCTCCCAAAGGCATTTTTGGTGTGGGCGTGTCTTTTTTGTGGTCATAAAGCTTTGTGTGAGAGGCCACGAAAGAGCAATGTGTGTTTGTTTCATAGGGCTCTCCTTAAAAGCCCCTTTTATCAAAGTTGTGAAGTGCTTGTTATTATGATGATCTTCTCTCATTGTGCCCTACCTAAAATGTGGCTACAACTCTTTTTCCCCGCAAAATTGGACTTGGTGAGAAGACATATCATGACTTTTGGAGCCAAAAGTGTGGACTATGGGAATTATGTAATCGAATCTCTATCCTATTAGTTATCTATTAGTTTTGTAGCTTACCAACACAAATCTACACCGCATTAAATTTCATCAATGGCACTGAAACAAACCGAAAAAAAAAGTTACACGGATTAAATTGCTTGAAACGTTGAATTGCAATATAATCAACGTTTCATTTAAGTTTCAAAAATAGCCACAAATGATGACGTGATTTTATTAGTCATTTAACAAATCACTACATTAACCTTTATTAAAATCGGCTGAATATATATATATACATATATATATATATATATATATATATCTCCAACGTTTTGATCGCAGCCAAGTAATACAACTTTAATACACATTAAGTTGATTTATTCCATAATATATTTTTTTTTTCTTTTTTTGTAGTCCAATTAACTGCGATATCAAGTTTTTTTGGGTTGATTTCAGTTTATTTGATTTCTATAATTTATCTTACATAAGGTATTTTCGATATTTTCTAATCTTTTATTTTTATAAATTATTAGATTACAAAATTTATCAAACGTTGGTTACACATCCTTAAAATTGTGTTTGAAATTAGTTACGTTGCTAGATTATCAAAGAAAAAAAATCACGAGATCCACCGGATCCGAAAAAGAATAGCCATTTGGGTAATTAATTCTAGCCTTCACTCGTACTTAGCTTGAATTCGAGGTTAAAGAACATGATCGCGTTGTGCTCAAACTTGTATGTCCTATTCGGAGTCAAGTCTTTCTCATGAGCACTACGTCATAATCGGTCCGGTGGATCACATTTGCTAATTGAGTTGCATTCGCAAGAAGTGACGAACAACCATTCGGTTGCCTCTCACCTTTTGAGGCCTAGGCATTGCTCTCCTCCATCTTGATAGTCATTACTATTATAGTTATACACATCGAAATGATAAAGATTAAAGGCTCAGTATTATTAGCGTTAAACTAAAACACTTAATTTACCTTGGCCCTCTGGCCGGCTATGCCATAAACAAAATTAGGCCTCTTAAAAACAAAAGTAAACTACAAAAAAAAGAAAAAGATTATATATTTAGAGAAAAAGTTGTATAATCTTTAACCATCATTGATATTAAAAATCAAAATATTACATTTCACTACGAACATCAGTATAATACTTGGTGGGCTTAAAGTTGTTTTTTTTAATATATAATATTATTGATATAGCTAATAACGCGTACAAATACATGCAATATAAAAACAAAAAACTAACCAAATAAGCTACCGAAAGTCTAAGAATTGCTAGATAAGGCAAACTTTTTTGTAGATTTTTAGTAAATAACTACCTCAACTTATTTACGGTACTCAAATTAGACAAAAATACCCAAAAACATTCTCGCCTAATTTGGGTTTTTTTGATCCTTTTAAGTGCCGTAAATAAGTTGAGGTGATTATTTCCAAAAAATATATAAAAAATTGCGTATTATACAAAACGCTATAAGTCAAATGCCTATATAACTAAAAGACCCATATAAAAGTAAGTTGAAAAAAAAATATTTATATATATTATACTTTTCTTACCTTAAGTCATGGCTGGTAAAATCAATCAAGATTTTATTAATTTTATCATCTTCATCTTTTTCTTTACCTCTGGTATCTAAATCTTTCTTTATGAGAAATGTCTCAATAGCTCATTTTATAAAGTAGATAATTCATCTTCTATCCTAATAAAAAAAAATTGATACAAATAAGAAAAATATTAATAACTAGCTAATAATAAGAATAATCCAAATTTTAAACCTAAAACAATTGAATTAGAAAGATAGAACTGAGAAGTTCATTAAGAAATTGCTTCAAGCATTCAAGTAATTGTGTTTTCTTATTTTATTGTACCCAAATTTGAGTTAAAGGAGAAATTCTACGTAGGAAAAAAGGACTAAAAAGTGATTTTATACAGCTCTTATGTATGTTAATTTTTTTTTTTTTTTTTTTTTTTGCTCAAAGTATGTTAAAATTTAAGCTCATGCATATTAGAGTTTTGGGCTTACTTGTTTAAGCTCGAAGTCCACATGACACATCATTATCAAATACATAGAGTGATTCCATATGTATGACATTCTGATTCTTGTTTTTCTCATTATCCAATAGCAAATGATTATTCTACTTTTATAACTTAGATTTGGGTTTGGCCAAAGATAATATCATTTAAAAAATCATTTATTATTCACCAATTCCTCCTCAAAGATGATTCGGATGTCATTAATCTCTCTCTCTCTCTCTCTCTCTCTCTCTCTCTCTCTCTCTCTCTCTCTCTCTCTCTCCCGCGTTGCGTATACCTTCAGTGATGTTTTGAAGATGATTCGATTGTTACTTTTCATTTTTCGCAAATTTCTATATATATATAGAGGAATATATATATTAATATATATATATATATATATATATATTGATTTCTTTGAGGATTCAATGACATGTTTGAAGATCTAATGACATGTTTGACAAGCAAGTAAATATCTTCAAAATATCTTTATATTCGGGTATTCGGGTGTTTGACGCAAATAAGTCATTTAATCTTCAAAACAATGGTTGCTCATCTTTTACATACAACTCAACAAGAGCAGCTCTATATTTGAGATGCTCTTAGTGTAAATTTTTTTTTTGTTTCCGTGTTTATCTTTTCCTTTGTGTCCGCATTGGGCTTCATGGCCGTCGCTCCTCCTTGTTCAAGTCACGCCCTTCATTTGGTGGCATGTGAGACAATTTTTTGGGCTCAAAACGCTCTCTCATCGTCTCTCTCTTTCTACACTAGATACAAACTTCCACGTCATCTCACATCGACTTAGTGTACGGTGATTTGAGTCTCGAAGTCACCGACATTGGGTTAACCCGAGCACTCTCAGAGAGTTCATTGCTGTTTGTCTTATGCAGGTAACAGAGACCCCGAAGACCCACTCTCAAACGATGATGATGATGATGACGAGCATAATGACTCATTACTATGAGCACATTAGATTATTAACCCATGTGCACAATAGTATAAACCATGAATATATCATGACTGTCACTTTATGTATATTATGGGACATATATTTATCAACATCTCAAACAAGATACCAAAATGTTATTTTACAGTAATCAATCGATTCTCTCTCTCTCTCTCTCTCTCTCTCTCTCTCTCTCTCTCTCTCTCTCTCTCACAGACGCGAATAGTTCATGAGACTTGAGATTCAGAGGATGTGTATTTACGGATAGCTTCCATAATCCGTTCTTTGTCCCTTGTTGCGAAAGCCTCCAATAAGACTCCGTTTTTATAGAAGTGGAAAAGTGGCACTGTCTATGTATCGATAACGATATCAATATCAGAATCACACACACGTTACGATAAAGGTCTAATTAGAGAATTCCAAGAGAGAGAGAGAGAAAGTTACCTTGATTCGAAGCCGTTCAGCGACCTCGGATTGTTCATCGTATTCATCAAGTACCTGCAGCGAGATCAGCCAATCAAATTTCACTATATAAAGAGAATATTCAAGAAATCGAGATTCTTACATTGTGCTTTAGGAATATAACCGGGGCTTCATCGTCGCCGGAGCCGCGGCAGAGCTTAGCGAAGCCCTGCTCGATGTACTTGCAACTCCCGCAAGATGTTCGATAAAAATCCACAATCACCAGAGACCCCGCTTCGCTGGCCTTGTCTAGAATCCTTTTGAACTCTTCGTCACTATCGAACTCTTTCACACACTCCACGGGACAAAGATCGTCGTCTTCCTCGGGAATCTCTCCTTGGTTTCCATATCCAGCTTCGGCTCTTGTTCGGCTAAACCTAAAACTAACTCGGTTCTTCCGCCTTTTGACGGCTAGTCTCGGGTTAATTCTGTCGTGAATTGGACCCATAACTATGGAGTTCACGCTTTTCTTGAGTGATCTGTTTGAGCTTGTTCTGGTGAAGCTGAGCAATGACTTGCAATCCGAGGTATTCTTGACTTGCATGGTACTAATAGTAATACACTCTAGTCAAAGACTCTATCCTTATAAGTCAATCGGATCTTCACTGTTTCCTGTAGATTCGTATCACACATTGATAATATACATGAACAAACTTCAAGCCGAGCAGAGTAACAAGACTAAGGCCAAAAAAAAAAAAAAAATCTGAAGACTCGCAGTGCCATTGAACGCATTCAAAGCCGTATTACTAATCTATCTAAAGAGCTAGGTCAGAGAAAGATTGCATTTATCTTCAGAACTAGAATTTTTTTTTTTTTCCCAAATGAAACTCGAAAGCTTTGACAGTTGCTCATGTTCGAACGAGAAGGCAACGAATCATTTGCAGTTAATTAGAACGAGACAGCCAAGGAAATAAAGCTATAACTCATGTGTGATAGAGTAATAATTATGGAGAAATAAACTGGATATATTGGTGTTTACCTCTTCGTCTGAGTGTTGGTGAAGAAGCGCGTTCTTTGCCGAATCCGAGTTCTTATGAAAACCAACGAATGGGAAGTGGACACGATCTATGACCATATCCACTATTGTCGCTCCTGGAATGATTTATGTTTCTATTTTCTGACAATTAAAGAAAAAATTACACCAAATGCCCCTTGAATTATTGACCACTTAACAAAGCCATCCCTATTTTTTTTTCCTGCTTGAATTTGAAATTCTTACAAGAATCGTCTCTCCATCTATTTTTCAGACATTCGGTTTGTTTTAGGGACACTTTTTGGTAAAGTGTTATGTAAAATAAGAAAAATCATCAAAAAAATAAAACGAAAAGAAATGCTCGTGAAGAGCAACCAACAGAGATTGGGATTTTTAAATTATTTTTTAATAAATATGTTTATTAATTTTTTTTCAAAGTGCGTCATTTACCATAATACCCCCATTTCACATAACACGTGACAAAAACATGCCTCTAAAATTAACAGAACGTCTGAAAAATAGGAGGGATGATCCTTGTAAGAATGTCAAAGTACGAGGTCATTGTTGTCAGGATAAAAAAATTAGGGACGACTTTGTTAAGTTGTCAGTAGTTCAGGGGGATTAGTGTAATTTATTCCAAAAAAAATTATGTTTTATTCTCCTGCCAACCTTAGTGGGCTCCTGAGGCCCATTATTGATACAGCCAAAATATATACATATAGGCCAAACCTAAAATGTTATTGGGGAAAAGCGTGAATACCATTTTGAATATGAGAATTCTTAAAACATCCACTACTTTTCAAGTTCCTAAAGAAAATTTTGATTAAATATGTTTTTGCCTAAATTAGTCACTTGACCAATATACCGATAAAGACTACATTTTTTTTTTGGCGGCCAACTACGGAGACTATAGAATCATTGATTTTCTCAATTGATTCGGTCATCGCGGATATATGGGTATAAAGAGTCGTATTTTAAAATACTTCACATTACTAAATAATAAACTCAATTTCATGACTTATGAATCATATTTTTAGTCAAATTTATCTTCCAAGAGTATCGAGTTTACTCGTATTTTGGACAATTATACTTCTTTTATTTTTTTTTACTTCTCTTAACAAATTTATTTTTACTTATTTTATTAGTGAAATTCTTAAGGGTATATGAAGTCAAATGAAAACAAATTTACTATATGTTAACATTTAAAGAAAATATAAATATTTGAATGATTGAAAATAAAAAGTTTTTAAATAATTTTAACAAATGTAAACGGTCTCGGAAAATGTTAACATTTCAAGAAAATGTAAGAATGTACAAACACAAAACCATTATATACTGTAAAAAAGTTTCAATAGCTGTAAATATTTTCATCCAATAATCAAAATTTAAAGATTTAAAAATATTAAAATGAATACATTCAAAATTTACAAAGACAAATGTTTCGAGAAAAAGGTTACATCTCAATTCTAATATAGGGAGATGAGCTCATAATCAAAGACTTACAATTAAAATTTTTCCAAAGCATTCATAGTGATTCAAAGTGATACTATGGAAACCTCTCTTGTTGTGTTGTCTGAAATCATGGTTTATATTTTCATTTGGATCTACTAGTCTGATTTTTTTTTTCTTTTCTCAAAACGTATATGATGGTCTGATCCGGATTGTGTTAGGTTTGGTAACATTCTTTTCTTAACTAAACAGTCTACCCCCGATAATCCGACAATTAGGGACGCTTCAGAACTAGGACAAAGCGGAGGGAAGTCTTGACGAAAAATATCGAAAGAAAAATCTAAATTCCTATGTTGGGTTTGAAAGTTATAAAAAAAAAACGAGGACAAGAGACACAAAGTAAAGCCTGCATGTAAACATTTGGACGGGTTTCATTTTCCGTATGATTTTATGTAGATAATGAAACCTTACTTTTGTTTATAAAATTTCCTCTTTTTTTTCATTTCTCTCACGTTTTTCGCAATCGGAATAACACGAAAAAAAGGCAATCCTATTTTCCTTTACATCTTACTTTTTTAGGCTCTAAGCACATCTAAAGAAATAGAATGCTTGTTATGGGCCGCCAGTAACGCTATAGTATACGAGATCTCAAAAGATTGGTTCAAAATCAAACTTGTTTGACTTTGAACACTAAAAGACATCGTCTCATCATGGATGGAACGTGGTTAGAAGTTTGCTTGAGTGAACCACCCATACTCATACTCAAAAGATTGTAGGTTTTGCTTTTATTTTTGTATGTGATGCAAAGTTTGATTCACGTTCTCATATATTTTCATGTGATTCTCCCATATATGTGGTTTACAATCTTGCTTGAGTGAACCACCCATACTCATAAGATTGCATTTTTTTTTCTTTTATTGTTGTATGATGCAAGGTTCGATTCACGTTCTCATATATTTTCATGTGATTCTCCCATATATGTGAATACACACCATATTCCTTTTCCTTCCATGCTAACCCAAAAAAGAACATTGTTCTGTTTGCATTTATGTTTTTTTGTTCTTCTTCGTTGTGTGTTGGTGAAATGAAGTTTAACGCAATTACTATTCGTACCAAGTTGTTTGCCAGTTGCTTTATGGTCCTAATTTATTTTATGATACTAAATGTGTTGGGAGAGGGACACATTAATTTATTTATTTTTCTGTTCATTTTTATATGATCTTAATTGACCTCTGTTAGAGGTCCTCCAAATATATGAAAATTACAGGTCGAACAAATAAATAAATAAATAACTGAAGGTAATAAATATATGAAAATTTTATCATGCATTTTTAGTTTACACCATAACTATTTAACAATGGTTTAAAAATATATGATTATTATAATATAATCATTTAGATTAATATATTACTAATCCCCTAACTTGCCTAAATTAAACTTGGCTAGAATTTCAAAAGTTGAGATATTTCTTAGAGTTAACTAAATTCGTAGGAATCTTAATCACGAGTATAATGATAATATGGAATTATTTGGCTATAACATAACTTTGAAGGATGATGTAGCTAAATAGCCAATTTAAAGCTATGAATTTGCAAAATAGCCAAAGTTTGTCTTAAATGAGTGAAATAGCTAAAATGTGCAGCAATCTGTTTTCAAAATTTTTTTTGACCATATGATAAATTTTGTTGAAAGTGATAAATTGCTTATAATAATCGTCAAAAATTTTATTCCTGATTGTCATAAAAATTTTGAAAACGTAAATTTGACTACTTTGCTGAAAAGTTGAAACTTTTATTATTTTGCTAATCAATAAGTTTCAAATTGCTATTTTGTACAATTTTTCATAAAAACAATTGACAATAATCAAAATTTTAAATATGAAGTAGGTAATAGGGGTTTTGACAGCAATAATACCATCTTGTTGTCACTTACCATATTTAGCCCAAAACCAATATTTTGACACATATGTTACTTTGACTAGGAAAGAGAAATAAAAATTTCCTCAATTACCCTCCCCTCAGATCTTCCTTCTTGCGCTCACTCTCTCATCTTCACTTTCTCTTTCACGGTCTCTGAAAAAAAAACCCTCATTCACGCTCCAAAGCAGCTCTCTCATTCACGCTGACTCAGATCTTCATTTCCCTCCAAGCATCTCTCTCATTCACGCTCACTCTTCAATCGCTCACCCTCTTCAGCGTGGGTCCAAGTCTTCTCCGGTCACCGTCGTCAGATCTGGGTCGAGTGTCTTCTCCGGTGACCGTCAAATCTTGGCGTCAAATCTGGGTAAGTAGCTTGTTCTTCTAACAACTAAGAGCTATTTTAGTGATTTCGTTCAGTTTGAACGTGTTCCAAAGCTTTTTTGAGTTTTTACTTCGCCAAAAATGGTGTTTGGAATTTCAGTGTTGAAATTTTCCAGGTATCACGAACTGGATTCACTTCGTGACACTAGTGTCACGAACTGGATGTTTTTCCATGTTAATAACCGTCTTTTAATACTCATTTCTAATACTGAGTGAACGTATACAGGTATGGCGGAAATATGTTTATATGCTAAGCATAGCGGGAAATGGGTAAAACCGGGCATATATCAAGAGGGTGGTACTCTTACGCTTTTACTTCCTACCAAATTGAATTACCAAAGTTTGATGCAAACATTGTATGCTCGGTTGAACGTGACCCCTGCAACGCATTCAATCAACGTCAAGCATGAAGCTGACGGGCTCGTACCGCCAACCATAGACGACGACGAAAGTTTGCGATGTTATTTGTACTTGAGGAAGAACGAACCGAACCGGACGAAGTTGAATCTTGTACTTGAGATTAGTCCGGAGGCATTTCAGGATAAAAAAGCGGATGGCGCGTCTTCTCCACGGGTTGGATCCACTCCAACAGCAAACACAAGCGAGAGTGGATTTGGTTGCAATCGAAGCAGGATCATTCCAAACATGCCGAGTCCTATATCCGAGGCACGTGAATGGGACGTACCAAGTCCGGAGGCTTTCGACAATGATACTGTTGGGTTGGATGACATGAATACTGTTAGCCAGGCAACACCCCAACCCAGAAGGTCTCCACCACCAGTTATTTTGTCAATAGAGGCTCCACCACAGACTCAACACCAGGAAGAGCCTCCTCTTCCACCACAGCCGCCAACTCGATCACAAAGAAAAGAGAATGTATCGAGCCAAGAGAATGGGGGGTGTTCGGTTACGGCTCCCGAATCAAATACATGTGTCGAGAGTAACGATATTGAGGTGTTGGATATTTTATCTCCGGTAAGAGTAAAAAAAAAGGATTATATGCAAACAAAGCGGCGTTGTTGAAGCATTTGCGGATGGATGCAATCAATAATCATTATCGGTTCAAAACGAAGAACTCATCTCCGCTCAAACTTCATGTCATTTGTGCGGGTAAAAATTGTGATTGGGCGGTCCGGGCAGTGAAGCTAAAGAACACGGATTGTTTTGAAATTAGAAGGTAAAATTTCACGACCTAAAAACTGATTTTATTTGAAATTTCATTTCTCTTCGTAGATGAATCAGTCCGTGACAGATCTATCACGACGTGAATCCACTCCTGACACGAGTGGATGTACTTCGTGACAGATATGTCAGGAAATGTATGCCCTTTTAATTTTAAATTGTTTTTGATCGTGTGTATGTGTTTATGGTTCAAGATATGATCCAAAGCACACTTGTTCTGTGGAGGAAAGACAAAAAGGGCAACCGCAAGCTACTGCAGAGTTCGTTGGAGAGAGGGTGAAACACAAATTTATTGATCCAACTGTACATAGTTGTACCCCAAAGGAGATTCAGAGTTACATGCGAACAGAGGTTGGAGTCAATATTTCATACAGAAAAGCATGGAGGGCAAAAGAATGTACAATACAATCCTTGTATGGGACTGATGATGAGTCATATGCCTCTCTTGCAAAATACAAGTACATGTTAGAGCAAAAGAATCCAGGTTCTCTCATCGACCTAAAAACTGACCGTCATAAATATTTCATGTACTTTTTCGTTTCTTTGGCTCCGTTCAGAGAGGGATGGAAGTATTGTCGACCTGTTGTAATTGTTGATGCAACCTTCTTGACAAACTATCACAAGGGCAGCATGTTTACGGCTTCCGCGATGGACGCAAATGAGCAAATATTCCCGCTTGCCTATGGTATTGGTGAGTCCGAAACTTCCAAGTCCTTGTTTTATTTCTTCAACAAACTTAAGGAAGCATTGGGGGAGAGGGATAACATGGTCATCGTATCCGACCGAAACACCGGAATCATTAACGCCGCGAAGAAAGTTTTTCCAAGAGCAGAACATGGTTTTTGCGCATACCACGTGAAGAATAACGTCAAGGCAAAATTCAAAAAACTTGGCAAGGAATTCAATTGGAAGTTCTACGGTGCAGCAAAAGCGTATACTATATTTGAATATCAAAAGTTTATGCGCATGTTGGACAAGGAAGACCCGTTGATACGTCCGTACCTTGTCAACGAAGTAGGAAATGAGAAGTGGGCACGTTGTTTTTTCAAGACATCAAGGTATACGATCATAACTTCAAACAACGCAGAGTCTTTGAATGCGTTAACTGTTAAAGCAAGATCATTTCCAATAGTGAAGTGCCTTGATTGGTTGAGGGAGAGAATGCAAGTTTGGTTCTACCAACGACGAGAAAAGGCGGCATCAACTCAAAGTGTGTTGTCAATGGAATATCATACCGAAATGTTAAAAAAACTTGCTGTCTCGGCAAATATGCAGGTTATAGTGTGTTTTTAATTTTTAAATTCTGTCACGAAATGACCCGAGTCCGTGACACTTGTGTCACGGAGTGACTTCAGTCCGTGACACATGTGTCACGGAGTGAATCCACTTCGTGACGCAAGTGTCACGGACTCGGGTCATTTCGTGACACATGTGTCACGGACTGAGTGGTTATGTTTAAACTTTTTTTTGCTTATGTTTTAGGTCCGGCCTTCTGCAGTATACGAATTCGAGGTTTTAGACACAGAAGGAACACCATGGGCAGTGAACTTGATTGATAAGACGTGCTCGTGTCGAGAATTTCAAACTGATCTATTTGTATGTGTCCATGCCATTGCGGCTTGTCGCTTACGCAACCTACCAGTTGAGAGCTATTGTGCAGAGTACTACACGACCGAGTATTGGAAATTGGCGTATGCAGGGGTTATTCATCCTCAAGGAAGTGAATCGTCATGGACTTTTCCCGACGAAATCAAGCAGATCAAAGTAAATCCGCCTAACTTCTTAGGTCGTCCGGCGGGTAGACCTAAGAAGAGAAGGATTCCCTCTCTTGGAGAATCTGATGCCCCGCTTCGTAAATGTTCCCGTTGTGGAGGTGTAGGTCACAATAGAGCTACGTGTCGCAACCCAATTCCACCGGAAATGAGGGCTCCGGGGATGGGACATTGGTTTGGTTTGTAATTCGACACGTTTTATATGCTTATTTGAGTTCAACCATAACAATTATATGCTTATTTGAGTTCAACCATAACAATTATATGCTTCTAAACAAGTCAAGAATTAAGTTCAACCATCAAATTAATGGAGGTACCTATTGAACCCCCTGTGTCCCTAACAACTCATACTCTTCCATAGCCTCTGCATTCATTTGGGCTTCTAGACTGAGAGGCGAATCTTCATCACCCCAAGATTGTTGACTTTGTGTGTTTTCGACGTCACTTTCATCCTCCTGACCATTCAAAATCATTTAGTTCAACATGAGTGTAATCAAAATAACGAAATTCATCGACTCCGTGACACTGTGTCACGCACTAAGTACACTCCGTGACACATCTGTCACGGAGTGAATCCACTCTTAAAGAAAAAAATAATATGTCTATTGCATATCTTGTACCTCTTGTTGACTGGTTTGTTTCTTTTTCCCTTTCTCGACTTCGTTTTTCTTCTTCTTTTGGTTGCCATCCTTCTTCTCCTCCTGTTTCTTGCTCTTCTTGGCGCCATCGTCCTTCTTATTCTTGTCGTCTTTGTCCTGCTTATTTTTCTTGTCCCCGTCATCGTCCTTTTTCTTCTTGTCCTCGTCGTCTTTCTTCTTCTTCTCGTCTTCGTCGTCTTTCTTCTTCTTCTCTTCTTCGTCTTTCTTCTTCTCCTCCTCGTCTTCCTCTTTCTTCTTCTTCTCCTCTTCTTCTTTCTTCTTATCCTCTTCTTCTTCTCTCTGCTTCTTCTCTTCTTCTTCCCGCATTTTCTTCTCTTCTTCCTGCATTTTCTTCAGCTTCTCAACATATTCTTCTTCCTCTTTTTTTTTCTTTTCTTTTTCCGCTCTCTTCTTCACCATCACTTCTTCCCACTTCTTCAATTTGGCCGCTTTCTTCTCCCGGCGCTTCTTTTCTAACTGTAACTCGTTTCTCCAATCGTAGTACTGATCCAGTTCATCAAGAGCCACTCTGTAGCTCTTCACCGCGTCCAAAATTTCTTTTTTGAACTTCCTGTAGTCGTCTTGCATATAGCGGAAACGCTCGTCGAGATTTCCAACTGAGTTTTCGAGAGAGTCGAGCCGGGACTGTCCATGACCAAAATAACAAAGTAAGCTGACTGACGAGTAAATCCAGTACGTGACACATCTATCACGGAGTGAATCCACTCCGTGACACATCTGTCACGGAGTGAATCCACTCCGTGACAGATGTGTCACGGAGTGGATTCATTTAAATTAAAATAGAAACCCAAAATTGTGTTACCTCAACTGTCTGTGCTTGTGAATGGGACGGTTGTTGTGGTGGTTGTGGTGGTGGTGTTTCTGGTTGTGGGGCGGCTTTTTTGGGTTTCTTCTCCGAGCGTTTGTCCACCCCCGCTGCCGTCGTAGGAGGGGTTGCAACGCTTGAAGAAGTGTCGCCGATTCCGTGAAATTCAACCTATACGTGGGACAAGTTAACAAATGAGTGTGATCAATATTAAGTATGAATTAACCTACAAATTTATTACCTCATTGAAGTTGATTCCTCTCATGGCGGCATCCTGAACAAGTCCGATAGACTTCCACCGACGCATTATTGGCCGAGCTGTGGTGGAGACTTTCTCACAAACCCCCATGTTCGTCAGGAAAGGAAGACACTCGTACCCCCAAACCTGAAGCGGCTCGACGAATCCGGGGAGATGGAGCTTCCTTTTTTTTTTACCTTGCTCCATTGGCTCGCCACCCTTCTCCACAAACTTCCGGACTTCGCCGAGAAGGTAGTTCCACACCACGTTGCCCCATGGATGGCGACCGAATGTGTCCGTGTCCTCCACCGCCTTAATGAGCTCTACGCACGGTGTCCTGTTCTTCGCATCGTCCGCCAGGAGGACACTCAAGACGAAGTAAATTTTCAGGTAATTTACCTGAACTTCTGTCGGCCAATCTACGCTCGCCTCCAAGAATTGGTTGACCAAGTTCCGACTCAAATACTTCCCCGGGAAGAATTTTTTGAACAGACTGTCATTAGAAACAACCCCCTCGAACTTGAATTCCTCGTAGTCATCGACGACTTTGAGGAATGTGATCTCCTGGAAGTCTCTCTTCGTGAACTCCCGGACTCGGCCTCCAATCTCAATCAGAAGCCCGTCAGTGGTTTCGCCCTCGAAGCTCCCGGTCCTCAACACCAAGTGGCTTATAATCGCCGACGACCGGACTATTTTGGGTTGCCCCACGAACTGCCCAAAACATGATTGGGCGAATCCAGCTTGAGTCTCGGCGCTGCGGCCGAGTAAGAGAGCGAGGAAATTTTCCAATCCCCCGTGGAAGTTAAAGGAAAATCCTTCAACGTTGGACTCAGGTATAAACCGTCTCCACTCCTACACATATGAGTCAATGACATTATTAGTGAAACCATTATGCTTGAGTTCGTGACAGATGTGTCACGGACTCACCCACTTCGTGACGGATGTGTCACGGACTCGCTGACTTCGTGACACATCTGTCACGAAGTCATCGAGTCCGTGACACATCTGTCACGAACCAGGATCAAAATGAGTTTCTGACACTCACCTTTCGGGGAATAGCAGTTGTAGGACTCTCCAAGGCGGTCGCAACGCCCGATGACTCAGCCTTGTTTTTTTGCTATATCAAACACAAAACAAAATCAAACAGGTGCACATACATCTAATTAAGTCACTTCATTTTTATTCTATACCTTCTTTATCTTTGTTGGTGCGACGACGAACGCGTCGTCATCGTTGGAACGCTTGGACGGCGAAATTATTTTCCTTTTCGAAGCCGTCCTAGAACTTCTTCGAACGTTTGAGGCCTCCTCGACCTTGGTTATTTTAGACTTCGTCATTGAATATATAAAACCTGAAACAAATCAAGTCACCAATTTTCAACAACTTCAAGACCAAATACGCACACACACACTCGTCAAACCCTAACATTGTTCAATCAAATATATACACGAGCACGAAACACACACAAACACACACATTCTCGGCCAAACACAATACACACAAACACTCAAAGACAACACATTCTCGGCCAAACACAAATACACTCAAACACCCGAACACAAATACACTCAAACACCCAAACCCAAATACAATCAAACACCCAAATACAACACATTCTCGGCCAAACACAACAAACACTCGCCCAAACACCAAATACACTAAAACACCCAAAAAAAATTTGAGCCAAAAACCCTAAATCAACAAACACTCGGCCGAAATAAATGAAATAGAGATACTCATACCTTTTTGAGTAAATGAAATAGGGTTTTAACAAACACTCACCAGTATTTCTAGGGTTTTAAGAGACCGAAATAAATGAAATATGTGTCACGGAGTGAATCCACTTCGTGACACAAGTGTCACGGACTCGGGTCATTCCGTGACACACTCGCCCAAACACAAATAATCACAAACACTCAAAGACAACACATTCTCGGCCAAACACAAATACACTCAAACACCCAAACACAAATACACTCAAACACCCAAACCCAAATACAATCAAACGCCCAAATACAACACATTCTCGGCCAAACACAACAAACACTCGCCCAAACACCAAATACACTAAAACACCCAAAAAAAATTTGAGCCAAAAACCCTAAATCAAATAATTTGAGGTTAAATAGAGTTTTCAATCAATTTGAGGCTTTAATAGAGATCGGCCGATTTACCTTGATATGAAGATGAACACAATCTTTTCTTCTTCTTCACCGATTAACGTCAAGAATGTGATAGAGACCGAGAGCTGGGTCGAGCAGAGGTGCCTTCGTCGCCGAGAGCTGGGTCATGCAGAGGTGGGTTGCGCCTTCGCCGCCGAGAGCTGGGTCGCCGAGGAGTGGGTCGCCGACAGCTGGGTCACCGAATGCTGGGTCGCCGAGAGCTGGGTCGAGCAGAGGTGGGTTGCGCCTTCGCCGCCGAGACCTGGGTCGCCGAGAGCTGGGTCGTGGGTCCCCGAGATGGGTCGTCGCGATTTTTGAGCGAGAAAGAGAAAGAGAAGGACAGGGAGAGAAAGAGAGACACAGAGGAAGATGATTAGAGAGCGAAATCGTGGGAGGGAAGATGAAGAGATAGTGAAATCGTGAGAGCGAAAATGTGGGAGGGGTTGGAGGTTTGAAAAATCGTGAGAGAGAGAGGGAGGGAGATAAACCGAGAAGATGAAGAGGTGTAGGTGTGCGAGGGAAAATGGAGAAAATTGGGTTGGGATGATTTATTTCGTTTAAATGAGTTTTGAGGGTATAATAGTCTTTACCTATTGGTGTAGGTATTACATGTGTCAAATTTTGAGTTTTGGGCTAAATATGGTAAGTGACAACAAGATGGTATTATTAACGTCAAATTCCCTAGGTAATATGGGGGTGATTTAGTACCGGTGATAATAAATAATTGTTAGTAGGTTGATCATAGTTATTAATGGACGGGGCTAATAGTAATGGGCTATACCTACTGAATTAGTTAGGCCTGTTTCAAACACGTGGGTCCCACAATAACAAATCCCCTGCTTATTAAACAGCTAAAAAAAATCGCTTGAACACGTAATCGTCGCATTGAAAGCATAGAAAGGCGTGCCATGTTTCAACACCTAACTAATTTATTCGCGTTCTCTCTTCCCAAATATAAATTCGTCGATCGCTCGTCCTCTCGTATTGCTCAACTCTATATCTCTATTGGCGAATTGTGAGTCTCGGAGAGAAATAGAGACAAAATGGAGGGTTTGACGTCTGCGAATTTGTTGGATTTGATGAAAATGCACTTCGAGACTGACGAGGGAAAAGAGCTTTGCAAGAAGATTGACCTCGTTTACGAGATGCGCATAGCTCCCAAGGTTTTTCCCTTTCTTTTCGATTTCGTTGTGTATTGAGAGAGAGTCTTGTTCTTATGATTTAGTTTGGTATCGCAGAAAATCGGAGTCGACGAGGCAGTTTACACTGTTGATCTCAAGAAAGGGCAAGTCACCAAAGGTTGTCACATTCTTTCTAATTTTTTTTTTCATTTGCCTTTCGGTTTAAAAAGAAAAAGTAAAAGTTCTGGTCTTGATAGATTTTACTTGGGAAATACCCTGCTTAGTCTATAATTTCTTGGGTCTTAATGTGGATGTTGATTATACTTAAAGCTCAGTTACTGAAGTATTGACTTCTTATGGCTGTATTATATGCTGTTGGACTTTTGAGCCTAGATTTGTTTTGTAGCAAACGATACTTGGAATTTGTCTCAACAGTGTAACACCATAAAGTGACGAGTAATAAGTTTTACAATTAATTGAGTAACTAAACCACCAAAATTTTGAAATTTGCTACAATACTTGCTGTAGCATTGCAATGTATTAACGACTTTTTTTTATCAGTGGTCTTTCTTATTCACACTAGTAAATTTAAAATGACTGGTTATGTACACTCAAAAAGTCTTTTTTACTCATTTTTTTTCTTTCCCAGTTCTTTCTGTTTTCTAAACGTGACACTCGATTTCTCTCATGATCTCTGGTCGAATCCTCAGGGCCGGTCGAAGGAAAAGCTGATGCAGTCTTTTCATTCAAGGAACAAGATTTTGTCAAAATTGCTCTTGGGAAGATGAACCCTCAGATGGCTTTCATGAGGTAAGTTAGACCTTCTTGTGTTTGTAGTAATTTTTTTTTTCTTTTTTGTAATGTATTTTGGTGTGATAAATTATTTATAGGGGTGCATTGAAGATCAAGGGAAGTTTGACCGCGGCGCAGAAATTCACACCAGATATCTTCCCCAAGATCCCAGTTGCAAAGCTGTGAGCAAAGTTCCATTGGTGATTTCAATTGCATTACTCTCTCTCTCTCTCTCTCTCTCTCTCTCTCTATATATATATATATATATATATTTGTTTATGCAAAATTGATTTACATGGAAACTGGAAATCAATATTGGAGATCTGATCAAGCACCATAGTAGTCTGGCAATATTATTGTGTCAATTTATGTGTCTTTCAATGTGCAATGTCAGTTCTTTAATCTCTTATACAAATATTATATATGGATGCAACATTGATGGACTGTCTGTGATGCTTCTTCAAGTAAAACCTTTTGTGTGACACACACATAGAGATCTGAATCAGAATTAACATGAAAAGTGGAAAGCGACACAGAGCTTTGCCAAAGGCATTCATGGGATTTGAAAATGACTGGTGAATAGGGCATGTGATGAGATCATAAGAGAGTTGAAACAATATAAATCTGGAATAATCATCAATTGGGGTTGGTGGTTCTGTCAGAGGTAGATGAACCATCACTTATTAAGCATTTGATTCTACCGTGTTCTGAATCATCACCACCATCACTGAATTAATTGCTTTTCCTACCTTTAGCGACACCCAATAATTTCTATTTGATTCAAAGTTTTTTTTTTAAGATATTCGAAATGGTATGCACGTTCCTTTGTTGTCGTTTTTCATGCATACTGATGTCGTTTTAAGTTTTCATGTCACCAATGCTCGTGAGAAGAGAGTGTTTACGATTCTAATAAGTCCTACAGAAAGGTAAAGAGTCAGTTGCTGTGTTGTTTGCTAATTCCGGTACCAAATTTTAAGGGTCTGATAAAACAAAACACGAAATGTTTATCATATAGATATTTGAATATTGAATTTTAGAAGAAAATCATGTCATGACCATATGACCGTAGGGCACCTCATGCAACTCTTTTTTTTTTTTTTTTTTTTTTTTTTTTTTTTTTTTTTTTTTTCTCTCTCTCTCTCTCCCAAAGAGCGTTTTTGAAGTAATTTAATAAAAATACGCATAATTTTTAAAATTATTAAAATTTAAACATAAAAGTTGAATTCGACCTATTACTTCACATATATTAATATGAAATTTCACAAATCCCATCCAATATTTTAGTAAAAACTGCGTAATATCGTTTTATTGTGAGCCTCGATTATAAAACTAATTCGTTTGTTTGGATCTTTCCTTGTTAATTTCCACCTTCAAATAGCTAGTACGTATTGAGCACGAAAAAAAAAAAAAAAAACTTTCGAGGAGTTAACTCAACTATCCCTCTTTTTCGTCAACGGAGGCATCAAATTCCAATCAATTTTTATGTTGAAAATCCAGTGTAAACTCGATCGCTAAGCAAACTTTGTGGAATAGTCAAGATGAGTCATCTTAGTAACACGTCTGTTTATTTACAAAGATCCTCTCATCTCATACACACGCAGCACAGGAGTACCAATTATGGCTTCGCTCGTCAAAGCAAAACCACTTTTCTTTTTCTTCCTCTGCATTTATCTCTTCCCTTCCTTTTCCAGTTCAACAATATTGTTCCAGGTACACTTACTAACTAATAACTACTACTTGACTTACCTTATGGTCTAATTATTTGGTTTATAATAACATGCTGTAATTAAATAGGGTTTCAATTGGTTTTCAAGTGGAAAAGTAGGATGGTATAATTCACTGAAGGAAAAAATTCCGGATCTGGTTGCCGCCGGAATTACTCATGTCTGGCTTCCCCCTCCTTCTCAATCCGCTTCTTCCGAAGGTGCACTACTTCATTAATTCATTTCTTTATCTCCAAGTATGTATTAATATAAATGAGTAAAGCTATCGGGCACGATTAACGACTCAAAACGATTTTGCCACGTGTCAACACGTGAGCGGATCGTTTTGAGTCGTTAATCGTGCCAAAAATCAATTCTGAATATAAATACATATCTTTTTTTTAATTTTTTTTTTAATTTGGTCTCATCTGATGTCTTTCTGATTAAAAATTATTATCAATGCAATTATTATATTTTGAAAAAAAAAATATTGATCGCGTTTCATAATTAGAAAAGATCCGATTCCTATTATTCCATCATCATATCATATCACACGTTAACTAGGAAAAATTAAAATTCATTTGGCATGTCAGGGTATATGCCGGGAAGGCTATACGACCTTGACGCGTCAAGATACGGAACCAAAGCCGAGCTCGTGTCCCTGATCGCCGCCCTCCGCTCCGCAGGAATCAGAAGCATCGCCGACGTCGTCATCAACCACCGGTCGGCGGAGCGGCAGGACTCCCGCGGCAAGTGGTCCGTCTTCGAGGGCGGGACCCCCGACGACCGCCTCGACTGGGGCCCGGGACTCATCTGCGGCGACGACGCGGAGTACTCCGACGGCACCGGAAACCCCGACACCGGCCTCCCCTACCAGCCCTCGCCGGACATCGACCACCTCAACCCCCGCGTCCAGCGCGAGCTCTCCGACTGGCTGACGTGGCTCTCCTCCCCGGAGGTCGGCTTCTCCGGCTGGCGCCTCGACATGGTCACCGGATACTCCCCGGCCGTCGCCAAAATCTACGTGGAGGCCGTGAAGCCGGAGTTCGTCGTCGGCGAGAAATGGGACGATTTGGCGGACCCGGACTCTCACCGCCGTGCCCTCGCATCGTGGGTCGACGCCGCCGGAGGCGCGGTCAAGGCCTTTGACTTCACCACTAAAGGAGTCTTGCAAGAGGCGGTGAAGGGACAGCTGTCGAGGCTTAGAGACTCCGCGGGAAACCCGCCGGGGCTCATCGGAATCAGGCCGGAGAGCGCGGTGACGTTCACCCTGGAACTCCGACCATTGTAACTAATCCACCCCCTCTCAATTTCGTTTGATTTAATGAGATGTTTATAAGAAGCAGAAATGATACATTATCGGTTAATTTGGGATTCCCTGATATTATGTGTGTTTTGCAGTTCTATGATCATTTGATAGAGGAAGAGTGGGGGCTGAAGGATGAGATAAGCAAGCTGAGCGCGATCAGGAACAAGAACGGAATAAACAGCAAAAGCGTCGTGAAGATTTTGGCGGCGGAACCTGACCTTTACATGGCGAGAATCGATGATAAGATTGTCATGAAGATTGGCCCAAGGAAGGAGTTGGGGGACCTTTCGCCGCGTAATTACAGAGTTTTCACTGCCGGGCAAGACTATGTCGTGTGGGAGAATGCATGATTACATGTTTGTCTAATCTCATGGCCCCAATATAAATATAAAGTTGATCCACTTCAAGAATGCTAATATTGGTCGTGTTTGGCACAGCTTTTTTAAGCCTGTTTTTGCTGTTAGCAAAAACCAAACTGCAATATTACTGTTTGGTAAAATAGTTTTTAGAAAAAATTTCAAAAGCGATTTTAAAAATTGTACATGAGTCACAAAAGCTACGAATCTTAGCTTTTAGAAAAAGCGTTTTTGTATTTGATATAAAATTACTTTAATATCCTCACGTGATTATCCATAGCACTGTTAAATATTTATTTTTATGTCTATTTTAGTCTTTTTACTATAATATATTTATTTTACCAAACGCAAAATCAGCTTTTGTTACCAGCAACAATCGTTTTATAAACATCTTACCAAACACCTGTCAGTTTAAAAAAAAACAGTTTTTTTCCAAAAACTAAATCTAAAAGCGTTTTTTTGTAAAACAAAGCTATATCAAACGATGTCATTGTCTGAAGATTTGTTGATGTTGATAATATTGGCGTTCTAAAATGTAGAATAAAAAAAATATGAAATATACTGGTCATCATTATAATTAACCGTTCTAAAAATAAATACACACATAATTTCTAATACTCAATTAAAAATACTAGATCTGGTTTCTCTCTCCTTCCCCTGCTTCTCCAAAAACGCAGAAACCTTTTCTTTTTTTTTTTCCCTTTTTTTTTTCTCCGCCGCTCCCCTCCTGGGAGGACGCCGGCGCTTTGGTCGGCTCCGACTTGGGGGGGAGGCTGTTCTGTCTTCTCTCTTTGACCTCGGAAAAAGCTTTTACCCATCCCGCCTCTATGGGTCTCCTTCGCAGACCCCGTGCCTCGCCGGACGTCCTTGTCCTCGCCGGAGTTTCCTGCAACAGCCATGCTCTTCATCTTTCCCCGCTGCAGATGGCAGTCTCTGTCTTTTGCAGGGCCATGCGGTTTGATTCCCAGATCTGGAGCTTTCGGTCCCCGAATCCAGCTCCTCTTTTTGGCCTTCCTTCCAGAGATGCCGTCCAGGTCGCCGCCGGCCCCGTCGGCCCGCTGTTTCAGATCCTTCTCGGCGAGGATGACTCCGTTGCAGATCTTGTGGGGTGGGATTTCGTGGGTTTTTTCTTTGGACATGTTGAAGACATTTTTAGTTTAGATTCAAGTTTTTCTTTGCATCTTTTGGGGTCCTTGCTCCGACTTTTTTATTTTTCTGCTTGGTTTCTTTTGGTTTGTTATTTGGATTCGGATTAGCCGTAGTCTCATATCCCGTAGTGGATTTTCTGTTAGGTTTTGATCTATGCAGGTTGAATAGCCATCTTATTCGTGGCCATCGGACCGAGGTTGGTTAGATTTCTCCATCGACAATCTTTGGGTTTTTGAACGAGCCTCTCGTGTGCTCTTTTTGTGCTTGTAATTATTCCCGTTGTCGGAAGTTTGCACATAACGTACTTTTACCGGAACTTAGTGACTCATGTACTGAGGTGTTGACTTAGGTCTTGGTGACTCATGTACTGAGGTGTTTTTCTCCTGTATTGATGAGTTTTTTACCCAATTTTAATGGAAAATCCGTTCTATTAAAAAAAAAAAAAAAAAAAAACACACATGATAGGGTAATTATATAAAAATGCGCATACTTTTAGTTTTTATACAATTTTGGAACCTAATATCACATTCACACTTATACAACGAATCTTCTCTATAAATATTTGAAAAGTTGTCCACCTTTACCAAGTTGCCAAATGCAAGTCACTCCAAGCTCTGCCAAGTAAATGTATGTCTTTGAAAAAGCGACGCTCGTTTGAACTTTCCGTATCAACTTTTTGGACGCCAAGATGAGGTGAGAGATACTCTTATAAGCGATATATCTAAGACACTCAAACCAACCATATTCGGTTTTGTGTAGACCAAAACGAATCTTTTATTTCATAGTGTTTTGTGCCATTACTGGAGTTTGTGCTACGAGTACGGTACTCGTTGATCAAGTGGATGATTGACGTCGCTTTTGGCCATCCTCTAGCGAGACGCAAGTCCATCAGTGGCGAACCAAGGGCACCACATTGCGCGAAAGACTCTGACGAGCATAACGAAGGAGGTACGATTCCAATCTAGGTTGTTGCGTGGCTGTTTGGCTAAAGAATTAAATTGAAACAAAATCCGTTTGATAGGTAGTTTTAAAATTCGCGATCTGGTCAGTTTGGTAAACCGTAAGAATATTAGAATTCGTAAATTATAATTTTGATAGACGATTAAAATTGCTGCTACAATTCCCACTATACATTTGGTATACGGTTAGTATTGCTACTTGAATTTAAGTATAACATAAGCATACTAGAAGTTGTATACTATAATTTTAATAGACGATTAAAACTGTTCTAGAATTCGTACTAGAATTCTGGTGTACGATTCAAATTGCTTCTAGAATTCCGGTATAACATAAGCATACTAAAATTCTGATAGACGATTAAAGTTGTTATTAGAATTGCGTAAACAATTTAGTAAGGTGCTTGAAATTTGGCCTTACAATATTTTATTAAAGCAAATACCGCCCTTTTTTACAACCTTCATTGACTTTATTTGTAAAAAAAATTAAAATGACCGAAATATCATTAATGAAATGATCAAAGTATCCTTAAATTAAGAGTTATATTATTAAAGGTACTTTGTCAATTTTATTTTATTTTTACACAGAAAGTCAATGAAATTTATAGAAAAAGTGGTATTTGTTTTAATGATACATTTTAAAGTATTAACATGTTATTTATAGTAATAGATACATATTTTTTTTTTTAAAACTATCGAAATAGTCATTGCATTTCGATTTAAACGAAACATATGGCATATTCTTCTTGAAAAACGATAAAGAGGGAATAATATGTTAAAATTCTTAAAAACATATTACTCTTAATAATTTAAAAAAGTTTCACTAAAATATAATCTTACTCTTAATACTCCTAAATTGTTTTAACTTGTATTTACTATCAATACTGTTTATTAGTTAGATTATAATTTAATTAAAATTCTTCGTGATTATATGGGTATTTTTTTTTTGAGACAGGTAATTTAAGGTCCGTTTGTTTCAAAAACAAATTTAGAAAGTAAAATACGACTAGGGTGATAGTAGTGATACTAAAGAATTGCGTGCCTAATAGCCAACTATTTATTTCCTCTTTTTTATATTTTTTAAATTGATTAATTTCAATTTAAATGGAATTTCATAGCTGGAATTTCAATTTCGAAGACTATTTTGTCCTTTTTTTCCCTGTCCAGATTATCTTTGGCCATTTTATTCGAATTCAGATATTCTTGTCTCTTTTTTAGTGTATTGTCCCTCTGAATTAAACTAAATCAATTTGATCATTTTAATTTATTTTTAAACAAATATAAATTAGAGCACTGTAGCGAAATAACCAAAATGAAACTATGAAATTTGTTTTTAGTATATGTTTCACAATTTTTAGGGAAATAGCCAACAGACTTAAGTGGCAATAATTAAGGTCTGATTTACCCTTATTTATTAACAAATTCGTCACTTTCTCTCTCCTGTTTTTTTCCTACACTTTTTTTTACATAAAAACTTCAAAAATCCATATCTATCTCATATGAACTCGAAATTGAGTGATTCCAAATCCTACGGATTCGTGACGCCGAGATCTTAAAAAATAGATCAATTGTGTTTGATGAAAAATCATGTTTAGTACAATAGATGTAGAAAAATCACGTTACTACCTTAAATATGGAAATAACTGGAAATTTTTGAAATTATAAAAAAAATAAATGGAAACGTAACTATGATGCATTAAACATAATTTTTCATCAAACACAATGGATCTATTTTTGAAGATCTCGACGCCACGAATTTGTAGGATCTGAAATCACTCAATTTCGAGTTCGTATGAGAAAGATACGAATTTTTGAAGTTTTGATGTAAAAAAAAATTATTTGAAAAAAATAGGAGAGAGAAAGTGACGAATTTGTTAATAAATAAGGGCAAATCAAACCTTAGTTATTGTCACATAAGCCATTTGACTATATCCCTAAAAATTGTCAAACATATACTAGATCCAAAATCACATGTTTAAAGTGGCCTAGTTACTTACAAATCTCTATAAATTATTAACAAAATAAAATAATAACATATCTTATTTTGATTGAAAATAAAACGGCATTTGTTTTAGGGCGTTATAAAAATATGGTCAAAACAAACTTTTTTTTTTTAGTCAATGTTTGTCAAACTTTATGAATATAGTCAAACAGACTGATAAACAAAAAAAAAGTCTAATTTGTCCTTATTTATCAACAAATTCGTCACTTTTTTATCCTATTTTTTTTCTACACTTTTTTTTTTTCAATTAAAATTTCAAAAAACCATATCTATCTCATACGAACTCGAAATTGAGTGATTCCAAATTCTACGGATTCATGACGCCGAGATCTTCAAAAATAGATCCATTGTGTTTGATGAAAAATCATGTTTAATGCATCATATTTACATTTCCATTTATTTTCAGATGATTTTCGAAAATTTCCAGTTATTAAACATGATTTTTCATCAAACACAATGAGTCTATTTTTGAAGATCTCGATGCCACGAATCTGTAGGATTTGGAAAACTCAATTTCGAGTTCGTATGAGATAGATATGAATTTTTGAAGTTTTGATGAAAAAAAATGTTTGAAAAAAAATAGGAGAGAGAAAATGACGAATTAAAAAACAAAGAGAGAGTAAGTGATGTATCTAGAAAAAAAAAGGTTATATTTATTTAAACACAAATATGAAATTTTAACACATTATCTCTAGTACCATCTAATATAATTGATTATTTTTCTAAAATTATCCGTGATTAATTCCCAAACCTTGAGTTTAAGGTGGCTTAATTAATTACAAAATTTTTTGTTTTTTGATATAAAAGAAAATTAGAAAAAAAGGAAGTTTTATTCATTAAAAGAGATTAAAGGAGCGTAAATCTCTTAGAGCAACATTAATGGTTCCTAGCTTAACAATTTAAGGACTTGCTTGCAATTAAGAAAAATGTTAAGCTATTTGCTTAACCATTATTTGGCATTTTAGCTATGTGTTTGGCTAGTGAAATTAGCTCTATAGAGCTAATTGCTTAAACAAACTACATGGGACTCAATACAATATTTTAGTAATTATTTTATTGTTTTTACAAGTGGAAATTGAATAAAAAAATAAACAAAAATAGAAAATGACAAGTGGGATAAACTTAAACAAGATGATAAATTAGCTTACCATTGTGGATGATTTAGCTTAAATAAATTATATTTTGCTATGACTTATGTGGCATGGTAAGCTAATTTGACATTAGCTTACCATTGTGGATGCTCTTATATTTCTTATTTTTAGGAGGGTAAAAAAAAGAAGAAGACGGCATTTGTTTTACGAATAATTAATAAGTTTTACGATTAAAAGAGACACAAAAAGAAAGAAGATATGATTGGGTTCATTTTATTTGCGCTGCCCTATATATTTCTTTTCCCTTAAGGAAAAAAAAACCTATACATTTCTTTTATTTTCTACTCCCTCGACTCAACCCCTAAACCCCTAATAAACCCGCGCTTCCTTTGTTTTCTTGTTTTTTTTCCTTCTCTTCTTGTACCGACACAGCGTCTGCGGAAATCTTCTTCTCATCATCGTCTTCAAATCAGAGGTTCCTTTTTCATCGAACTTTATATTGTCGAAGTTTTGTGTGTTTTCTCTTTCGGTTTCACAGTATCCGTTCGCTCCTGCGTTACTCCCACAGTTCTTGCTTCTTATTCGGTTCTATCGATTATCTTCCGATTTCTTAAACTTTTATTTTCATGTGCTAAAGGAACATAGAGTCGAACAACAATTTATTATTTATTATTTTTATTTTTATTTTTTCAGGTTGTCGACGTATGTATGCATTTTTGGGTTTTCTAGCACTTTTTTGACTTAGTGAATCGGAAATCTTCAAATTGTTAGGGTACATTACATGGGAGTTGTACTTACATATGTTCGTTTTTTTTTACTGGTGTTTGCGAGTATAGGAGATGGCAGACGATTGGAGATACAGTCTTAAGTTGTTTAAAGAGCGCTGCCCAGGCGTCCAATGGCGTTTCGAATCGGCGGCAGAACAGGTATGGAGTTTTTATGCATCTTTTTTGTTTGGCAACTACGTCAGAATCGGACAAGCTTCATTAGATTGTTTCGTGTTTAGCAAGATGAGACCAGGAGGGTAAATCTTATTCATTTAAAAAGAAGACGGCATTTGTTTTATGATATAAAAGAAAATTAGAAAAAAGGAAGTTTTTTTTTTCTTTTTTTTTTGGGTTGATTTTGCTGTCTGAACAGATATAGAGAAAGATGCTTTGTATTGATGTTTCTGGATTAATTCAGGGCGAAGATGACGTGATGACGATATTAGCAGATGTTTTCATGAGGCGAGATTGCACAATTCCTCTGATCGGCTGTTTCCGACCGAGAGCTAGAAGCATTGTAGAGAAAGCTGTGTCTTTTCTCCGATTTGCTCCCAATTTGAAGTGCAATTCAAATAATGGCGACATAGTTTATGAGGAAGGTTCTGTAATTGATTTCTACTGTGTTAACGGGAAAGGTCTAGACCTCCACGAGCTTGCTTGTTTGGCATTCTGCCGCGCTCTTGATTTGGATCCCTCTTTGTCGGAGTAAGATATGAACACACTGTCTTCCCTTTATCTCATTTGTTCTTCTTTAAGAATTGATGGTATATCTTTCTTGTATAAATAAAATTTCAGGTCCATTTCAAAATATTTTGAATTCGCTCCTCCTCCCTTTCAACGCATTTTGACAGACCAGAAATTCTCCAAGGTGAGGGTTCAGGTGTACTACTTTAAACGTTTAATAACTTGTTTTTTTAATTAGAAAACAGACTAAATACTTCATCTTTCTGGGTGTTTCTCTATCTTGCTTATTGTTGCGAATTTTGCTAGGGGGGAAGTTATCTGGTGTCTATGCAGAAGAAAGAATCTAGTTCGCTTTTATGTGCACTCAGGACGTCTTATTGTTTCCTTTTGGCGTCTGGGACTTTTGCCAAGCTTTGGGACTGGTCGTGTTTCTCGAAACTCGTGAAGCAGTCAACAGAATCTACTGAAAGTCAAGACATACTATGGTGTTCGGTAAAAATAGTGTCATTCATTCACAAGTCGGGTGATAGAGCTATTGAAAGTTCGAGTATTACGAAGGAAGATGCTCTATCATGTTACTCTAGGTTGGTCCTTAATCTTTAAACTTTTAAATATAATCAATTCGCAGATTATACATTTTTTTTTTCAAACTTCAAGGTGGGAAAAATTCCGTGAGGATGTTTCAGTGGAGAAAGCTGGTTGGTATACTGAAGCCATCAGACTCGAGCCTGCAATTAGGTGTTCACCGCTTGCTTGGTAGGTTAAGTTTTACTTCTAAAGAGTAAACAGACCCAATTTATCTCTTTATTTTCCCAAAACATCTTCCATATTTCGACAACTTGCAGACTGACATGGTGATATAACTCTTCTTTACACTTGGCATACTGACATTAAAATTTCGTGTTTCTCTGGGATCTTTTATCGGAGTGTGTCACTAATTTTCGATTTTTAGGATTGTTGTTTAGTATCACATGAATTAAGTTGGTTTGATACTTAGTAATATTTGTAAAGGGATTTTAATTATTTTATTCTTCTAGGTTGGCTACTTTATATGCAAACCATTGGTTATAAATCAGTTAGTTCCAGTTATCATAAAAGATAGAACTACATCGGCTTTCTGCTCACAATTTTGATAATGGTTCTTTAGTTTGTCATGTTGATGTCAGTAATATTATGATTCTGCAGTGATACTGCAGCCTCTGGGAATCTGTTCGTTTTGACATCAGCCATGGAGAAAATTTTTGAGTCAGTTAGATTAGCAGTAAATCAAAAGTGGCCAGTGCTTTTATATGGTCCTAGTGGGGGTGGAAAATCCCTTTTGGTCAGCAAGTTGGCTGAGGATCATGGAATACAAGGTATGTCTTGTTTTCCGAGTTATATATTTCTGCAACTATCTTATTTCTTTTTCCTTTCGCTGGAAATAGCAAGTCTCCTCTGAACTTTTATGCTAAGTCCGCAATTTCCTGTTTTCTCTCCGTCCTTTTTAATTCTCTATTTGGGTTTCAATTTATCAATTTATGACGTTGGAAGGATGGCAAGATCGCAGAAGTTTCTATAGGCCTCTGTGTTATGGCTTCTCATTTGTATTCTGGCCTTTTTAGTCTATTGCTTGTGCTTTTGTCGATATTAGCTTTTCAAGTATTGTGTCTAATATTTACCATTAAAGAAATAAAAAAGAGTTCTTGTGTCTATAAAGAAGCTAGGTGTTTGACTGATGTTAGTTAAGATATTTTGTATGTGTTTTGTTTTTATCCTTTGTCGATGTGTCTAATATTTACCACTAAAGAAATAAAAAAAGAGTTCTTATGTCTATAAAGAAGCTCTGCTAGGTGTTGGGCTGCTGTTAGTTGTTAAGATATTTTGTATGTGTTTTGTTTTTATAACTTTTTACTCTGCATTTATCTGTTTTTTTAACTCCCTCTCTCTTTGTTCAGTTGTGCCGATCCCCATGGATGATCAAACTGATGGAAAGACATTAGTCGGAAGTATTGTAAGTGCCGAAAAACCCGGCGAATTTAGATGGCAGCAAGGGTCACTTACTCAGGTTTGTTGTTCACGTGTTCAATACAGAATGATTTATTTTGGTAACTTTCTACCAAAACTTTAATGCGTCTACCCTTATTCTTTCATATGTGAGCTTAGTACGTCTACCCTTAAACTTTCATATTTGTCTCACAGGCAGTTCTAAATGGATACTGGGTTGTTTTCGAGGATATAGACAAAGCACCCTCAGATGTACATTCAATTTTGTTACCTCTTTTAGAAGGCGCTCGCTCATTTGTAACTGGGAATGGAGAGGTATTGGTTGATTTTTGGTTTTATCTCATTTTATGGGTCTCAACTTTGAGGACATTTTACATCATATTTTGGTTGTATTTCCAATGTTCACGTAACGGTCGTAGGGGTATAAGATGAGTGGTGGGCTGAAGTCAATATTAACACTGAAAACCCATTTTTTACAACTCCTGAAACCTATCTGTCTACTATATGATTTTTAACTCTGCTTCTCATTGATGAGACTCATGTCCTGTAAAGGACTCATCGTTGACTGTAAAATTTCCGTGGAATTAAAAGTTGGGCTTGATACAACCGTTGATTAGAACTATGTTGGGTATCGCGCTGGGCTTTTGTGCGAAGGACTTGACCTGGTCAAATTATACATGTATTTTTAGCTTTCAATGTTGCTTATTGGGGATGCATTTGCGTTGAAATTTTGAGAAGACCGCTGATAGTTTGCCAAACTTGCAGGAGTTACGTGTAGCGGAAAATTTTCAGTTATTTGCAACAATTACAACATCTAAACTTGAAATATCTAGCAGTATAAAAGGTAAAACAATCTAGCAAATATGCTTATACAATGCTTGCTCTATTACCTCGAGTAATGCCTTGTAATTTTAGGGCTATTTGGTGCATTATTAATATGGTAATCGAATTTCGGTAGGTGGAAATTCACTTTCTAGTTTTTGGAGGAGAGTGATGGTTGGATCACCAAGTGTTGAAGACTTGAAAAACATTGTGAGAGCAAGTTATCCAAGTCTGGAACCTTTAGCGGACAAGCTTGTTGGTTGGTTGCACTGTCCCTTCAAACTGGTTTCAAATTAATTAAACATTGGAGATATGGCTAACATGTAGCATTGCTTTTAGAAACTTTTGATAGGGTTAAATCTGGTCAATTTGAGGAACTTGCTGGATCTCACCAGGGAAACAGCGATTCTTTTGGTTATCTAAGCAGGTTCTCTGTAAGGTCAGCAGTGTTATGTTTCTAGTTTTCTCGAAGGACTTAAGCGGATTCCTCATGTCTTTCTTTTTGCTTTATTTTCTTTAACCATGATCTTGATGGCAGGGATTTGCTTAAGTGGTGTAAGCGCATTGCAGGGCTGGGTTTGAGCTTTGTTGGGAACAGTTTGTCAGCTGAAGAATGTAATTCTATTTATCAAGAGGTTGGTTATCAATTTTTTTTATTATTATCGAGGGGTCCAAACTTTAGACAGGCTCTGGTTGAATGTTGCCAGTTTGATTAATGTTTGAGCTGTACTATTTTGTTGGATCATTCTTATTTTTATAAGTTTTTTATTTTATTAAAAAAATGTTTCACGCTAGTTATTTCTCAATCCTGCCATTAAATTTTGATTAATTTTCTTGTGTCTTCAGGCTGTTGATATATTTGCAGCCTTTTCAACTTCAGTCGACAATCGGTTGACTATAAGAAAGTTTATTGCCAAATTGTGGATGGTCCCACCTACCCATGCAGAGACATTGAATCCTGCTAATAAACCTATAACTCAGGTCCTTGATTTCTGAGCTTTTCAATCTTATATTATATACTTGTGTTTCAATAAGAAGTCCCTTGTTTCTTTTTAAAAAAATTATTATTTACTTGTGTTAAGCGAAGTACTACAGTCAATATTAACAGTTCAACAATGCTGCAGGATTTGATATCAGAAACAAGGATAGGGCGAGTTTCTCTTGCACGATCAATATTAACTACTGTTAGTGTCGCTTTTTTTTTTCTTTGGATATTCATTCTCCCACTTATCTCCAATCTGGCTTTAGGTTTGGTATTCTTGTGTTATTTTGCAGTCACGTGAGAAAAGAAAATCGTTTGTGGACATTAACAGCTCTCTTCATTTGCTCGAGAAACTAGCTGTTTCTGTAAAGTACAATGAGGCTGTTCTGATGGTTGGTGAAACTGGCACAGGAAAGACTACAATGGTACAGGATCTGGCTATGAGGCTTGGTCAGAGACTTACAGTTTTGGTAATATTTCTTTTTGGAATCCTCATGTTTCTGTTGTTTTCTTTGTTTCTAGTCTCAGACCGCCATATCTCTTTTTGTACCAGAACTTAAGTCAGCAAAGTGATATTGCTGATTTGTTGGGGGGGTTTAAGCCTATGAGTGCTCAGTTTATATGCTTCCCCTTGTACAAGGAGTTTGAAGATCTCGTCTCAAAGACCACTTCTGTGAAGGTAATCCATGTCAGATATCTGTGCTGGAAATATATTTCCTGCTGTTTAACTAATATAGTTTTTTGCCGCTTCTTCAGGAAAATTACAAGTTACTTTCTCGACTTCAGGAGTATCTAGCTAATAAAAAATGGAAAGATTTATTAAAGGCATTTCATAAAATAGGTGTTGACATTGCTCGGAAGTTGGTTGAAAAGGAATCAACAAAGTCTGCGAAAAGGAGAAAGAGGCTTTTGGAAGAGAAAGCAATAAAATCCTGTGAAGAGTTTGATGTGAAACTTGAAACAGCTCGTGTTGACGTTGCTCGGAAGTTGGGTGGAAAGGAATCAACGAAGTCTGCAAAAAAGAGAGAGCGGCCTTTGGAAGAGGAATCAATCAAATCCTGGGAAAGGTTTCTTATGAAACTTGAAACAGCTCGTGGTCAAATAGATGGGATTATATTTTCATTTGTAGAAGGGGCTTTTGTCAAGGCATTAAAAGACGGGGAATGGATTTTGCTGGACGAGGTGAATTTAGCCCCTCCAGAGACTCTGCAGAGACTTGTTGGTGTTCTTGAAGGAGATACTGGCTCTCTTTGTTTAATGGAAAGAGGTGATATAACTTGTATCCGTCGACACCCCAATTTTCGTTTGTTTGCTTGTATGAATCCTGCCACTGATGCTGGGAAGAGGGACTTGCCGTTCTCTTTGCGGAGTCGATTCACAGAATACTTTGTTGATGATGTGCTTGACGGTGAAGAACTCTCTCTTATTGCCAAGGAATCATTGGGCGATATGGGATCAGGTCAAGACCTTGTGAATAAGATTGTCAGATTTTATAAAGCAGCAAAGCAAGCTGCCGAGGAAAGGCTCCACAACGGAGGTAATCAGAAACCGCGATATACTTTAAGGTCTCTTAAACGAGCGCTGAAATATGTAAGAAAGGCTGCAAAAGAAGGTTTTGGATTGCAGAAAGCCATACACGATGGCTTCTCCATGTTTTTCCAGACGTCTTTGGACAAAACCAGTGCTAAGATAATGGAAGAGATGATTCTATCCATGCTACTAGGGGGGAAGAACCCCGGTCATGTACCGTTTGATAGATATTTGAGATCTAATGATGCAGTAATGAATGGTATTGATGATGATTTTGTGGAGAAATACATCTTAACTAAAAGCGTGAAGGAGAATCTGAGGAACGTGGCACGTGCTATATTGATGAAAAAGTGTCCCGTACTTCTGCAAGGACCCACATCTAGCGGGAAGACCAGTCTTGTCCGCTACCTCGCTGCGATATCTGGCCGTGAATTTGTTCGAATAAACAACCATGAACACACTGACTTGCAAGAGTATTTGGGTTCTTACGTCAGTGATACAAATGGGAAGCTTGTGTTTCGGGAAGGTGTGTTGGTTAGAGCGGTAAGGAATGGGTCCTGGATTGTCCTGGATGAGCTTAACTTGGCACCATCGGATGTACTTGAAGCACTGAATCGGTTACTCGATGATAACAGGGAGCTTGTGGTGCCCGAACTTAAGGAGCCAATTCGACCACATGAAAATTTTATGCTTTTTGCTACTCAGAATCCGCCTTCATACGCTGGCCGAAAAACACTTTCACAAGCCCTTACGAACCGATTTGTAGAAATCAACGTGGATGATATTCCGGAAGAAGAGTTGAGCACGATAATAGAGCAAAGGTGTAGGATACCAGGAAGTTACGCTAAGAAAATGGTTGAGGTAATGAAGGATTTGCAGATAAACCGACAAAAAAGCAAAGTATTTGCCGGGAAACATGGGTACATAACTCCACGTGACTTGTTCAAATGGGCTGATCGCTTTAGGAAGTTTGAGGGCACATCTTATAAGGATCTGTCCAGAGAGGGGTATTATCTTTTGGCTGAAAGACTAAGGGAAGTTGGTGAGAAGTCTGTTGTTCTTGAAGTTTTGAACAAGCATCTCCCTGGTAAACTAGACGAAAGTGACTTGTACAATGAGGTAACTTTTACTGCAACTCTGCTTTCTAACATTGTCGCTTAACGATGTTTCACATCAGAATAAATTCCTTTTGTGGTGTCCTCATCGGGCTTTTCTTTTCAATTTTTTTTATGGCTTTACCTTGCTAGAGAAATCAATTGATATGATAGAATCCGTTTGTTTCACTCATAGAATCAATCTCTAGATGCACCAGACACAAATCGATAGTAGGAACTGTACTGAAAACCCTCTGAACCTTTAAAGAAATCTTCCATTTCATTTATAATGTGCAGGAATCAGCTGGGTTCCCCTTTCAGAACTCTCCTTTTCAGGACGGTGCTCAAAGGTACGAATTCAGAATGTTTCAATAATTTAGAATTTGTTCCGATGCTGGTTTACCTTGTTATATTTACTTATTTTTACTTACTAAGGTATTGTTCACTGCAGAGTTACGTTGACTGGGGCAATGCGGAGATTGTGTTCTCTTCTGAAACGTTGCTATACTGCTCAAGAGCCTGTACTTCTAGTTGGTGAAACAGGAGGAGGAAAGACAACAGTCTGTCAACTCCTGAGTGAGGGATTGGGATTAAACTTGCGCATTTTAAACTGCCATCAATACACAGAAACTTCCGATTTTCTTGGGGTCAGTTCATCATCTTTGCTTCTTTTCCATTCATGTTCTGTTAGTGCTGATGGTCTTAGCCAAACTCTTCTTACAGGGGTTTTTTCCTATTCGAGAGAGATCGGAATTGATGTCGGACTACAAAAATATAATCGACGAGTTGGTCAAATCGGATGCTTTTAAGCGTTTTGAACAAGACCCTCCTGTACGTTGTTGTTCTTCTACGACCTATCATTTTAAATGATTTCCTTCCTTGCTATTTCCTTCTTGGAGGATAATTTACTTTTTCTTTCTTATTTGCCCCAGGCAATTTCTTCAGACATTGGTGAAGCCTCTTCGACTTTTAAAGTGATGCAACATATGATAGATCAGTTCAAGCAAGGTTTGTGTTCAGATGCAGACTTCATAGTGACTCTACAAGTCGCAATGAAGGACCTTGTTGAACTGTATCAGAAGTGGCGGGCTGTTTTCAAGTGGTACGATGGACCCCTTGTCAATGCAATGAGGGATGGCGATCTGTTTTTAGTGGATGAGATCTCCTTGGCTGATGATAGTGTACTTGAAAGGTTGAATAGTGTTTTGGAAACAGAAAGAACTTTGGTGAGTTGAGTTTACTCTGTTTCTTGATTCTGTTAGCAGGCTTGGATTCATCTGTATAGACGTATGTAAATGTTCCAAACATTTACATGGCTTCTCATCTTTGAGCACATGTTTCATATTTGTAGCACAATTTCCTTTTCTTCTACTTAGTACTAGTTTGTCGATTTCTTTTCTCAGCATTGTTTTTTTTTTTTCACCGTCTTCATAGTAGTAGAGCAGCTCATTTGTGTGTTATCTGCAGTCTCTAGCAGAAAAGGGAGGCTCTGAAATGGAGAAGATAGTTGCTGAGCCTAAATTCTTACTACTAGCAACAATGAACCCTGGTGGCGATTTTGGCAAGAAGGAACTTTCTCCGGCTCTTCGAAATCGGTTCACTGAGATATGGGTCCCTCCTGTTTGCGATCTAAAAGAGCTGAAATCTATTGCTTTGAGTAGGTACGTATCTCTGAGGTACACATTGCTGGAGCTATTAGACAACAGTATTTTTTTTGTTGTTTACTATTTTTTCTTGTGTACAGGTTGTCCTCCTCAAAACTCTCATGCATTGTGGACCCCATGCTATGTTTCTGGGAAGTATGTATTCTTCTACATCTTCTTTCTTGTTTCGTGTGTATGTTACATATTCATTTTAATTTAAAGGTTCAAATAGCTGGTTTTCAAATGGTCTGACCACAAGATTTACCTATGCTCTAAGTGTACTTGTTATAATGACACACTTTGGAGCAGTACATGTGTGGTTTTTTAACTATAATAACAGATTTGAATTTATCTTCTGTTGGTTAAAATGTTTCATGTTTTGCTTATATATATGCTGTTCAGAGTCATGTTATCTACTACTTATCTCGTGTCGATAAATTTCATCATGCCCAGCTACTATCAAACTGAACAAGTACTAGCGTATCAAACTGAACGCTGCCTCTAAACTGGCTTTGCTGATATGTTTTTTCTTCATGTTGTTTTACAGTGGTTCAGCCATTTGCAGACCGGGAAGTTGCTCACTGTTAGAGATCTGTTGTCGTGGATTGAATTTATAAATGTAACAGAGATTGGACTAGGATCTGAATATGCATGTCTTCACGGACTTTTCCTTATTTTGCTCGACGGATTGAATTTAGGTACGTTCTTAGTAGCTTGTGTTTTTTATTTCCCATTTTCATTACTTTAAACGGAAAGAAGGGTTTTTTTTTTGCCAAAGTTATAATCTTTCACTTCCTTTTACCTTGTTTTCAGGGTCTGGAGTATCTAAAAACGAGGCTGGAGAACTTAGAAAGTGCTGTTTGTCTTTTCTTTTAGAGCAAATGAAGGTTTTGTATTTTTAATTATGTAAATATCTGTAATATCTATGTCAAGCTGTTTGTTTCCCTGTTTCTCTCTTATAAATTTCCGATGGTCTACTTTCACTTGAAAAATTGTTAATAACATTACTGGGTTCGTCCAAAATGATCAATTTGATTTGTACCTTATGAATAAAGGTGGATCGTGCTAATTCGGATTTCCTAAAGCTTTCAATGATGCAAAATTACGGTTGGCCAGACGTTGATACAGCTGGAGAATTTTCGGGCCATGCTGGTGTCAGATGTGGCGACATGTTTGGAATTGATCCTTTCTACATTAAAATAGGTGATTTATTGGACTTCTTGAAATTTTATTCCGTTATTAACTTCTCGTGTATTATAGAGTATATGTGATTTAAAGTGATAATGTAAAGTTTTAGTCATTGTCAAGATTCTATTGACAAAAATGCAATTCTGGCTGTAGTTTCTGGACCTATAGATGGGACATTCGAGTTTTCAGCACCGACAACCCGCAGAAATGCACTTCGTGTACTTCGGGCTATGCAGCTTCGAAAGCCTGGTGTGTGATCATTGTTCATTAATTATCTTATTATTTTGTGCTTTGGAATGTCTTAATAACAGCATAACCTTGCTTAAATGCATTCCAGTTCTTCTGGAAGGGAGTCCAGGTGTTGGGAAGACTAGCTTAGTTGTTGCATTGGGAGAATATTCTGGGCACAAAGTTGTACGCATAAACTTGTCTGAACAGGTCTGAATTGATCCTTCGATTTCCTTTGTCTAGCTATAGCCTTCCTTTTAAAGCTCTCTTGTATTGCATGGTCCATTGTAATTCTGCTTCCCTAATTACGAGACAATTATTTTATATTGTTTGTGCCTAGACTGACATGATGGACTTGTTGGGGTCGGACTTGCCCGTTGAGAGTGAAGATGGCATGGGGTTTGCATGGTCAGATGGGATTCTTTTGCAGGTAAAGTTCTGCCTTCAATTTTTTTGTTTTTTGTTTTTTTGTGCTAAAGCTCCTTTACATACTTAGGTGCGTGCTTTGATTTTCCTTTTTCTCATTCATGCTGATCTTGCAGGCTTTGAAGGAAGGTTGCTGGGTTTTACTTGATGAGCTTAATCTTGCTCCACAATCTGTACTTGAGGTGTTTACACTCAACTACCTTCTCACTGTTCTTAAATTATGTCTTCCCTGGAAGAACCACTTTTTTTGCTACATTGTTATGGTTTTTTTTATTTTTATTTTTTAATTTATTTATTTATTTTTTGGAAAACTGAGCCAGTTATATTTTATAGGGGTTGAATGCTATCCTGGATCATCGAGGCACGGTCTTTATCCCAGAGCTTAATCGCACATTTAAGTGTCCTCCAACCTTCAGAATTTTTGCGTGTCAAAATCCTACATACCAAGGGGGTGGCCGAAAAGGGCTTCCTAAATCTTTTCTCAATCGTTTTACTAAGGTAATTTTAGTATTGGCTTATTGTACGATTTCAAATTATGCGTAAGCTTACTGAATTCATATGCATGACTCCCAAATGTACTATTGTTTCAGGTTTACGTGGATGAGTTGGGTCAGGAAGACTATGAGTTGATCTGTCGTTCATGTTTTCCCACAATATCTGAACTTCTTCTTCAGAAGCTAATTTTATTTAACAAACGGTTGTATGAGGAAACCATGCTTCATCATAAATTTGCTCAGGATGGTGCTCCTTGGGAGTTCAACTTACGGGATGTACTTCGATCTTGTGAAATCATTGCAGGTTTGATTACTCTCTACTGTCTTCTCTGTAGTCTATTAGAAAATAGCAGCGCTTGATTTCTAAGAAAAACATTCACTTCTTCCTTTTATCAGGTTCACCGGACAAGTCAAAGGAGTATTGCTTCCTTAACGTGGTTTATGTTCAGAGAATGCGCACAGAAGCTGACCGCCGACAAGTCCTGAATCTGTATGAGGAGGTATTTAATGTAAAGCCATATATAAATCCTTACCCAAGAGTTGAACTCGGTTTAGAATACCTGAGTGTCGGTGGTGTTTCTGTTAAAAAGAATTCTGTTCAGTCATCTAAGGTTTCAAACAATTCACTAAAAATTCTTCCTGGGATACGCCAAAGTTTGGAAGCTGCAGCAGAGTGCATAAGTCATCAGTGGTTATGTATTTTGGTCGGCTATGCATCATCTGGTAAGACGTCATTGATTAGAATGCTGGCCGAGCTCACTGGAAATGTTCTGAATGAATTACATCTTTCATCTGGCACCGATATATCAGAAATTCTTGGTTGCTTTGAGCAATATAATCCTATCCGGAACTTTCTCTCTGTTGTTGATGAGATCGAGTGTTGTGTTGATGAATACATCAACTTAGAACTGGGAAAGGCGAAGGAAGAATGTAAAATTGATGATGTCTTTCTCACCAAATGGTCTGCTTTTCTAGCTATAAAAGACAATTTGGTGTTGTGTTTCACTTCAAGTAGTGTGGAAGATAGGAAGAGAATTGGCACTTCTCTTGAACAGTTACTTGAAATCATACAACAGCTCAAGTCGGGTCTGGGTGTGAATGCACGATCAAGCAGAGATCTTGATAAAGCCACAAAGATAATTTTCAAGTTGCTTGAAGGCCATCAGAAAAGGTCGTTTTCAGCGAAATTTGAATGGGTTTCAGGGTTGCTGATTAAGGCCATTGAACGTGGAGAGTGGATTGTGTTAGAGAATGCAAACTGTTGTAATCCTACGGTATGCATATTTCTTTGTAGCTGAGGCATCTTTCTTCATTTCATTAAATTTTTCCATATATGATTAGAAATCTGCTTTTTTGTGCCATCTAACTTTTTTTCTTCCAACATTCTCTTAGGTTCTTGACAGGATTAACTCTTTGGTGGAGTCATCCGGATCAATAACCGTAAACGAATGTGGCATCGTTGATGGAAAGCCACTTGTTCTTCACCCGCACCCTAACTTTCGCATGTTCCTCACAGTTAATCCTAGCTACGGAGAAGTGTCTCGGGCAATGCGAAACAGAGGAGTCGAAATATTTGTGAGACAGCCTTGCTGGCTGCTGGAAGAGCCTAGCGTATTTAGCGGTGACAAATTCGAGTTTAAAGATGTAAACAGATTCCTTGTTCTGTCGGGTATTCCAACCAAGAGCTTGGTGCAAGCAATGTCTAAAGCGCATGTTTATGCCAGAAAGGAAGGCATCAGCCTTAATATTTCTGTAACATACCTGGAGCTCGCCCGCTGGGTTCAATTGTTCCAGCAACTTATCACGAATGGGAACCCGTCTATCTGGAGCCTAACAACAAGCTGGGAACATATATACACATCATCATTTGGCGAGGCTGATGGGGGACGTACTGTTACCCATGCAAAAGATGCTTTTCTATCGGCCGATGAATTGTCTGAATCTTGCAAGTCTCTGGGGTCAGCTTTGTCTTTGCCCGGAGGTTGGCCTATGCCACTGAAGTTGGAGGACTGGGTGTTGCACCCACGGGAATGCACTGTGAAGCAAAATTGTATGTACGTCGATTTTTTGGCGTCTCAACTATGTAGCATGTACCCCAATTCAACCGCGAATTCTGAATCTTCCTCGATGGATGTGGATACTGCTAGTGGGTTTGTAAATCCTTCCTTGATGGATGACTACAAGTCACGTCAAATTATGATTTCAAGCTCCGAGGAGGACCCTAGCATTACATCGTGTGAAAAGAAGCTATTTTTTGCTGCCGATTGGGCAATTGAACAGGCACCTGAGGTTGATCTTAAATTGTATATTCTGTGGTTTTGCAAGTCCGAGATCTTAGCTGAGTTCTCGAAGTTAATTGAAGAAGATGTTATGAAGCATCCTGTCTGGTTGTATATGAGTGACCGCTACAAAGAGCTCACTTCGCTGTGTGAAGAAGTATATTCTATGAGTAGATCAATACCGATGCTGTCACTGGAGCTGGTTGATGAGGTCGCACCAAGTTATGAAAACCAAATATTCCTTTACAATGCTATCAAAGCTGTTGTGGGCCCTTTAAAGTGTACTTACAAGCAGTGGAATGATGAGGTGAAACACATGGAAAACGAGGGGAAATACATGGAAATGGAAAACGAGAAAGTTCAACCATTTAGAGGTATGTTAGAATATTTGCGGATGTTGGAAGAGGACTTCCTCAAGAAGCTTGTTGAGCTTGTGGAGTCTCAGGATTTTGACCAACACATTCAAACATATGAGAATTTCCTGGAAGACCACATACTATTTTGGAACTGTGCAAAGAAATTTAAGAGAGAAGACTTTGGGCCATTGTTAGTTTCTTGGCGGTCATTGCTGAAGAATGCTGCGAAATTGAAGGATGTCTGTCCAATAGCAGTTGATCAGCTGCTGGTAAGCCATAACATTCTCCTCATCTCCTTTTTATGTGATGAATATATAACTGTGAAAGATAATCTGGAGTTTATGTTGTGATTGGTAGGAGAATAGCAAAAGTCTGGAAAAGATTTTGCATTGGTGCATTCATTCAGAGAAGTCCTTGCTATGGGATTATGGTGGTCATCCTGATTTGCCGTCAGCTGCTGCTTTATTTGATAAGCAGAATGAGCTTTTGAAATTTTGTGACCCGCTTTGGCCAACAAAGTCAACATTGATTAAGGACAAGAAAGAAAAGGCGAGATCTGAGAATCCTGGTATGTTTTGGTGGCCTTACATTTTATTCAGTTGCTTTAAAAACAATTGTAACCTTGTAATTTGAGTCTTGACATACCATTGGTTTGGTTGACATTCTTTTTTGCAGTAGGGGATTATGTGGTTGAAATTGTTGCAACATCCAATTCTGAACTTCGAACCCTAGTAGTGGAAGGTGGTTTGCTTGCTTAAATCCTATACTTACATATAAATTTCTACTGAGACCATGCCTTTTTTATTGCTTTTTCTGAATTTGCAATTTTTTTTTTCTTCTAGGTATTTCTAAGCTGCCAATTATTATGACTAAACTTGCTTTGGGGGGTTATGATGAAAACCATGCTGTAAAGCAATTGGATGAAATTCATGAGGTGAGCATGACTTTCAGTAATGTCTAATGTAATTTGATTCCCTGCTTCTTTTTTTCCTTTTCCCTTTGCTCTTTTTCCCCTTTTCAAAGCACATAATGAAGACTGTTTTGATACAGAACCTCGTCAAATGCCTCAAATATGCAAAGCAGAAATGCGAGAAGAATTTGGGTCACAACAAATTGGAGGTTTTAGAAGGATATTCTTCTGCTTTTTGTTCATTCCCCACTGAGATACTGTGCCATAGGTTTGGTTTCGACAGCTGGCAGGAAACTCTTCCCTTTACTGACATAACAAGCTTCTACTTTGACATGGAGTTGCTTCAGGAACTATCATCTGCGCTTGTGACTGGTTCTGAAAATTTAAAGGAGGTAAAGGTTTCCTAAAAATCATATGAATACAATGCTTTGTACGTGTCCATAATATAAGCTGTAATTCTTCATTTTAACGCAATAAAAATAAGGAAAATGTTTCACATATGCAATATGAAACCGTAACTGGAATTAAGATCTCTTTCAAAGAGAAAGATATCAAAAATATAATGTTTGTTATTGGTTTAAATCCGGTAATTTTCCAACAAGTCAGATGTTGTCTCATCGAGTACACTTATGCTATTTGATCTGCAAAGATTATATCTTTCTTTGTTATTTTTCTATTCCCAATTAATAGTATTATTTTATTGTCTTGTTTGAATTTCGTTTTCTTGTATTGCAGAAATGGACTGTTATATCTGAGCATCTGAAAAGTGCGCTTGATTTTTCACTGAGCTTTTCATCAAGACCTCCACAATTGTTTTCTCCGCATCAAAAACTTTATTGGATACATGATATGTGGACTTTATTTGATGAAGGTAAGTACATTTATTTCCTTTGGTTGTCTCCTACAGTATCTCTATACTTACACCTGGTTTTGCAGTCAAAGCAAAAGTTATCAGCTTTGTTCTCGAGATGTGGTTTAGTTGGCATCAATCCCTCTGGACTTGCTGTCCAATTTCAGTCAAGGTATGCGTTCTTCAGACTCCATTTCATATATGATTATGGGAGTGAGCTTAATGTGTCTGTGTCATGTTATGATATGATAGGACTCTCAGGGAATGTCTGACTGCTCTCTCCACGATAGTGATTTCAAATCAAGAGACGTTCGTTATGATATTCCAGTACCTGATATGATTGTTCAGCCTGTTTTGACGAGTACAGTCCTCCAGATATTGTAAGACCTCTCAATCATTTATCGTGCCACATATTGCCATTCTTTTGAAGTCCGCCTGTTGAGGCTTCGCTATGTAAACTACCATGCTAAAAGTTGCATTTTTCATGACCAATCCGCCATCAGATAATTTTCAAGTTAATTGTATGTATTTTGTAAGTTTACCCTCTCTTTTCTTGCTTGACTCAGGACGTCTAGTGGTACCACTGTTATAAAAAATTGTTTTGAGAGCTCGTTGAAGCTTAGAGTAGCATCGTGTAGTCTCTGGCGCAGCTTGTCACCTGGATCAAGTTTTAGTGGATTTCTTTCATCTGCTCTGCGATCTCTGTTTCAGCAGGTTGTTAAGCTTAGTTAAAAAATAACCCAGTTTTTATAATATTTGTATTTATATAATTTTGTTATGTGCTGCGTTGTTTACATACAAGCAATTAATTGTTACATTTAGGCCATTCTTTAAAAAATAATTTAATTATGTTATTATGTTCTGTGCTATTCTATTTTCAGATCATAATTGCACACCGCAGAGCATTTGATGCTGACAGTTTTGAGCGTATCCAGAAGATTCTTCCTAACCTGTGGACGAATAAGTCTGAGGTATATGTACTTTGTATTTCACTCCCCGATTCTCAATAATATACTAGTACTAAATTTTTCCCATGATGACAGCATGAGAAGTTCAAAAGAGAGATACATAATTCAAGCCATCAAGGTCTGAAAACATCATTCGACACATATATTTCACCACTGCTCGGGGAGTTATGCGGGCAATCATTCACGGGTGATTATATTTCTACTAGGGTTCAGGGAAATTCCTTATTTTAATTGTTTTCATTTTTGTTTTGATGTGGCTTTAACACTGTATTTCCTTATAGATTGCATCTCTAATGTTGGCCGTGCGTGGTTGTACCTTGGGGGATTACGCTTGAATCTTTTGCTTAGCTGCGATGATTTGGATCCAGCCGTGAAATATCATTGCAAGATTTTACAGTTAACTGACAAGATATCCTCACTTAAGCTGGAAATTCAGGTATCTTAAATATTTATATATTTATTTTAATTTATTCTTATCACGTGATGTTTACTATTTACGTCATACATGATTGTATCTTATTTTTCATTTGCATCTCTCAATCATTCTTACTATTTATTATTTATTTATTCATTGGCTTTCTCTCGGGATTTTCTGCGGGATAAGATATATAGACGAATCGCCCTTTGGTTACCGGCCTAGCACCGTAATTTAATTATTTCCTCGTCCAATCTGTGTAGAGATTGGCAGAGTGTACTTTGCCAAATCATTTTAACCATGTCTTTAGTTTTAGTTAAGGAACAATATATTACCTTAATGCAAATACTTCAAACAATGTGTTTAATTATTCATTTCAGTATAACCATATTGTTTCATTTGTTCCTTTGAGAACAGTACAAGAACAAATTTCAGTATAACCATATTCCTATCGAGTTATCGTTTCTCTATTTTCCAAATTACTAATTTTAAATTATAACATTAGGTGCGGCAAGAATGCAACTACTTGGCTGGACGGCTCTCTACAAGAATAGATTACGCGAGGCAACAGAAAGAGTTGGAGAGGCTTGAAGAGAAAAGGAGAAAAATAGAAAGAAAGGTATATTTTGTTTTTTCAGTTCACATTTAATCAATTATCAGAGGGGAGCTTCGTCAAGGAAGGAGTTTACCTTGCTGTGCTCATTTTCGTTCTCTGAAAATCTATCTCCTATACCTACCATTTAGAGCAAGAATTAAGATAAACTATCAAACATTAGGATCTAACTGGGAGCTATCATTGCATGCTCTCTTCTTTGTCTGATCGTCATTAACATATCTCTGTGCTTAGGCTGTGTTTCGCTCCAACTACAAAAAGTTTCAGAAACTAAAAGGTGAGTGCAAAAATTTTCTTGCACGTTTCGAATCATCAAAGTTCTTGTGGAGTAGTTCCCTCGAAGCCATCAGCTCAGAACAGATCTCTAACTGGCAGGTAAATACTCCGATATTTAAGCTGCAATTTAATTTTTGTATGAAGTAGCAATGACGTGTATAGTTTGGAATTATTTGTTCTTTCGCTTGTCTTCATTTTGTTCTATTGTTTTCACTTACTTCAGAGGACAGCAACAGCTTTCATAGAGAAAGATTTGCCAGGGAAGTACCCGGAGTATGTTGATTTTGTTCAACCAGTTCAGGTTGCTATATATGAAATGAAATTAGGTGTCTCTCTGGTTGTGTCAAACCTCATGGAGAAAAGGGCATTGAATACAATGTTGAAACCTATAGGAGAAAGCAGAGCGGATTCTTACACTATGGATGTACTTATGGTAGGCTAAGTTCTCCACCTGTTTTTTGTGAAGCTCATGTAGCTTTGCTTTGTCACTGATTGACTTCGAACGCTTGGCAGGAATTACTTTATACTTTGATGAAATTTCCTATCGCTTCTCCTTCACAAAGCAAATCTGTCAAGCTGAATAGTGATTTTCCGGAGGTTTCACCGAATGAAGTAGAAATTGCAGCGGACATGAGTACGGAAGATATTGATCTACTAGATAACCTTATTACTTTTGTTGGTGATGTTACGGTAGATCAATCAGTAAGTCTTTCATCTCAAGAAGTTATCTCATTGGATGGTCCAAATTTGACTTTATAAGATTTTTTTATTTGTTTTTAATTTTTTCACTGTTCGGTTTTCTAAAATCTTCCCTAATGTTTAACTGATTGCTGTGCTAAATGTAACAGGTCTCTCCTTCTCAGCTTAAAGCTTTTTTGAAACAGAATATGCTTTTCCGAACTACACATTCTGTGTTTAATGCACAGATGATGGATTCTTCGTCGTTTAAGGTATGCTCTAGTTAACTCATGTCCTTGCTTGCCTCTGGTTGCTGCATATCAGGTTTCTCATGATTTGTTTTGTGTCATATGTCACAGATCTTGGAAAAAATGTTTCTTGAATTCACTGATTCTTGGACTAGGATGAAGACTCAAGTAAAAATTAGGGAAAATTCGGATTCGCAGCAATACAAGTTCAGGCCTCGTGCGTTCAAGATAGACAGTATTATTGAGCTTGACATTTCAACTCTTGAGAAAGCTTTGACGAGTGAAGTTTTCTTGGAATGGAAGGAATTGGTCTCTGAAGACGAACATGGTGCTAAAGTAAGAAAAATTAAAGTTTTTATCTTATAAGTTGCCTTTTCTCTTTTTCTTTTCAAGCTGCATATAAACAAGTCATTACAACCCTCTTTCCATTTATTAAAAAATTAAAAGGGGAGAGAGAGGAGAGAATATGAGCCTTTAAATTAATAACTTTCTTTAAAACAAAAATCAGGTAAAAGGAACTTTCATAAAGAATCATGCAATTTTTCTTTCTTGCAACTTATGCCTTTGCATCCAATAATTTATATTGTTAAAATTAATTTTATTTATCAGGACGATGTTTCCAAGGAGCAACTCGACTTGGAAGAAGAATGGAATATCATAGATGAATCAGTCTTTAACAGAGTCGTGAACTTACATGATCAGTTATTCCGGCTGAATAGCTTTGTTAAAACTGTGAGTATTCTTTCGAAGTTATGTTATATTTCCAATCGAATAACATGCTTTATATGTTTTTGACTTGTCCATCTCTTATTCTGCATGTATATCCGGTCATATATCTATGATTGGATACTTATAAACCTTCTCAATATGTATTTTTTAATCTAACAGGGTACGACACAAATCTTAGAAGACGAACGGTTTCATTCTTTTACCGACTCTTACATTCTTGGGACAACGATAATAAGAGGTGGGATAATATAGAAGACCTCCCACTCATTTATTTAATATGTTATCTATTTATCTTATCTATCACATTGGATATCAGGTTTGCAAAGTACATCCTTGTCTAGTTTGGATGCTCGTCTGGCTCCAGAGAACTTGCTACGCCTTTGCTTAGAGCATGACCAAAAGTTTTCCTCATCTCAAAAATCAGCTCGCATATACAACTTTTACAAGGTTCGGAAAACTATTATCCCGCTTTAAAGTATTTTTTTTTCTTCTCGCTTTGGATATTTTATTGACTAAAGTCCCTTGTAGGATTCAAATGCCTTGGAGATGTCGAAACTTTCGAGAATACTTTGTCCTCTCGAGCAGCATGTCCGTTCTTTTGTTGACGAATGGGAGGATGATCATGCACTTCATAAGATCTTAAATGTGATCGAAGTTCTCTCGAATATTCCATTGACCACACCACTTGCTAAGGTAGGGTCTCATATTCCTTTTTGTTATTCGAAGTGATTTTTTACCTTGATATTTACTTTCGAGGCATTTTTTCAAATATATATATATATATATATATATATATATATATATATATATATATATTTGGTCTCAAAACACACAAACATTTCGGCTTATGTTAGTTATTGATCCGCACATTATTTTTTTTCAAGGTTCTCTCGGGATTGCAATTTCTAGTAATGAATATTCAGACACAGCAAGAGAACGGCTCAAAAAAATTCCGTCATACAGGTAAGATTAAGTTATTTCATTGAGCAAAGATATGCTGAATTTCTCTGAATACATTATTCTTATTTTTTTTTTCCTTGAATGTTGTATAGATCAACTGGAATCTCTTCTTGCTCTGGTGGTGTCATGGCAAAAGATGGAGTTTCAGTCATGGCCGGTACTGCTTGATGAAGTGCAGCATCAATATGACATTAATGCGGGGAAGGTAAGCTAATGCTCTTAGCATTCTTTGGGGAAGGAAGACAGAAGTTTGGTTTTCCTTGATAGTTAGAAAATATCATACGATATAGCATCAATATAAACATAACGAGTAGTGTAATTAGACCTATTTCCTAGCCAAATCCGAGTCTTTAAAACTCGTGTCCTTACAATGGATTAATAGCATGTGGCTTTTTTCCCACTTTTCCAGATCTAATGTTTAACCCTTGTTCTTGCAGTTGTGGTTTCCTCTTTATCCAATCATCTTTAAGGAAAGTCAACCGGGAATGAGCAATAACATGGAAAGGTATGTTTTGAATCCATTAATCTAGATTCTGTCTTTATTTCAAAATTTGAACTATTAATGACTTTCCAATTTAACAATCACATATCTTGCAGCTTAAAGGATTTTATTGAAACATCCAGCGTTGGTGAATTCAGAAGGCGTCTTCAGCTTCTCTTTGCTTTCCTTGGTCATGTATGTGTGACTAAATGGCTGAACCATGATCAAAGGTGGGAATGATTTGAATGACAGGATAAGGACTTTGAAAAAGAACAAGAAAACTTTTGAATTCTCCTCTATGGTTACTATTTAATTATTTTTCAACTTTGAATGTGCAATGTATTTATCCTTACTGTTGATTTATACACGAGTCAGTTTAGTGCTTTATTAATTGATACTAGTTCTTGCAGTTTGTCTGAGATGGAAAATCTGAAGATCTTGTACAACGTTGTTGGATTTTATGTCCAATCCTTACCACGGTGAGTGATCTTATTTGGGATGCATACTGTTTTCTTGTGATTATTCATCTAGCTGTAAGCTTCTTTTGTGGGTATTTCTCTGACTACGTTTTCCCATTTCAGTCTTTTGGAACATATAAAACATAGTAGGAAAGAGATTGAGAAGGAGCTGAAGAAACTTCTGAAATTATGTTCCTGGGACCGCAAAGAGAGTTTTCTGTCGATGGAGAATGCAAAAAAGACAAGGCAGAAGTTCAAAAAACTCGTACAGAAGTACAATGTAAGTTTAAATGCTTTCCCTAGTTAACTCATGATCATTTACTAAGCGTGCAAGGGCGTGTAAGTCTAGTTGAAACATTCTCTTATACTTTTTGAATGTAAAAGCTGTCCGATTCTACGGCCATGTATACGTGAATCATGTTTTTGATCTTTGCCTTTTAAATTCTGTTTCTACAGGATTTATTGCAGCAACCTGCAATGGTTTTTCTTAACCAAGAAGCCGAACTGCAAAAAACAAGACTCAAGCCTGAGCATGGTCAAAAGTTTCTCAGTGACCTAACAGAAACACAGCTAGTGATGCCAAGTGCTACTTCTGCTTCTCCCCTTTGTGCTGAAGAACACAGGTTTTTGCCTGCTATAGTTTTCTTTGCATTCTTTCCCGATATGCTCTCTTTCGAAATACCCTTGCTCCATAATTTTTATACCAATATGTCTTTACTAGGTTTGAATGGTATGCTGAGTGGAAAGACAGAGCCGAGGCTGTGTTCAAGCATTTACAACTCAAGATAGCATCCGAAGGTGAATGCTTGGGCAAGCCATGCGTCCCATACAAAGATGCCTGGAATGACTTGTGGTTTGAGCTTACGGGTATCATAAGTAAGGTTGTAGATTATGGCGATATCTGGAAGGAAGAACACAAGAGCCAAAAAAAGAAATGGGCTCTATCAGAATTTCTAAACCTTTTAAAAAACAGTGGGTTAGCTAAACATACCCCTGTACACATAAAGGTATATATATCATCATTATATTTTGTTATTTCTTGTCCTGAATCATAACTTGGTGATTATTACATATATATTTCCCGTCTCATTCTTTTTGTGTAACTATGGCTTATGCCGATATCAATTAAAAAGTTACCGTTTCAAAAAAAAAAAAAATTACATATATATATTTTTTCATTTTTGGTAATATGTAGGATCAGCCTACATCTTGGTGGTTCCTCCAACCCTTGCATGACTTGCAAGATGTGTTGCCTGACAATTTGATTAATACTGCTGATTATCTTGGAAAATCTGATAGTACATCACCAAAAAAATTACCCAATGAATGGAACAATGTTACTGGAAGCTACTTCAAGAGTGTAGCGTCTATGTTGGTTCTACATCAGATTTTCCCTCACAAGGATATTGGTTGCGAAGAGGTGCGTTTTGGAATCAATTATTTTAGCATTTCCAAGCATATCTTCAACCTCTTTTCCTTTGTTAAGGTTTGGAAATTCTTGATATTATCTGTTCTGTTTTTGTTGATGCTTGTCGCTCGCTCTCGTAGGTGGACAGGATAGGATCTTTCATCCAACAGCTTATTGAGATACAACAGAAACAACACGATACAGCTTCTATTTTTGCCAAGGATTTGAAAAGTTTCAAGGATCATGTTTCTGCTGTGAAGAGCTTGTATTCGAATTATAGCAGTTCAGATGATGAAAGTCACAGATTGCCTGGTTTGGTTCACAGCCGGGATGCCATCTTTAAGTGCATGTGGCAGCAGAAAGTCAGTCCCCTGCCGTTTTTTATGTTGGTTTTTCTTAAATTTATCTTTGTGGAAGCTAAAAATAAATTTCTAATACAATGCAGCAACTTTTTGATTCTTTATGCTCCATTGCACACGATGAACTGTTGCTGCTAAGGAAATTTGATCAAACCCATCCAAAAACTTGTGGAACCGTCCATGCTGCATCTCATGGGATCTTCACTACCATTGAGAAATTTTTTCTGGTTTTTAAGAGTACCAAGGTTTGATTTCTTGTCCTTGTGTTTTTTGCATGAGACTAGTAGCTCTTGCTGTATATTAATTTATATATATGTGTTTCAGGAATCGCTGGATAATTATCTTCTCGGTCAGAATAGAGTTATAACTAATGTGGCTTCTTCACATCTTTTTGTTATGTCGAAAGAAATGGAAGAATTGGTGTGTCATAACTTCCATATTATAGAAGATTTTAAAATGCATCTTCTTCTACTCAACAAGGCAGATGTTGATAGGAGCTCTGTTAAAGATGCTCTGCTCAGTCATTTTGATGAATTGTTCACGAAGGTTAGCCCTTTATTTTATTTTTTCATTTTCAGGCTTGTGATTCTGTTCCAGACTGTACCTTAAAACAACATATTTATTTAACTTCTGCAGGTAGATTTAGTGAAAATGGAGCTCTATTCAGTGGGAAAAGATGAGAGCATGAACGATCATAGCATTTCTGTACTTGACGATGAACTTGTTCGGTCACTCGGTAGCATATTCGAGGACATTAAGCAGGTTGTGCAAAAGTTAAGTTCACCATGCAATGACGAAAGTCTACCTGCAATTCAGGGAAAGATTACCTCGTGGAGAATACTGTTCAAGTCGTTGGTGGAGAACTTGAGTTTGGTACATTTACGTGATAAGCTTCTAAAAGTGATAGCGTCTGCTGTAAGTTTGAAAAGCCCTTTTCTGTCTTTGATTGATTTAGTATTGGAACTTCGTTAACTTGTGTCTCATAATTGATTTGATGCACAGAATGAACGGCTTAACAATGCTGGGAGCGAAAACGTGTCTATCTCTGCCTTCTCTGGAGCTCTTTTTAAGCATTTGCCAGTGTCGTTAGACGTGCTCGTGAATTTTGGTGACCAACTTCTGCAAGAACATTTAGACATGCATAAAACAGTAAGTTATCAGTTCCTAAGTTACCACTTCGGATTTTGCTAATTCAACCTACCCTGTCAGAGAATAGAGATTGAAATTCGACCACGCTACAATTCTCTAGCTAATTATTGTTTCTCTAGTTTTGTACTAGTCTGAAACTTATGTCTATGCTCAATGCAGGTTTCTATGATGATTCGCCTACTATCAGACGTTCTTGCTTCATTATATTCGAAAGGGTTTGGAGTTGCAGAAGATCAAGGCAGTGATGAAGCCGGTGATAAGCAACAAGATGCAAGTGGAACAGGAATGGGCGAAGGTGTGGGAGCCAAGGATGTCAGTGATCAGATAACAGATGAAGATCAGCTTCTTGGGGCATCTAATAAGGTATGATAAAATTAGATCGTGTTATGTGTGAACAGAAACTTGTTGCATTTTTTTTGCTTTAGCTGAACTTTCCTTGTCTGCTTCTCCAGCTCGATGAAGAACAGGATGCCTCTGATGAAGTACCGAACAAGAACGATAAAGGTATTGAGATGGAGCAGGATTTTCAAGCTGATACTTTTGATGTCAGTGAGGACGAATCTAAAGAAGATGATATGGATGATGATGACGATGAGCCGCAACTCGACTCTGTGATGGGAGACACTGGTGACAATAGTGAAGTAATTAAAGAAAAACTTGGTGATGAGGACGATAAAGATGAAGAGGACGAAGAAAATCCAAATAATGAAAACGAGAAATATGAATCTGGGTCCGCGGTCAAAGATACAGATCCGAACTCCAGGGAGCTGCGAGCCAAGGATGATTCTGCTCTTACGACTGATGAGCATGAAGAGACTAACTCCCAAGAAGGTGATGGATCCGATGGTGAGAAAGGGGGCCAAGACGAACTTGGTGATGATGAAGAGAACGTGGAAGATGCTAAGATGGACAAAGAAGAAGCATTTGCAGATCCAACGGGTTTGAAGCCCGAGGATATGGTGGAGCAAGATCCCGGTGAAGATATGGACTTGGATAAAGAAGACGTTGGAGATTCTGTAGAAGGTGATGATGCTTCTCCAGAGCAAGAGGAAACGGTGGATCAAGAAGATCCTGGGGAAGAGAGCGCTGATCAAAATGATGAAAACATGGTAGAGGGCGAGGCTGGAAAAGAGGACGCAACTACAGAGGGAGACGAGACCAGTGGTGATCCTGAAAAAAATCCAACGGAATCGAATAGGGAAGTGTTTGGACTCGGAATTTCAAACGGACTTGGCGATAATCCCAATTCAGAATCACTCGCGGAACCCAATGGCAATTTACAGGAATCCAATACAGATAACATGGCACCAGAATCAAACTGGTCGAATAACGATATGCAGAATGGTCTTGCTCCTTTGAGAGGTTTACCGTCTAGCAACGCCTCTGATCAGGATACAATGGTTTCTGAGTCGGCTAATAGTGGGAGAAACGCCGGTGATCAATCACAATCTCAAATGCCTCAGCGTGACTCTTCAGCTGTACAGAAGAACCAACCAAACCCTAATCGTAGTCTCGGCGATCCACTCAAGGAATGGAAGGAAAGGGTGAAAGTGTTTCTTGACCTCGAGACCGATGACACAGCAGCACAGGGAGACGAGATCCAGGATGAAAATGCAGATGAGTTTGGATATGTGTCAGAGTTTGAGAAAGGGACATCACAAGCGTTAGGAGTTGCAACCTCTGAGCAAATCGAGGGTAACGTAAACGGTGAAAAAGGAACCGAAGACGAGCCTAATGCAGACGGAGATGATATTATGGACATCGATAACGAGAAAGAAAGTTCCAAAACACTGCCACTGAAGAACGGACCTTTGCTTCCCAAAGGCAGGTCCGAGGATAAAACGCCCACTCCAGAGTTGAAGGATTCACTAATGGATGAACCCAAAGAAACTAGAACCCAAGACGATGATGATGACATGGCAGGCTTGTCTGATGGCTTAGTCTCTCTCAGAAAGACTTTCTACAGGGAAGGTGTGGATCAGCTGAGTAAGCTTTCTATGGACGAGAGTGACTTGGGAAAAGCTCGGGATGAAGCAGAGGCTTCATCAGCTGATCCTGCGAATTGCTCAATGGACCTGTGGAGAAGGTACGAATCGAGTACAACCCGGTTATCTCACGAGTTAGCCGAGCAGTTGCGTCTAGTTATGGAGCCGACCGTGGCAAGTAAGCTCCAAGGTGATTACAAGACCGGAAAACGCATAAACATGAAAAAGGTATTATTTCATTTGGACTCTCCTTGAAAAACATTACAAAGTCGTACTGTTAGTGTGCTGGTATAATATTGATATTTGATTTCATTTCATCTCCAATCAGGTCATTCCATACATAGCTAGTCATTTTCGGAGGGACAAGATATGGCTGAGGAGAACCCGGCCGAACAAGCGAGACTACCAAGTGGTTATTGCAGTGGACGATTCTCGAAGTATGTCTGAGAGTGGTTGTGGGAGTGTTGCCATTGAAGCCCTCGTTGCTGTGTGTCGAGCCATGTCTCAGCTTGAAATGGGAAATTTGGCTGTGGCAAATTTCGGTACCAAAGGAAACATAAGATTACTTCACGATTTCGATCAGCCCTTCACCGCAGAAGCTGGGGTCAAGGTCAGTACTCATTCTGGGAAAAGTCCGAAATTATTGTTACACTTGGAACGGTGAATTAGTCTTTTATGTATTTGATTTCATTTTTAGTATACTCAAATAATATTCAATCTTTAACGATGGTAAATTTTGCTCAGAGGTACCCGGATCATTCATTAATTTTATTGGTTTTTGGGTTCGTCTTTGTTTCTTGTCCGCAGATGATCTCTAGCTTCACTTTCAAGCAAGAGAATACCATTGCCGACGAACCAGTGGTCGATCTATTGAAGTATCTGAACACCAAGCTCGACGCTGCAGTCGCAAGAGCAAGACTTCCATCGGGACAGAACCCACTGGAACAACTTGTTTTGATAATTGCGGATGGCAGGTTCCATGAGAAGGTATTCATTTTTTTTTTTCCAAAATCCCACTAAATTTTGTATAGTATTTTTTTTTTCCTATTTCACTTCACCAAATATTTTCTTTGAGTATTGAACTTACCAATTGTGATCGATGCAGGAGCGTTTGAAACGCTGCGTGAGGGACTTCTTGAGTAGAAAGCGAATGGTTGCATTTTTGCTGCTCGACAGTCCGCAAGAATCCATTGTAGACCTTATGGTAAATTTAATCATCCAAGTATATTTGAAAAAAGTAGAAATATATATTCTCTTTGTACATGTTTTCTGATAAAAAGAAAATATTTGTATTTACTTGGTGGTTATAGGAAGCATCGTTTGAAGGCGGGAATATTAAGTTTACGAAGTACATGGACTCCTTTCCGTTTCCCTTCTACATTGCTCTCAGAAATATTGAGGTGCTTCCGAGGACACTCGCTGATTTATTAAGACAGGTAAATCCAGTTTCGCTTTCATTAATTAAGTTTCAGTTTACTATTGGCTAAAATCTAGGCAAAGTCTGAAAAAAGTTATTTCCCTTTTTGGTTGCAGTGGTTCGAGTTGATGCAAAATACAAGAGATTGAGTACGTGCTACTGGATTTATTTTATTTTATCAACTTTATTGGGATTAGTCTTCGTGTTTTTAGACTAGGATTAGCACATTCTTTATTTATTTAAATTTTTAATGTGTATTTTTATACACAATTTATTTTGTTAAACATACCGAGACATAACTAAAATTTATTTTGAAAACTAGGTAACCGATGTACATTTCATTACAGGGTTACCTATTTTTTTTTTTTTTTTTTCCCTTGTAATATCTCACTTTCTCACTGCCGAGCAAGACTATGCTCTGTGGGAGAATGCATGATTACAACAAGAATATAAATATAAATATAAAGTTGATCCACAACAAGAATGGTAATATTGTCTGATGATTTGTTGATGTTGATGACATCGGCGCTCTAAAATATAGAACAAAAAATGAATTACACTGGTCATCGTTATAATTAACTGTTCTAAACATAAAATGAAATAAATGAAATGAAAAGAGAAATTTCATATTTTATAGGTCAAATTCAACTTTTATGATTCTAAGTTTCTATACAATTTTGGAACCTAATATCACAATATACAACAAATCTTTATAAATATTTGAAAAGCTGCCACCTTTACCAAGTCATATGTATTTTTCTTCTTATATTGCATAAGCTGCCAAATGTAAGTCACTCGAAACTCTGGCAAGTAAATGTATTAGTCGTTGAAAAAGTCCGAGGATCGTTTGAACTTTTCGTACTAACTTTTTGGACGCAAAGCATGAGCTAGCCCAATTTCACGCTAAAACTCCACATCTTCTTTAGTCTATTTCGTTTGTTCTTCTCTCGTTTTATATGTTTCATTTATTCAAATTTGATATGGTATACGTACCATCATATCGTTGATTAGTGTGGTTTAGCTCCATATCCACTTTTCATCTTATTAAAAAAAAAAAAAAAAAAAAAAATTGGCTCAAGTATTTATTTTTGTGAGGAGATCTTCCAGACTAAAAAAAAAGAGGTATATACTATACTTATATATTTTTTTGGTTGGTCATGACCCATATGGACGGGCGTAGGACCCAATGAACTATTAAGGCTAACCCATGGTAACCGATTCTTTACTATATATATATATATATATATATATATATTTTTTTTTTTTTGTAGTCCGAAACGTAAAATAAATTTTAAATTATGAGGAATCAAAATAGGAAAATGAAAAAATAGACACAAGCATTCTCCACGTGTATTCATTAGTATAGATTCCATTTTTCACCCAATTTTTCATAAAAATGTAATCAACTAATTAGTTATACACTTGTCATATCTATCTAGCATAGCTGTTAATTTCACACCGCCTCCAATGTTAAAGTTGTGAGTTCAATCTTCATTGACAATTATAATACTTTTCTTTCCTTTTTAATTTCCTCCATCCAAACAACACAAAGAAAATATGGACTCCTAACCACGCATTGGAAGGCAAAGTATTTATTTTTTGTGATTAAGCTAGTATGATGTAAAAAAAAATTAGTAGGCCAATTCAAACTTTTTTGTATGAATTGTAAAAATAAATATTGTTTCTAATAATATTTCATTTTGATTTCAAAAAATGACGTCATATATCATTGCGAACCTCCATTGAATATTAGATCGTGTATTGGGTTGGGTCTTGTTAATTTCCACAGCTTCAAACAGTCGCTCACTATATCCGTAAGTTGCGATGAGTTATCCTAGAAATTAATACAGACGCACAGCGACTTGACTCAACTATCCATCTTTGGAGTCAGTCAATAAGATGTGGGGTCACCAAAATCCAATTAGCTTGTACAAAATCGATAGTTACGCCAAACTTTGTGGAATAGTCGAGATGAGTCATAATAGCACCACCTCTATTTAAACACCAAGATTTTCTCATCTCAAACACACACAGGACAGGACGACCAATTATGGCTTCGCTCGTCAAAGCCAAAGCACTTTGCTCTTTCTTCCTCTGCATTTATCTCTTCCCTTCCTTGGCTAGTTCCACAATATTATTCCAGGTACAAAGTAGCAGCTTATTTATTACTACTTGACTTACATGATGATATAATTATTGGGTTAATAATAATACGCTGTAATTAATTAGGGTTTCAATTGGGGTTCAAGTGAGAAAGGAGGATGGTATAACTCACTAAAGGACAAAATTCCGGATCTGGTTGGCGCCGGAATTACTCATGTCTGGCTTCCCCCTCCTTCTCACTCTAATGCCAATGCTCCCCAAGGTGCGCTACTTATTATATGATTCAAATTTCAAATAAAATCAACTGCATTAAGATTTTGTGCCCCCATATTTATTAAGGTATTTATTAAGACAGTCAAGATGACAATAGAAAGAAATGACAAATTAACTAGTTTACTTATACTAGTGTTTAGATACACGCAAACGTGTTTGAGACTAGTAATACCACTTATCCTCTTACGAATAAGACTTGAGATTATGACACGTACTCATAAAAGTGCTACACTGTTCGTTTAATTTTTTACAAAAAAAAAAAAAAAAAAAAAAAAAAAAAAAAAGAAATTGAATTTTTCAAAATTCTCTTAATAAAATACTCATAAAAGTGCGACATTTTGATAATCGGGTGCAACTTTCCGTTGCACCCGATGCCTTTATTTGTAGTAGTGTATAATCAATTATGGTCAATAACACTCGGTCAAAGGAGAGGACATAACTGGTCAAAATACACATATTTATCATATTTATGATAAATTTTATTTAAAAATTGAATCATGGTAGTTCACACATGGAGTATGAAATTTTCCTTCGTATCGTACATATTAAAAAGAATTAAAACTTTTGTTTATCGGACAAATAACTTAAATAATAACAACCAATAAAAAACAAACAATACAGTAAATAAATTCAATTTTTTTTCACTAATATAAATTTTGTTTACTTAAAAATATAGAAGAAATTTCTTGAGATATCTGAAAGGTTATCCTCAATTAAAATTATTATCCAAGTATTTAAAGTATTAAAAATAATCTATCTTATGCTTAATTCTCGCATTGTATAACACATGCATATTATTTTAGTTTGACCTATTTTATTTTTTTAAGTATTAGATAATTAGACTAAATTTTTAAATAGATCATACCCATATGCATAACTCTCCAAAAACACATACAATAATACAGTTAATCGTGAAATACATTAAAAAAAAATTCATATAAGTTATTATGTGATGTAAATTGTCTTATAAACTATTATATACATATAAATTATCCATGCAAAATAAAATATACATATATTTTGTTCTATAATATGAATTTGATTACTTTCACGACTGAGCTTCGTCGAAGATTTGCAAAGAGAGATCGGAAAAGAAATTTGAAAAAGAAATAATCTTCATTAATTGATAACAACGAACAAGGACAGGTATTTATAGTTATTGATAACAACACAAACGACGAGGAAATAAAACGACCACTAACTAGCTAAAACAACCTAAACCAAATCTAATTCCAATAATTACCATCCCAATCATTAATGTTTTAGAATAATTAGCTAAATCAGTCAAATCAACAAACATGTAAAATAGCAAAATAATTAGTTAAATAACTAAAATTTAAAATATAATGTTTTAAGCAGCGTCTTTTTTTTTTTTTTTTTTTTTTTTTAACATGTTTTGATGATTTTGACGGTGTAAAATTGTATTAAACTATAAAGGGTACATTCCGCAAAGGCTATACGACCTTGACGGGTCAAAATACGGAACCAAAGCGGAGCTCGTGTCCTTGATCGCCGCCCTCCGCTCCGCCGGAATAAAAAGCATCGCCGACATCGTCATCAACCACCGCTCGGCGGAGGGTCCAGAGTCCATCTTCGAGGGCGGGACTCCGGACGGGAGACTCGACTGGGGCCCGGAATCCATCTGCAGAAACGACAAAGAGTTCCCCGGCACCGGAAACGACGACACCGGAGCGCCCTTCCATGGCGCCCCGGACATCGACCACACCAACCCCCGCGTCCGGCAAGAGCTCTCCGACTGGCTGACGTGGCTCTCCTCGCCGGAGGTCGGCTTCTCCGGCTGGCGCCTCGACATGGTCACCGGATACTCCCCGGCCGTCGCCAAAATCTACGTGGAGGCCGTGAAGCCGGAGTTTGTAGTCGGCGAGAAATGGGACGATTTGGTGGACTCAGACTCTCACCGCGGTGCCCTCGCCTCGTGGGTCGATGCCGCCGGAGGCGCGGTCAAGGCCTTCGACTTCACCACTAAAGGAGTCTTGCAAGAGGCGGTGAAGGGACAGCTGTCTAGGTTGAAAGACTCCGCGGGAAACCCGCCGGGGCTCATCGGAATCAGGCCGGAGAGCGCGGTGACGTTCATCGACAACCACGACACGTGGTCTCAGAGCCTGTGGCCTTTTCCTAGAGACAAAGTCATGCTGGGTTACGTCTATATCCTCACCCACCCGGGAACTCCGACCGTTGTAAGTATTTCATTTCTCTCTTGCTCTCTCTTGTGTGCACGTGTATATAATGATGTGTGTGTGTGTGTGTGTGTGTTTTGCAGTTCTATGATCACCTGATAGAGTGGGGGCTGAAAGAGGAAATAAGCAAGCTGAGCGCGATCAGAAAGAAGAACGGAATAAACAGCGGAAGCGTCGTCAAGGTTTTGGCGGCCGAGCCTGACATCTACATGGCGATTATCGATGACAAGACCATAATGAAGATTGGTCCAAAAATGAATCTGGGGAGCGATTTGGAAACCATGGTCACCACCAATGGCTACTACGTTGCCGTTAGCGGTGAAGCTTATGCCGTGTGGGATAAGAATTAGAGATTGTGTCTGATCTCTCTCTCTCTCTCTCTCTCTCTCTCTCATATATATGTATGCCTAAATCGAGTGAATTTAAAGTATGTGGTAATTTTCAAGAATGTAGAGCCAAAAGTACGAAGTATTACTAAATGGCGTTGGTGTGTAATAACGGTTATCATTATAATGATAACGTTTTTAAATAATATATAACATAATTTTAGAGCTTTCCACTTTTAATTTGACCGAAGCCAAACAATGTGCTTTATTTTTTTTCTCTTTCTCTCTTATATTGGAAAGTTGCGAACTTCAACAAGTTCAGTTTGAGCGAAGCGAGTTTTCATATGTAGTAGCTGGTTTGAAGTTTTCGCGCCGCCCCCGAGCTCTGGAAGGCAGAGTATGAGCTTGATATCTTCGTTTGGTCTCTCGACGAAGCCAAGCCTCGCTCAATTTCACGCTCTGTTGAAGTGCTACACCGAAAGCAAAAACCCAAAGCGCGTTTTGCTTGTTTTCCGCGAATTGTTGATCTACGACGAGAAGCCCAACGACCATACTTTCGCTTTGCTGATGAAAGGCTGTGCAACTCCTAGTACGTTTAGCTCCTCTCGATTGAATTTAGTCGAAGCGAATCTAGTTCACAACCAGCTGATGAAATCTGGGTGTTGCCAGTTTGTACACCTCAGCACTGCTCTTCTCGGTTTCTACGCGGAGTTGGGATACTTGAAGCTTGCACAGCAAGTGTTTGACGATATGCCTGACAGAGACCTCGTGGCTTGTAATGCGTTGATTTGTGGGTTTTCAAGAAATGGGTGTCACTTTGACGCGTTGTATTTATTTGTTAGAATGCTCAGAGAGGGATTTAGTCCTTGCCACACGACTTTCGCTGGGTTGGTTCCGTCGTGTGGTAGGCTAGGTCTGGCTTTCAACGCGAAGACTGTCCACGGGTTTGGAATCAAGACCGGCCTTGATTTGGACTCTCAGGTGAAGAACGCGTTGACCTCGATGTATGCGAAATGCGAGAGCGTTGAATCGGCCGAGAGTTTGTTCGAAGAAATGGAAGATAAGAGCGTGGTCTCTTGGAACACCATGATCAGTGCCTTTGGCCAGAATGGTTTCTCTGACGAAGCAGTGACGGTCTTCAAGCGGATGAGGGAACAGAGAGTCGAAGCGAACACGGTGACAATGGTGTGCCTTCTATCTGCAAACGCCGACCCCGAAACCATACACTGTTACGCGATCAAGACCGGCCTCGTCGAAGAATTTTCCGTAACGATCTCGTTTGTTTGTGAGTACGCGAGACGCGGGAGCTCGAAATCAGCCGAAGAGCTTTACATGTCGTCTCAAGAGGAGAGCTTGGTGGGTTTGACCGCGATCATCTCGTGCCACGCGGAGAAAGGCGAAATGCGATCTGTTGTTGAACACTTTTCCCAAATGCAGCGTTTGGACATGAAACCCGACGCGGTTACTATGGTTGGCATTGTCCACGGGATTTCGGAACCCGCTCACTTCGCCATCGGGATTGCTTTTCATGGTTACGGTGTCAAAGTCGGGCTGAGCACAGATAATTTATTCGCAAACGGGCTGTTAAGCATGTACTCGAAGTTGGATCAAACAGAAGCTACTTTCTCCATCTTCCACGAGATGAGCGAAAAGCCATTGATTACTTGGAATTCGTTGATCTCCGGTTGTGTACAGTCTGGTAGGTCAGTTTTCGCTTTCGACTTGTTCTCCGAAATGAAAACGCTCGGCTATAAACCCGATGCCATAACTATGACTAGTCTGCTATCCGCGTGTGGTCAACTCGGGTGCTCGAGGATCGGCGAGACGATCCACAGTTACATCCTCAGAAACGACGTGGAGATCGAAAGCTTTGTAGAGACCGCTCTGACCGACATGTACGCCAAATGCGGAAGAATAGAGCGAGCCGAGAGAGTCTTCAATTCAATCAGAGACCCGTGTTTGGCCGCGTGGAATTCGATGATCTCGGGGTATAGCCTGTACGGCCAAGAACGCGAAGCTCTGTCCAGCTTCTCCGAGATGAGAAAACGACAGCTGTCGGACCCGGATCGCATCACTTTCATAGGCTTATTAGCGGCTTGTAGCCACGGAGGCCTAGTAAGCCAAGGAAGAGAGCACTTTGAGGCGATGAGGAAAGAGTTTGGCATCGAGCCGGGCCTCGAGCACTACGCTTGTATGGTCGGTCTGTTGGGCCGGGCAGGCCTTTTCGACGAGGCCTTGCTTTTGGTCAGAGATATGAAAATAGAGCCCGATTCAGCGATATGGGGCGCTTTGCTCGGAGCATGTTGTGTCCACCAACAAGTCAAGCTTGGAGAGTATTTGGCCAAGAAGATGTTCTTGTTGGACGCCACGAGTGGCGGGTTTTACGTGTTGATGTCCAATCTTTACGCCATCAATGGAAGATGGGATGACGTGGCCAAAATGAGAGAGATGATCATAGAGACCGCCGCCGGAGATTCCGGTGGGTTTAGCATGATTCAAGTCACTTCATTGAGAGATGTCAATTCTAATTTCTCTCAACTATAGCTATGTTTGATTAAAAAAAAAAAATTGTCCTCTGTATTATCATGTACTAACACCTTCAGAGCATTAGTTGAAAAAAGAAATTCTTAGTTTTTTTTTTCATTTTGTTTAGTTCAGGGTTTTTAAAAAAAAAAAAAAAAAAAACTTGCAAACAAAATTAAATAGTACAGATTCTAAATTAGATGGAAGATTGAAGGGTGTTTATTATTTTTTTAAAACGAAATGTCGTAGAATAGTTAAAAAAACGACATGTCGTAGAGCGGTTAGAGAAGAAAAATTTTGTCGTAGAAGTGTAAAAAAACGACATGTCGTAGATTAGTTTATAAAAACGACATGTAGAACGGTGAGTAAAACGACATGTCATAGAACAGTTTAGATGAAAAACGACATCGTAGAATGGTGGTGAAAAACGACATGTCGTATAACAGTTTACAAGAAAAACGAAATGTCGTAGAACACTTAAACGAAAATCGACATTTCGTAAAGCGGTAAAGATGAAATACGACATGTCGGAAAATGCTGAAGAAGAAATACGACAAGAAATATGAGGCGCTGATTGTCCAGAAGGTAATTGGCACACCCCTTCTCATTTCCTCATCACCGCTTAGGAAAACCAACCAACGTGCCCTAGAAACGAACTTTTTCAAATTTCGAAATTTGCCGCTCTCTCTCTCTCTCTCTTCGGCGCCATGGGTGGTTCACACAGCCGCGAGGATCTCGAGATCACCGACTCCGACGAGGAAGAGGACGAAGAACGAGAACAAGAAGAAGAAGATCAGTACGAGGACGCCGCCGGAGGAACCAGCAGCGAGAGATCCAAAACTCCGTCTTCCATCGACGACGTCGAAGCCAAACTCAAAGCCCTAAAGCTCAAGTACGCCTCGCCGAACCCCAAAAACGCCGTCAAGCTCTACCTCCACATCGGCGGTAACACCCCCAAGGCCAAATGGGTAATTTCCGACAAACTCGCCTCTTACTCTTTCGTCAAAGCCAAAAACTCCAGAGACGACGACGAGGACGAAGACGACGATGACGAAGAAGACGAGAGACAGGGAAAAGGCGGAGGAGGAGATTCTTGGTGGTTTCTCAAGGTCGGCTCGAAGATCCGCGAGAAGGTCTCGTCGGAGCTGCAGTTGAAAACCCTAGCGGACCAGCGAAGGGTGGATTTGGTCTCCCGAGGCGTGTGGGCGATGAAGTTCTTCACGCCAGAGGATTACCAAAGCTTCGTCGCAAAGTTCAGAGAGTGTATGTTTGAGAACACTTACGGGGTTGAGAACACCGACGCGAACAAGGTCAAGGTCTTCGGAAAAGACTTCGTTGGGTGGGCTAACCCAGAGGCCGCGGACGATTCGATGTGGGAAGACGCTGAAGATAGTTTTTCGCCGGTGCCGCGGAGGGTCAACCACGACCTGAGGGAAGAGTTCGAAGAGGCCTCGAACGGCGGAGGGATTCAGAGCCTGGCCTTGGGAGCTCTGGACAACAGTTTCCTCGTCGGAAACTCGGGGATTCAGGTGGTCAAGAACTTCAGCCACGGGATCCACGGCAAAGGAGTGTTCGTCGATTACGATCGTGGAAGCTTCAGCGCGGGCCCGAAGCTCGTCCACTCGACCCCGAAGAAAGCTCTGCTCATGAAGGCCGAGACGAACATGCTTCTCATGAGCCCCATCACGGAAGGAAAACCCCACGCGAAAGGGCTTCACCACTTGGACATCGAGACCGGGAAGATCGTGACGGAGTGGAAGTTCGAGAAGGACGGGACCGATATCTCCATGAGAGACATCGCCAACGACAGCAAAGGATCCCAGCTCGACCCGGCTGGCTCGACGTTCCTGGGGCTCGACGACAACCGTCTCTGCCGGTGGGACATGAGAGACCGCCACGGGATCGTCCAGAATCTCGCGGAATCCGACGGCCCCGTCCTGAACTGGACTCAGGGACACCAATTCTCCAGAGGGACGAACTTCCAGTGCTTTGCGAGCACCGGGGACGGGTCGATCGTGGTCGGGTCTCTGGACGGGAAGATCAGGCTGTACTCGAGCAGCTCGATGAGGATGGCCAAGACGGCTTTTCCCGGCCTCGGGTCGCCCATCACTCACGTCGACGTGACCTACGACGGGAAATGGATTCTCGGGACCACCGACACGTATCTGATCCTCATCTGCACTCTCTTCATCGACAAGGACGGGAAATCGAAGACGGGGTTCGGCGGCAGGATGGGGAACAGGATCTCCGCTCCGAGGCTGTTGAAGCTCACTCCTCTCGACTCTCACCTCGCCGGAGCCGATAAGAAGTTCCGCAACGCCCAGTTCTCTTGGGTAAGTTATATTTATATATATAGCCTTTTAGCCCTTAAACTCCTTGAATTAGCAATGGATTGAATGTGAATATGAATATGAATATGAATATGAATGTGTGGTGGTTTTGATTTGAAATGGGGTTAGGTGACGGAGAGTGGGAAGCAGGAGAGGCATTTGGTGGCGACGGTTGGGAAGTTCAGTGCGATATGGAATTTCCAACAGGTGAAGGACAGCTCGCACGAGTGCTATAAGAACCAGGAGGGACTGAAGAGCTGCTATTGCTACAAGGTGGTCCTGAAAGACGACTCCATTGTCGACAGTCGCTTCATGCACGACAAGTTCGCCGTCACCGACTCTCCCGAGGCACCGCTTGTCATCGCGACCCCCATGAAAGTCAGCTCCTTTAGCATCTCCACCAACAGGCGATGACAGTTTCATCTCTCTCTCTCTCTCTCTCTCTCTCTCTAGCAAATGGAGTGTATAAACTTTTCTGTTTAGGGCTTCCCAGGGGTGTTTAGGCCTTTTAGAGCAACTGAGAGTCTCTTCTGAATCCTAGTAATGTGTTTGCTTCAGACATTGTTTTGGATGATTGTTGTTGCAGTTGCTTGATGTTTTTTCATTACGAAATTATCGTCGTCTCTTCAGCTAATGGTGTTGAAAATATTAGTGATGGTGATAAATCTTTGTAACGTTTGAAAGGAAAGTGCTGTGACAGTCTTAAACCGTTGGATGGCGGATTTATCAAGACTAAAATATATATATATATATATATATATATATATATATATATATATATATATATTTCTTATCTGAATTCACAAGGCTTTGCATACATTTTGCAAACTTGGCCACAAAGCACAAGGATATGGGAAGTGGTCCCATAATTTTCTGTCACCTCTCCATAGAATTAGAGATACATGAACATATGGTAGTTATAAAATATACGTAGCTGAAACCTGTGGACCTCATGGCATGAGAATTGAGTGAGCCACTTCCCCGGAAAAAAAAAAATTTGAAAAAGAATATGGCATTTACAGTGGGAAGAGGTCTCCAATTTCTGCAGTGTCCTTTATCTTTTAGTAGGAAGAGCGAGTTTAGAGCGACAAGAAATCCATGGCCGGCTCAAAGTCGTGGCAATCTTGTGGTGGCTCGTGCCCAGATTCGTCCCACATGGCTTCCGGGGCTCGACCCTCCCTCCTATCTCGATGGAAGGTGAATTGTCAATCCATAATGCTCTCATTTGGACTCGAGCTCGGCTGATTCATTTTTTTTTTTTTTTTTCCGTCCATTACATGAAAAGCCTACCTGGGGATTTCGGGTTTGACCCACTTGGGCTCGGAGAAGACCCGAAGAGCCTGAAGTGGTACGTTCAGGCAGAGCTGGTTCACTGCCGTTTTGCCATGCTTGGAGTTGCCGGGATTCTTCTAACAGATGTCAGTGATTTCTCGGACTCCTCTGGATTTTCTTTTCTTCTTCTCATAAACAATTTGCCTACACATTATTTCTCTCTTTGACTATAGTTTCTTTCTTGCAGTTATTACGCGTAGTAGGTGTGAGCAATATGCCGATATGGTATGAAGCCGGAGCAATTCAGTTTGATTTCGCTGACACGGAAACTCTGTTCCTCGTCCAACTAATCCTGATGGGGTTCGTAATAAATCACTGAAATACCCGAATTACGCTCCTCTCTAGGTTTCCAACTTTACTTGATTCCCATGTTCATGCAGATTTGTGGAAAGTAAGAGATACATGGATTTTGTTAGGCCCGGTTCCCAAGCGACGAAAGGATCTTTTTTTGGAGCAGAGTCTGCGCTCGCGGGTCTAGAGCCCGGGTAGATTTCTCTCTTCTTCTCTAGCAATTCTCAGTCTTAGAGCAAAGACCAAAAAGCTGAGCTTTGTTTGTTTATTTGTTTATATACTTTATGTGTATATGGTTTGAGATTCACAGATATCCGGGTGGTCCTATTCTAAACCCTATGGGCATCGCTAAAGACATCAAGAGCGCTCATGTTTGGAAGCTCAAGGAGATCAAGAACGGTTCGATTCAGTTCTTTTGTAGTACCTTTTGTTTATTATGGTGGTGCTTTTGAAAGTTTTTGTTTTTGTTTTTAAGCTGTTTAGTTGTTATGGTTTGTTCAGGACGTCTTGCGATGATGGCGATGCTCGGATTCTTTGTTCAAGCCTCCGTGACTCACGTGGGACCAGTTGACAATCTTCTGGACCATCTCTCTGATCCATGGCACAAGACCATTATCCAGACACTGACCAACTCTAGTTTATAAAAAAAAAAAATGAAAATGCCTACTTTGGTTAATATTATTACTCTCTCACCACCAAACAAGCAACCATTCTTGGCTGCCTCATATCGTAATGCGTATACCATGTTTTAATTCGAGCTTCATTCTTTTATTGCATTACAATATTATTATTATGTAAAGCGCTGGTCACTAGTAGCATTTCGCTCCTGCGATTAAATTGTTTAAAAAAAACGTTTTTTTAAGGCTAATTAATACAAAACAAAATTAATTAATAAACCCGGCTTTAGCTCAGTTGGTAGAGCGGAGGACTGTAATTGTTTCCAACAGCCATCCTTAGGTCGCTGGTTCGAATCCGGCAAGCCGGACATTTTACTAATCGCTTTTTGTATATTCCACTGAGATTAGCGCAAAAACTATATTGCATTATATGAATGTCAAAATCAAATTGTAGAATTTATATGCTTTTATTACCAATCGTTTATAACTTTCATTCGCTACATTCAAAAGAAAATTAATAATAACAATCCCCACGTTGAAGTAGTCAATCACAGGAAACCCAACCAAATCCTTTCATTATGCAAACTCAAGAGTATACCTTCAATATTACAACCCTATACATACCGGTCTCCACAAAACAATAACAATAATGAGAAAAAACAATAACAATAATGAGAAAAAACAATTGACAGAAGAGCTATACATTATACAAGTATGCTATTCCCTCTTTTCTCCGAAAAACCACCGGAGATACACCAGAAAAAAAAAAAAAAAAAAAAAAAAAAAAATCAGCCAATACCATGAATCAACTTATTACAAAACATGTACATGGAATAAAAAATAGCCTTTGGTAAAAGTAGTAACTACGTCGTCGACTTGTTCGCCTGTGCTCTCTTCTTCGCCAGAAACATCAGAAACTTCGGGAACAGCGACTTCTTCTTCTTCCTCGTCGGCTTAGGCTCTTGTAACGAATCGCTGTCGTCACTATTCCCGTGTCGGTACGAGTTAGGGCTCGCCGCCTCGGAGGAGTGGCGATCCAACGTGGCTCCTTTCGCTCCCCCGAAAGCGCCGCCGCCGGGGCTTCCGCCGGAATTCTCAGTCACTGCCGCGGCGGCCTGAGCGGACTCCTCGGACTTGCGGCGCTGCTCGTGCTCGGAGCGCCATTTTCTGAGCTCTTGTTCAACTCCCAACTTGCCTTCCTTGGCCTTCTCGGCCTTTTCCATGGCGACCCTCAGAGCCTCCCGTCTCGAAGCCATTTCCCGGTTGACCTCTTCGAGCCGCTCGAGGCTTTTGAGCTCCGACTCTTTCGCCGCCTCGATCAGCGCCACGGCCGCGGCCACCCTCGCGTTGGCCTCCTCCTCCGCCTCGTGGGCCCGCTTGCTCAGCTCGTAGTACTCCTCCAACGAGAGCGTGACACCTGTCGGGGACTCCGCGTCGAGCGAGTTCCTCGCGGACTCGCTATCCTGCAGAGCCTTGATCGCGGCGATCGCGAGGCTCTCGGAGGCCCTGGCGGCCTCGATCTCCTTCCGGGCCGCGACGAGCCGGGACTCCATCGTGCTCGCTCCGGCCTTGGCTTGCTCGGCTTCTTCTTTTGCCCTCCGGAGATCCTCGCGGGCCTGTTGGGCCCGAGACTTGGCCTCGTCGGCCTCTCGGGCCGCTCTCTGAAGCTGCCGAGGGATGTCAACCATCTTCTCGCGGGCCTCTTTCTCCTTCATCTGGGCCACGGCGATCTCGGACTTGGTGTTGTTCAGCTCGGCCTCGATGGAAGCCACCGCCACCGAAGCCATCGCTTCCCTCTGCTCGATCGACGCCAGCGCCGATTTCTCCTTCTCGAGCTCGGACTTGAGCGACGCCGCCGCGACCTTCAAGAACTTCACTTCCGTCACGGCTTTCTCGATGCTGACTTTGATTTCCTCGACCTCCTTCTTCGCCAGAGAAGTCCCTTCTTCCTCCTCCTTCAGTTTCGAGGACATGTAAGAGACCAGCTCGGCTTTCAGATCCACCAGCAACGCCGAAGCTGCGTCGTGCTTCGACTTGAGATCTTTCGCTGATTCGATCTGCTGGTTTAGTTTCCCGAGCTCCTCCTCGGCTTCCTTCAACTCCTTTTCCCAGCTGAGGCAATCTTGCTCCCTCGCCATCGCGGCTCCGATCCTCTGCTCCTCCGCTTCGAGATGCGCCGCGTGGGCCGACTCGAACGATTCCTTTGCGGCGATCAGCTCGATCGTGAGCTCTTCCACCGTCTTCTCGACCTCCTTGGCCGCGGAAACGGCCTCCGCGGCTCTCTTCACGGCCACGTCTTTCTCGATCACCAGAGAAGAGTACTCTTTACGCAGAGCTTCTAACTCTTCTTTCACGGATCTCAGCTCGGAGACCGCCGATGTGTGCCTGGCCTTTGCGACCTCGAGCTGAGCCTTGGCAGCCACACTGGACTCGTCGGCGATCCCTTGCTCGAGCTCTTCCACTCGGAGCTTCGCGAGCTCCGAATCTTGTTTCGCTTGGTGTTCTTCGGTCTGTGCTCTCTCCAAGTTCAGCTTCAGCTCCTCGATGAGCCGCTTTGTACCGTCCAGCTCTTTCAGAACTTGAACTTTCGCCTCTTCCGCGTATTCCGACCGTTTCTGGTAGTCGGGAATCTCCTCCTGTGCTTTCTCGAGTTCTTGCTCTACAAGCTTGCGTCTCTGTTACAATTTCCACCAATGGGTTAACATAGGGAAAACAAGAAGAAAAAAAACAAAGGGTTAAAGAAAAAAGGAAAACTTATTAAGTACCTCCACAGTCTGAATTTTATGGGCTTTCCAATCAACGATCCCTCCAAATTTTGAAACAGCTTCTTTCACAGATTCAAAAGGCGCTGCCGTATCGATAATGCCTCTGCTCGGAGAATCTGCAGCGTTTTGTTTTCTGACAGCAATTACAGGGGCTTTCACGGGTTGAATCACATCGTCCGTTTTAGATTCCGTTGCCTCAAGAAAGGAATCGGATGATTCGATCACGTCACTGAGGCCAGTCGAACCAACATCTGGATTCGGTACCCCATTACCGTGGCTGTCACTTTCAGCTTCTACTAAGCCTCGACTTTCGGCACTTTCGGGCACAGAATCCTGAATCTGGGTCTCTTCCGTTTCACTGATTTGTTCAGTGATGGTTGGGTCAGAAACTTGATCATCTATTGGAAGAGACTGGGTTTTTTCTTCGGGAGCATCTGGTTCAGATACCGACTTTATTACTACAGACTCTGTGCTGTTTTCAACTTTTCCATTGAGAATCGGGTTTTCCTCGACATCATTGTGGGGTGTTGATGAGGGTTCTGGAGGTAATTGTTCAACACTTTTCACCTCCTCCATTTGCACAATGCAATCAGAAGTGCAAAATGATATCGATGCTGAGTTCTGAATCAGTAAAAAGTATGTTTTAGAGATTTCGACAATACTTCAAAAATTTTAAGAACTCTAATGCAAGGTTTGTTATGTGGTCATCAACATATTACAATTCAACAGAAGTTCAATGATTTATTTTAAA